>NW_023416308.1:68214081-68814081 GCF_014176215.1 Rousettus aegyptiacus
CACCTTTTGGCCAGCCCTAGGGAAAGCTGCCCTTTTTACTCATTTACCTTAAACAGATGCACATCTGTAGGAAAAAGGACCAATTCAATTCACCAAATTGACTCAATGACCAACCTCCATGTTGTGCTAGCTTCTAAACTTGTGCTCTCCAAGTCAGTAGCTGCAAGCCTCAATGCTAATTAAAATAACACAGAATTAAAATTCAGTTCTTCTGTTGTACTAGCCACATTTTAAGTGCTCAGTAGCTACTGTGGCTAGTGGATACTGTATTAAACAGTGCAGATATAGGTTAAGTCCATCATTTCAGAAAGTCCTATTGGACAGAGTAGTTCTAGATAGTAAATAATAAGAAAGAAATGGGAGGAGGAAGGGAGCTAAAGTTTATTGAGAAAACACTATATTCTATGTGCTGTATATATTATATATATTATATATCTCCTAATTAAACATCTAAATTATTTTCCCAACTTTTGTGAGTTGGTTTCATTTCCTCCTTTTTGAGTTGAGTATTTTCAAATCTTCTAGTCATCATTATCCTTGGGAACTGTGGGATATGCTCATGTGAAAAACAATTTCTGTCCTCATGGCCCTTGAAAGCTTATTAACTTTAAGATTTTCATACATGACACACATGGAGGCAAATGCAAATAATTACTAAAAGCTTTCTTAAAAGTCCCACGTTTCTCTCATCATTTTCTTTTTGTAAAATTTTAGACTCCTATTTAGACTGAAATGAACCTTTAAAATTTTTTAAAAATAAGTAAAAGACTTGACCTACTTATCCTACTTGAGTCTTTTTTCCTTACAGTGTCCTTGTAGAGAGCAGTTAGCTTGCCACCCTGCTCATAACTCCCCACCCACTGGGAAGCCTGTACATAGGCTTGGACCTCAAGTGGGAGGCAGTTGGAAAATATAAGAGTTGTCCAAGTGGAGAATGTGATTGATGGGCGAGAGTCACCACAGAGGCCCTTTTTTTCCTGGTAGTGGTTTCTCTGAAGGTACATGCCTTATATATATCTGGCCAAAGAAGCCATTCTTGTTCTAAGGAGTTCAGCCCAGCAGAGCAGGTTTAAGAACAAGGGGAAATAATCCTGAAAAATATTTGTATGGTTTCTCTACAGCATTGCAGCTCAGAATGCAGTCCAGAACTGATAGCATCAGGTCTGATCAGAAAGATTATTAGAATTGCAGACTCTCCATTGGTATCCCAGATCTATAGAATCAGAATCTCTGAGGGTGAGACCAAGGAGTCTATGTTTTTACAAGCATCCCATGTGATCCTTATGCACTCCAAAGCTTGAAAGATGCCAGTGGGGACGTGAAGAAACTTCTGGAAGCTGAACTGAAGTTGGGATGAAGGGTGGGGTAGTAAATATTACATATAGGAAGGACCAAAACAAACAAACAAACAAAAAACCTATAGGGATTCATTGAAGCGCAGTAATCTGAGCCAACATTTAATACTGATGTTATTACTGTTGTCATCATTGCTGTTGCTTAAATCATGTAGGATGCTTTTTTAAAATTAAGTTTCACAGCCTGGTGGAGTCTACTGGATAATGTATAATGGTAGCATGTGCTGTTAAAATGCCCCTTGAGTATCTCTGGCTAGCTCGCTCCTATGCATCCTAAAGAGTTCAGCTTGACTAATGCTTCATCTGGGAGGTTGAGGTTAGCAACAGTGCTCTTGTTGGTGCTTACACTTCAGGCTCTTTTTTCCTTCATAGAAGTTACTACACTGCATTTTAACTGTTCTTTAATGGCAGATATTTCTTCTTATAGTGCAAACGCCATAAGCACAGGGAGAAATTCTCCATTTCTCCCATCATTTTACCTTTATGACCTGACACATTTTGGCTGGGCTGGCTGAATGAATGGATAAATGAATGAATGAAGATGTAAAGAAACTAAGGGAATATGCTATAAGGAACCATCCCATTTGAGGAAGTCAGAGAAAGGTAGAATTTTAGCTAACTCTTAAAGAATAAGTAAGGCATTTGCAGGCAGAGTAGAAAAAAAGACAGTCCAGGAGGACGGAATTCTATGTTCAAAGGTCAGTGACCTGGAAACATATATTCTGAGTTCTGTGTGGCTGAAGCATAGAGTGGTACTATAAGATGGGAATGGAAAGGTAAGGCGGAGTCTGAGTGAGAAGGCCTTGTTTGCTTGATATGGGATTCGTAATTTAACCTGTAGGCATTGCTAGTAGTATCTTCTCCTATATTTGGGAATTATATACACCACTTTACCTATAGAACCTTTTCTGTGCCTGTTATGTAGCAGGTACCCTAAAATACATGTTAAATAAATAAAGCCAAGAAACAATAGTAACCACTTAACAGCAATGGACTACAAGCTTTTCTTGAGCTTTTTGTATACTTCCTTATCTCCTTACCTTTGTTCATTCTGTTCTATCAGCCCAGAATGTCTTTTCCTCATACCCATCTTTTAAGATCCCATTAAATTGCCACCTCCATCAAGAAGCCCTCATCAATCCCTCTAGGAAAATTAATGTCTCCTTCTCCTTGATTCCAGTATTTAACTCACAGGAGGTTGGTTGCCTGCTTTAGTGGAAAGAGGATGGACTTTGGGCTCTTTCGATTCTATCATACATTAACTGGATAACCTTGGAAAATTAACTTCTCTGAACTTTTTTCCTGTAAGTAGAATGAGTAATAACGCTCTTCTATGGTACACAAATTAGTACATATGTTCAGTTACATATAATAGAGACCAAAAATAACAGTGCTATTGTAAGATAAAAATGTATTTTTCTTACATGTAACAGTCTATAAGTGGGTTGTCCAGAAATAGAACCTTATTGTCTTGTTCTACCACCCTCAGATGTTACCCTTGTATCCATAGTCACCACAATGACATGCCAAGGAGAAGGTTAGAAGGAGGACAGAGAGATGAGCATGGTCCCTCCCTTGAAAATTTGATTTCCCCTATATCCCAAGAGTTAGACTTAAGCACAAAGCCACACCTAGCTGCATTGGGAGATATACATGCAATATTTATTCTGGACTACCTGGGCCCAGATAAAAATTGGGGATCCCATCACTATGGCAGGAAAGGATAATGAATATCAGGGGACAAACACTGGTTTCTGCAACACAGTGTATATAATTAGTAGAGTTCTTCGATGTGGGGGATTTTTTCCAGGGGATGCTAAAGATGATCCATGAGGTACTAGAAGCTTTCTCTTTATATTTCCTCATCATTTCTAATTTCAACATTTGGATATGTTTTATTTAAAAAATGTAGTATTACAGCTGTATAAGTATATAATTACTCTGCAGATTAGGATGTACGGGGACACATGCTCACAAACATTGTACAGATAGAAATATTTAATAAAAAACTATAAATTTGTTACTGTCACATAAAGTTGCATTAGTCACACTTAGCCATTTTAATAAAGAGTAAATCTTTATTTGAAAAAACAAGTTAATCAGGTAAAATGTGTGTATTTCAATTTGATCCACATGACCACGTAGAGTGAGGTGCATACTGCTATCCAAGAATAGGGTGCCAATTAATTGGCTTAATTAGCTAAGTTAAACATGCTCACCCATAACTACTCTTTTCAAAATATGATGCTTTTAACATGTTTTTTTTTTTCTCACATGTATTTTTGAGAGAAAATTAATCAGTCGTATATGCTAAAGGAGATCATGATTAGTTGGGTGAGATCAAATAGAAGAAAGAGAAAGGAAGAGTGATAGTTAAGAGCAAAATCAGTAAAGGAAATGGGAACTGAGTAACAAAGAAATGATTTAAGACCTTACTATTATCTTCTCTCAATTTTAAGAGTATTACAGTTGGAATGAAGCTAACAACCTTACTTTGAACTTAAAAAACAAGTAGAAATACTAAGACGTAATTTTCCTAGGGACTCAGGAATTTTATGTGATGCTTAGAGTATTTCATAATCTCTTCTCTCCCTTGTTAAATTTTGTTTGGCTTTTAAATTGACTTTTCCACACTGATATTTGTTCAGGAATCAATTCTTGTGAGAGGAGGGCAATGACTATAGCTACCTATTCTCTGGGAAACTGGACAGACACCCTGATTCTATTTTGACTATTCCAATATAAATATTTTCTTTAGTGCCCAGACATCACTATTTGAACTCATTCAAAGTCTCTTTCCATTACCGTTGATATTCTTTCAGTTCATCCCCAGGACGCAAGCTCGTAAAAACAAACAAACAAAAAAGTTGTCTTTCTCTAAGTGGCTAATTTTCTTCCGTTTTGAGAAGTCTGAGGTATTGGCAGTGGAGGTTACTTTGGCTTTGTTATCTGGCAGGCACACATTCATATCTTGTCCCATCTACTAGTCCTATAACATGGGTAAATTACGTAAAAGTTTTGCACCTCAGTTTTTTCTCCTACAAAATAGGATAAAATTACCTATCTCTTGGGTTCATTTATTAAATGAAATAATGATTATGATGAACTTAATATAGAATCTGGCACAGAGCAATCAATTACCTCTGATTTCTCTCTCTCTTTTTTTTTTTTTTTTTGGTAAAAGAAATCCATTTGGAAAAAAATTTAACAGTTTGCAGTTTGAGTAACAAAAACATCTCAAAGATTTGGTTTTCAAAAGACCAAAGTTATTCTGTCTTCTTTTTTTATAAAGTAGAATCTAAGGCAAACAGGCATTGCCCCACATCCCACGCAGATTTATGCTGGTAGCTCTCTGCCACGTGGCTTTCAATGGTTGACTTCCTCTAGTGTCTTCTCTTTTCTCAGTGTATCATATCTCAGACCTAAATTATTTTTCTCCTGTTGTCACTTAAGAGTTCCAAGTTTGTGTGAATATTTGAATGACAGGATGAACTTTTATGAGCTTTTCCTTTGGTGAAAAAGCATAGTTGCTACTTCACAAGCAACAATAATAGCAATGTGTTTTGATTATTCTGATTTCCACAAAGTGCTCCAAATGATGTTTTGCCCAGAGGTGTTTTATTTTGGAAACTCAGGAGCATAAAACTCAAAGAATAGCAATCTAATGAGGTGTCACTTGAAGGAAAAGCAGTCATGAAATAACAAAACCAGATAGATCAAACGGCATTCTAAGATGAGCAAGAGGAGCAAATAAACAATAACCCATCATAATCAGTATTTCTTCAAAGGCAATCTCAGGAAGTTTTTGTTTATTGTTTTTAAACACATTGGTAATACTTTCTCTGATCCCCTGAAGCAATGGTTCTCAACCTTAGCTGCACATTTTATTTTTTTGTATGCTTTGAAAGTATTGATGCCTAGACTCCAGGAACAGAGATTTCTTCTTAATGGGTCTAATTATAGCCTGGGCCTAGGGGCTGGTACGTTTAAACCGTCCCCAGGTTCTTTCTTGCAGCCAATGCAGCCAAGGTTGAGAACAGCTGACTTACAACTATCAAATAGAGTTTGATCTGTTTGCATGGGAATTATAAAATTAGATGCCAGCACTTAACAGTGCTTGTTTTTTTGAGGAGGAAAAGCTGTAACCACAGTGTTGACTATATCATAAATCATCAAGAATATTAAAGCATCTGGTCTTTTTAATCCATTGTAATTCTGTAAAGGCTTTCCAAAGGAAATTGTTAGTTTAGTGGACTCATTATAGGTAATAAACTGAACTTGCCCCCTGTTGACTTGGTAACAGACATAGCCACTGCTAAGAAAGCTGTCTATGCAAGGCACATGCCCCCAGGTTCAGACATGATCAAGTTAATGGAACACCCCTCCAAGGGTTGTTCTGCTGGCAGACGTCACCCTTTATGATTTGTAATTGGGTTAATTAAAAAGGGAGGCATGGCCTGTGCTTGAACAGTTTGGCCTAAGGGTCCCCAATAAGACTGAGAAAAGAGTTTTGCAGGCCAGATTACTACTGAAAGCTGGTTTGACTTGACCTTCAGGTAGGTCATTGTAATAACCTGGGGCTCAGTGTAATCAGAACAGTCAAATATCTAGTCTCTGCTGAAGTCCTCCAGAAGCTTTCCCTGACAATCCGCCTCACTGAGTTTCCCTTTCTCTTAATGCCTATTGCTCTTACTTTAAGAAGTACACCAAAGTTTATTTAATTCAAGTTTATTTGAAGGCAACCTGATTTAACAAACGTCTGCTTTCATGGAAAAATGATCTGGTTCCTTTAAAATGGAGCATTATATTGGCATGTCCAAGAGCATAGACCTGGGGTCCACCAGAAGTGTCTCTTGAATTTGAATATCTTCACTACCAGTTTATTAGCTATGTAAACTTGAGGAAGTTACTTAAATTCTCAGAGCCTTAGTTTCTTATTTGGTAAAATGGGGAAAACTGGAAATATGACATATTACTGGTTAGAGAATGATCTGCAAAATTTTATACATGATTTAATAAGCAATAAGAATAAAAATAGCTAATAATCATTGAACTACATGCTAGGCGATATTAAAAATTATTTACATCTATAAATTTACACAATCCCCACAATAACCCTGTTATATCCACTTTACAGGTGAGGAATACTATGAAAAAGCAAGATTCTTAACTTGTCTAAGGTCATATAGCATGTGGTGAGGAGCATGCAATAGTAGCATTATGCTACCTGCCTCTCAGTAGTTGTAATAAATTTTAATTCGCTGAGGTACTCACTTAAGAGACTGAGGGAGACACAGAAGCAGCTAAGGTCAAACACAGTGTTTTTATACAGCTCATTAATAAAAGGTCAAAGAGCTACAAGGAGAGGAAATCTGTTCCAGAATATGGTAAACAGATGATATTTGCAAGTGTACAAAAATGTTATTGTATAAGTTAAAACTCAAGTGAGGAAGAGATCTTAGCAGTGGTATTAGTGATTTCACTGTGTGTAATAAGTAGGAGTTGAGGATGAATAATTTGGGATACAATGGATAAAAATCCTGAACGACATGCCCTCATGTATGCTATTTTATTTAATTCTCAAAATATTCATGAAGGAACAATCTTTTTTATAGATAAGGAAACTGAAAAACACTGTGAGATCATGAAGTTCATAAAGTTTATGTCCTTAGTAAATGGCAAATTGGACTTCAACGTAGGTCATCTGACTCCTCCCATCTAACTGGCTGTGTCATGTGGGGAAGGTCTTTTATAGAAATTGCTGGAGCTTCCTTGCCATCCATTAGAAGAGTGAGCCTCTCTTATGTGATGGCTTTGGTCCTTTTAATTTTTAAAATTTTATTTATGATCTCTGAGTTTAATGCTGGTGTTCTGTACAGTGACTCATATAACAAGTTTTTGAGTGCTAACTGTGTGTCAGGCACACTCTAGTTTAGTTATTGGGACCAAAACAAAATTTCTGTCTCATGGAGCTTACATTCTAGTCAAAGCACACAATAACCAAAAAGGAGCAATAAAGTAGTAAGTGCTCTCAAGAAAATAAACCAAAACGATGTGATAGTGGGAGCGAGTAGGGCAGTGGCTTCTCTAGAAAGAGGATTTAGAGGTTTCTATTTAACTTGTAACCTGAATATAAGAGACAGACATGCAAAAAAATCTTTCAGTGTTTCTTATTTTTCTTTCCTATTTTTTCCCCTACCTATTCCACAAAGCATGACTATCTATCTATCTATCTATCTATCTATCTATCTATCTATCTATCTATTTATGTATTTATTGTATTTTGTTTGTTTGCTTCTATTCCTCTTTCATTCCCTGTCTTGGTGAATAGCACACCATTAACTTGTGTCCAAACCATATTACATTTCTAGGAGTCATCCTGACTTCTTTCTACTTCATATTTCTGCATTTATGTGATTATTAATTCTTACCTAGCACGTTTGCTAAATATCTCTTGTCTCTGCCCCATCTTTACTGTCAAGGCCCTCAGTCCAGGCCTCTTTACTCTCCAGGACTTCTGCAGTTGCCTCCAAACTCATCTGTCTGTTTCTTGCTTTTCCTTTTTGTAGTTCACATAGCTCTGAGTTATTCTAAAAACCAGTTATGGTTCCATCATTTAACTATCTAAAAACTTTTAATAGCCCCGAATGCCTCATAAAATCTAAATTCCTTATTTAAGGCATTTTACTGGTGCCTGCCATTCCTTACCCATTCCCCTATCCTAGCTTTTCCCCACAGTATACCCTGTGTTTCCACTACTCAGAAGTTTGCCAAGTTTCCTGAACACACTGTATTCTTGATGATTTCCATGCACCTGATGGTCCTTCTCCGATGCCCTGTCTTCTTATGATCTCCTTCCTTTTCTTCAGTAATTACTTTAAATGTTACATCCTTCATAAAGCCCTTCCATATTTCTGTTTTGCAACACAGAATTAAGGTAAATGGCATACAGATTCTAAAATAAGAGCAGCAAAATCAGTGGGGGAAAATAATTTTTCTTTCACATAAATGAAGTTGAAAAGCTAGACAACTTATGGTTGACATGGTGTTCTACAGTTTAAGAGACCTAGAGTCATTTTATCTTAGCTCTTCTTTCATTCTTGTACAAGGACCCCTGTTTCTTGATCGCTTCATGGTTCAAAGGCTGCCATCATTCCAGCTATTACATCACATTTTAGGCAGCAAGAAGGAACATTAAGAAGAGTGTGCTCCCGACTTTTAAGGACACTTCAAGAAATTATGTACAAGAATCAACTCATTTATTGACCAAAAAATGGTCATGTGGCTACACCTAGCTAAGAAAGGCTAGAATATTTGATTTTTTTTTTAAGCTGGGTGACAATTTTCAAGAAGAGAATAAATACGGAGAAGCAGTTTATAGTTTCTGCTTCAGTCACTCTCTGTATAGTTTTATTAGGTCTCCTTATGAGGAGGTTTATTCTTTTAGTTTTTATCTTTCAGTTTCACATTTTTCTACCTTAACTCACACCTGCTATAGAATAGAAGACACATCTGTTGTCTTTCATGACATGGACCTTGCCTTTGCCTCTACTATTAATTTCCAGGATTACTCATCCCCCTCAGTACCCATTCTATCTAAAGTTTGCCATTTGTCTGTTTCACACTTTTGTGAAATTGCATGAAGTTTCCCTCTAATTGGAATGCTCTATTCCACTCCTACCTCTAATCTGTAAGCACTCTCCTTATCCAGTCCCTACTATTCTCATATTTAATTATTGCTCACATATATGCCCCCAACTAGACCACAATCTTCTTGAATGTACAGATTATTCATATCTAAATTTTCAGCACCTAAAATATAACCAGAAAAAATATCACAGACACTCAATGCATTATTGAATAAATAAATGAAGCATACAGCTAAGGTATATATTCAACCATTTATTTAATATTTTTGCAAACATTTATTTACAAATGGCATATCAAATATCAAGCAGCAAGTTGGAGGCTGAGATACAGCAGTGAGTAAGATAAACATTATCCCTCCATTAGGGAGTTTAAGTTTATAAAGAAGGATATAGACAATAAACAAATAGAATAATTTTAGCTGTGAAAGAGATTAATACAAATGAGTATGAAGAAAAAACTACCTGTAGAGCTACTAGCAGGATATGTTTCAGTTATTATAAACATATTTAGTTCTTATTTGTGCTGGTTTCTTCATGAAAAAAGTAGATAAAGTTTGTTGTTATATCATAACAAGTTCGTGCTTCTGAGTACGGCTACCACCCAGAGAATTTTTAATTAGCTTCTTTTTTAAGTTCAGTGACTTGAAAAATTATAACATGCCAAGCTACAGATGTGGAGATTAATGTGATTATTGACATTAATGTCTTAAAATAAATTATTACAGTGAATTAAACTCAATTAAAGTTGTGGAGTGTTCATCTCTGTTGACTGGTTAAATATTTACGATGAGAAATCCTTATTATTTTAAAATTTTTATATTTATTGAATGCTCGCTCAGTACTTGTTGCTGTTTTAAATGCTTAACATATATTAATTTAGTCCTCACATCAACAATGTTACAAGTTACTGCTCTTATCCTCATTTTACGATGAAAAAAAAAAAAAAAGGAAAGCTGATACACAGAGAAGTAAACTCCCTTAATGTGGCCAAAAACTCCCTTAATGTAGCCAAGATCAGGAAGCCGATAGGAGGGGACAGCACTCAAACCCAAGCAGGATCTGTGCTCCACACTCTCACTACTCAAAAGGGAGTCCTCAGACCAGTACCATCAACATCACTGGGCAGCTTGTTAAAAACAGCCTCTCAGACCCACCCCATACCTACCGAATCTGAATTTTAACAGGATCCCTAGATGTTTCCAATGCTTTTTGAAATTGGAGAAGTACTGCTCTAAACCACTACTCTATAGTAACTTACAGCAGCTTAAATTTGGGGATACTCTCTTATTCCAAATGTTTATTTAGTTCCCTTTATCTCTGGGCCAGTCTCAGCAAAGTAACATGCAAAGTGCTCCAGGCCACATAAATGCTCCCTCAGAGAATATATACTTTCCATTTATTTATATTTATTTATTTATTTTTATTTTTTCATTTATAGTCAACATATAATATTATGTTTCAAGTATATAACATACTGATTAGACATTTATATACCTTATGAAATGATCACCACAATAGTAACCATTTGTTACTGTACATAGTTATTTCAATATACTGACTATATTTCCTAGACTGCACTTTATATCCCCATGATTTATTGTATAACTGGAAGTTTGTACTTCTTAATCCCTATCACCTTTTTGCCCATCGCCCCAAACTTTTTTTTTTTTTTTCTATTTGGTGTTACAATGCTACATTGACTATGGGAATCGTGCTGCTTGTTGACATTTAATTAAAATATCAGTCAAAATTATTGACACCATTGATCTCTGTTTTCCTGAACCACTTAGGTCATGTGGCTTAAGAGAGATGAGCTATCATCTCATCATTAAAAATAGTTATACTATGATATTGGAAAAAAATTGGAAGCAGGAGGCTAGATGTCAAAGCAAAAAGAACATTTTAAATCATCCATTGATTTTCTTTCTCTGTGTTTGCTCTTTTTTATTATGGGAAAATCTGCCAGCATCATTTTCTTCTTTCTCTGGTTTATAACTTTTCCATTAAAAAGTAATTTGAAAGACAGTATGACCAGAGAGTTTTATCTTTACCTTTTCATAGCACTTTATCATTTTGTCTCACATTTATTTGATTGCATGTCAGGGTATAATTATAATCCCCAGTATCTATAGAGTATATGTGATAAACCAGGAACTGCTCCAAATGTTTTTTTTCTCGATAATTCATTTGCTCCTCATAACAATTTTGTAATGGAGATATGATTGTGATCCTCATTTAATATATGAAGAAAGTGAGGCCCCAAAAAATTTTAACATATACACAAAACTCACAGCTCATAAACGTTCAAACTGGAGCTGAACCTGGGGACTCTGACTCTGGAGACCACCTGCTTTGCCAGTGTTCTACACCAGCCAGCTGTGATTTCACTTATAAACAGTGGGGATAGAGGTGGGCATAAGTAGGGGTAAGCTTTAAATTTTTTTCTGGATCCCAAAAGATAGTTATTTCCTTTCTCGTGTTTCCGAATTATGACGTGGTCTCGCAAAGTTATATTTTAAGTGGCAAGAGTTTTGAACATCTTATTGTTCAAACGATCCCTTTTTCTTTTCTGTATTATATTAGATCAGAGTGTATAAGCATTGAGGGTCGCATGGGTGTCAATTTTGAGGATCACTTGCCCAAAACTCTAAGAACTACTTGGAATTTTTTTCACCTGAATTGGCTGGCATGAAGCACATAGAAATTAATTCACAGTTAAAAGTAAAACTCTGATTAAAGTCTGGTTCCCTATAGGTAATAACTAACAATTGCACAGTTGCAAAGAAGTACCAATTGAATAAGTGCCAGTGAGGTCCAACATGAATGTATCAAGGGATAATGTGCCAAAAATATTTAGTCTCTAAATCACTTTGAATTGTATTAAGCCTATGACCAATGCAATTAAAACAAGCATGGTTGGATCTGACTTCAAAAAGCAACAGAAGTATTTTGGAAAATGTTCTCAAATAGGTACCTTCAATAGAGACTAGAGGTGGGGTAAGAGGGTGATGCTTAGTCATAAATGGGCATTGGAGGGGTAAGAAATTCCATCATTATCAGTGAGGCACTAGAATATGAGACAGATACTTAGAGAAAACCAATCATGAAATAATTTGGTATCTAGTTTTAAGATTTTATAATCCTCTTATATAGCACCATAGATCCAAAATGCTGAGTCCAGATTTTGTGGTATGAGAAGATATAATTAATTTACTTATTCAACATTTTTTAAAGCACTGACTCTACCCGGCACAGAGCTAGCTGTTGATAATACTGTGGTATATAGGAAACCGCCTCTGCCCTCAGGAAGTTTATGTTTTAATAGGAGAAGATTAAACTCTGTGATTAAATAACTATAACTTGCTATGGGTGCTGTGACAGAAGCAGGTAAATGGAACATGGGAGCTCCATTCTCTGCATTTAATCTTAGAGGTATTTCCTCTAATACCTGACTTCTCTTAAATTCATATCTACTGTATGCCTCTCTCCCTAGGCTTCATTCCCTCAAGTCACATACAAATTATTTTTCCAATCATTCCATAATATTTCCTAACCTGTATGCTTTTGCATTTATTCTTTTTGATGCCTGGAATGTCTTTTCCTTTCATGTCTATCTGACAAAATTTTGTTCATCTTTAGAGCAGAGACACCTAAAATGCCACTTTCTCTGTGAATTCTCCACTCTCTTCATTTTAAGTACACCTTCCTCCATGTTCCAATAAACTTTAAATCGGACTCTGTTTTAGCATAAATCACATTATGTTTGGTTATGTATCTGTAAGTCCCTGAAGCAAAGTCTCTTTTGTATTTTCCCCAAGATTTATCAGACTGCCTGACATGTATTGGGCTTGCAGTAACTGTTTGCTTTGTTTTGTTTGTTTTTGATACATAAAATGATAAAACAAATTGATTTAAGTTTTTATTGAAACTATTTCCTCTTTTGGTCCATGATATAGTCAGTTTATGTATATACTATGATATACATGCTGCTGGAAGTAGTATTTCTAATTGATCCTGCATTGCCGTAGGTGGGGTTTAAAATCCTATTTGCCTTGAAAGTCTGAATTTGACCTTCCTTCACATTGTTAGGGATTTATACGACATTTTCATTTCTGAATTAGAATGAAGTGTTTCAGACTAGTCATGTACAAGTGAATAAACTTTCATAAAACATTATGACAGATTTCAGGGGATGCCTGTTTAAATTGGCTGAGTATGCATAAACACTCAGACATGCTAGCCGGCAGCTCTGAAAAGCTGAATTTGGGACCCCATAATCTGCTATTCTAAACAAATCAAGCCCAATTAGTAAAAATTAAATAAATACCATCTTTTTAAACTTAATAGTACAAAATTATTTGGGGCCTAAAAAAAGATCAGTTCATAGTTAGAAGATTGGTTAGAAGTCTAATAAAATTTTAAATAAAAACTGAGCAATCAATGGACAATTCAGAGATCGTGTTTAAGCTTACATATTTATTTAATATATATTTTGCAGCAACTTCTCTATGCAAAAGACTGTATGTAATGTTATGAAACATATAAGGTTAAAAATTATATAGAGACTTCAGCTGCCAAGGTACATACCTTGAAAGAAAGAACACGGTCGCAGGTGCTGTGGACTTTGATGTCCCATCACGGTGTGTGTCCCATCACAGTGACTCAGAGCTGATGGCAAAAGAGCCTGACGAAGGAGAGGACTGCCCTTAAAATATATTTTAGTGGACTGATCAACACTAGAATATCCTGTATGAAAACAGACAAGTCAACTGGGACAATTAAAAATCCTGACAGAAGACCTTCTTGGTGCTGGGAAAAATTGTCCTCTCTTGATCCCCAGGGAAGGATTTAAAGTTGGAGGAACTGAGAATAATTTCTCTGAAGCTAGCTTTTATTCTCAGTTGTCAAATGAGTCTAATGATCCCTGATTTACAGTTTGTTTGTGTTTATCTTGTATATGTGTGTGTGTCTATGTAGATAAGTAAGAGAATGTATAAAATCGCATTATAAGCTCTCAAGTGCTACTCATACATTGTTAATTAATTCATTCATTTACCGAGTGCATTTACTGTACATGAGATCTTATGCAATTAAGCAGTATGGCAAGTAGAAATTAAGTATAGAGCCCATGTCTTCAAGAAAGTCTTAGGCTTGCAGATGATAGAGATAAGTAAACAGACAAATGAAACTCAATATAATAACTATTAAGAGGAAGTATAGTGAACACAAGCAAAGGAATAATTTTAACATTTCTGGGTTCAGGAGAGGCAAATAGTTTTGGTAAACTAACCCTTAAGGATAGGAAGGAGACCTCATGAAAAATGAAGTTTTCAAAAGGGCAATCCATGCAGAAAGGACAAGCATGTATAAAGAAAGACTCAGAGAAACTGAAAAGATTAGCAAGTCCAGTAAACTGTTTCTATTTGGTGTAGCAGGAATAAGGTTTACAAGATGAGGAGCAGCAGGAGATGATACCAAGCAGGTGGCAGAGGTCTAACATGGCCCAGTGGTTAAGAGCATTAGCTCAACCAGAATGATACAGTTCGAATTCCGATTCTGTGGCCTGTGGGACCTTGAGTAGTGCCTAATTTCCTCATCTGTGAGATGGGGCTAATAACAGTACCTATCTCATAAGGTTGCTTGAGGACTGCATCAGGTGATATATGTAAGACACTGAGAAAAGTGCCTGGCACATAGTAACAAGTGTTCATTATTATCATGATTTGCTTCAGCCTAATCCAATTCATTGTTTATTCATTTATTCCCAACAAAAATGTGAGGCAGACAATGAAAGGACAAACATTTTTTGTCAGGTGTAGTCAGTGAGATAGAGGCCACCCTGGATTCAGTAAGGTTGCCTGACTCTTAGTTGGCTGTCCCAGTTTTCCTACTGGCAACACCATGATTCCTGGATAAACACCTGGACCTCTAGGGTATCTGAAAATGCCCACTATCAACTCCCTGTAGCCTACCTAGGTCAAGATTTCTGTTGCATTTTTTCCTCAAAATCTTCATAACCTTTCTTATAATATATCTGGACAGCAGGAGGCTGGGCATGTGGGAGAAGTTGGGGAGGTGGATGTTGCATGGGTGGAGAAGCACTCTGTCTTCCATCCTCCACCTCTTCCTGCCAATTAGGGTCTAGAGGCCAAGATCCTGATCCCTGAGTAGAAAGACAGGCCTCTTTGAAGGTGGGAGGGGACAATTCTCCCTTTACCTGACCTTCTTGGTAGGCTACTATTAAAGCCTACGTCAGATATTACGTGGGAGGGGTGAAGAGAGGACAGGATCTATTTTTCCATGCATGATGAAACATTTTTGATCTCTTTCCCAATTAATATCCTTAGAAGAAAGTCCTGTGTGCCTCTGAAGCCTGGGGCAGGAGCAGGAGGCTCTGTGGTGGGCTGGCCCTGGCCCACTCATGCATAACAGGGAAATATCTTGAGAGGTTAAATTTAGAGAATCTGTTGTTTGAATTTATCCACCCAGAAAAGCACATTATTCCATTCTATACTCTATCTCAGGCAATTTTTTATTCAGGACAGCAACATTTCTTGCTTTGACTACCACTGTATTTCTTCTCCCTATTGGGTCATAAGTCCTATTTTTACTATAAAACCTGACATTTTCTGTTAACATCCCATCTGATTTTGAATTATTCCTTAGAAGCTCTAATCATTCTTATCTTAGTATTATTTGGAAGCTGAACAGTAAGTGATACTTCAACATTTTCACCTGTCCAGGAATCTGACCCAGCCGTCCTCTGGCCATATTGGAAGAAGGTGTAGCAGCAGAGAGACATGCTGTGGGTTTCCATCACACAGACATGATGAGATTCATGAAATGTACCCAAGCGTTAAACTCATTAGCATCTTCATTATGCCATGTATTAGCCAAGGATTTTATCGCCCTTTTTGTTCATTTGCAATTTCACTAAATTGGTGATTTGCTCTTAGTGTCTACCTCATTAATAGAAATTAGGAAGGATTTTTAATAGATATTTAATTAGTTTTAAACATATATCTCTGCATCCATTATTAAGTTCTAGAGTAGATTTCTGTGAATTGATCAGAATGAGGTAGGTAGAAGCCACAGTGTATGACTGTGAATATGCCCAGCGATCTGTCTGGGTGAGCCTTGGGTTCTCAGGCTGTAGGACTAGACTATTGATATCCATCTCCTAAAGGTGTGGTGAGATGAGATTAGATGATATATATGAAAACTGTTTTGTAAGCTTGAGTGGACAGAAGAGATTTGGGTGTTTTTCATTATTATTATTGTTGTCGTTATTGTTTATTATGCAATATCTAAGGAAGAGAAATTTAGTGCTAAATATACCTTTTATCTCCTTTCTTTCTTGCAATATGAATTATAGTTGTGGGCATAGTAACACTAAAAAGTAAAAGAGATATAGTATGATATTTCTGTGAAATGTCATCAGAAATTAATATATTGTAAATACCAGCACTTAAAAATATTTGTAAGACATTACTATGTTAACATCAACATAGCATCGATATGCAAATATTATGTTATCTTTAGTTTTTTAGCATTTATTTATTATTGACAGAATAATAACCATAAATGCTTAGGAAAATTAAAAAATAATGGATATGATTTCTTCTATATATTTTAATTTTAAAGTGGTTCAGATTTATGCATCATTTATTTACTCAGCAATCATTTGCTAAGTTCCTAACATGAGGCAAATGTGGCACTAGTTGCTGGGGATAAACTAATATAAAGAGAGAGTTTCTACTTTCAAATGATTATACCAATCCCAACTCCCAATTCCTTTAAAAGAAAATATTCTCTGATAGTCCCTAGAAAAGTTGAAAAGAAATCTTTTGGGCAAAAACGGGATCTGACATGTAGAAGAAGTTTTATTAAAATGTGCCTCAAGAACATCAAACTCAATGTGTATATATAAAACTTTTAATAAAAATGGCCCAGAAAAAACTGGAAGAAAATTGCTATTCAGCAATTTACATAAATAGCATTAATTGGGAATATTTGCTTCTTAATATTAAATTTTAATAGTTGTACAGATACAGGCCTGTCGACTTGTTTATCTATCCTCATAATCAGGATGCTTAAGAGACTGCATGTGATACTGTTTTAACTAATATAAATTCTTTATAATATAAGCAGTCAGTGTGCTCAATCCCCTAAACTCATTTAGTGAATGTAATTTTTATACATTACTGGGCTTTTACTCCTCTTTCATTAACAGAACTTCTTAAGTGTGTAATCATTATACATGTGTTAGAAGATTGATATTATTCCCTTAGTATACTAATTTAAGATTAGCATTGCCCAAATTATACTTTTGTTTTATGCATTCCTATCTCAATTTTAATTGAATTTTTTAGCACCACAGGTGAAACTTACAAACCAATGGAATTACGTTTTTGTGTATGTGTTTGATTTGTGAGTTCTTTCCTTGGAGTCAGTGGAGCATTTGGAAAACATATGGTAAAGAATAGTAATAATATTGAACTTTTGTGTGAAGTCGTGTATAGTAGACACGTATACTAAGCACTTACTATGTGCAGATCTAGGTACTGTATATACATCAGTAATCTGTGTCTACTTCCTTAAGGAATTCAGTAGGAGAGATAAGAGAAAACATAACACAAGTTCAAGGCACAACATACTGAGTCTCAGCACAAAACCTGGTGCTTAATGAATATTTGCAGAATAAATATATCAATGAAGTGAATTACCACATGAATGAAGAAATGAAGAGAGCTAGTGATTAAGGAGATTATGTTTAACAGATATCTCAGAGAAATTTTCAGGGTTAAAGTGTGGCAGATGGTAGAGTGGTAAATTTGAATATATAGAAATCCAGAAAAGAGGAACAATGTGAGATTTCGTCTGGGATTTTTGTTTGTTTGCTTGTTTAGCACATAACATTTATTATAAACAAATGACTAAAAATTAGAACTTAGTTATAGTACATGTATAAAATACAAAGGAGCAACTTTAAAACCAAAACACTAAAAAGATTGAATGACTATCAAAAGAAATCCAAATGTCAGCTGACCACAGGTCATGCATGTCACAAAAACAAAAGGCTAGCCATAAATCTACGTATTCTCTGGAGGCCCTCAGATATAATTTTGGGTAAGAGGGCAGTGCTTGAACAGTCTTAGTGATTTCCCACCACGCTCACTGAAGGTAAAACTTATTGAAAAGTAAGCAAACATCTGCCTGGAGGGAGAGGAACAGCAAACAGTTCAGTGATCCTGGGGCAATGTATATTTATATTTCCCTAATAATTTGTTATGATTTAATACATATTTATCATGTTCCTAGTGCTATACTAATCCTGAAAAAAAATCTAAGCTTAATTTTTTTCCCATTATTTCTATTTGTAGATGAGGTAAAAGTCAGACATGAACTTAGTGATTTTTCCAAAATCATAATTTTAGGAAGTATCAAACTAAGAGTTAGAATTTCTTTTCAATCTTCAATTCCAAGCTTCTTCTCCCATTAAGCTGTCTCTTACTCTTCAATACAAAAGATTTAGAGACAGAACCTTGATTCCAAGTTCTGATTCTGCCAATAATTAATATTGTGACTATAACCACGACAACTAAAGGCAAATAGCCCATTTAGGAAACTATTATAATAGACCAGGAAGGAGGAAATGTATATGTGAGTAAGATATTACTAGTGAACATAAAGATGGGACTGAATTTCAGAAATTCTATGAAGGTAGAGTCAAGATGTCTTAGCAACCAATGTAATATATTATCTTTATGCTTTCAATATCAATGATGTAGTCTGCTTTTCTTGAAGTATGGGCTTTGGAATGCTAGCTCTGGGAGAAACTGCATAGAACTTAAGGTAACAGTAGCTGCTAGTTTACATCACTAATTCTCATAATCATCCGTCACCTAGAAAACTTATCACAATATTATTGACTATACTCCTCGTCCCCTTTTCACTCATCTACCCATCCCTGCCCTTCTGGTAACCATCCCTATAGTCTCTATTTTTGTTTTTGTTTTGTTTTGTTTGTTCATTTTTTTTAGAGTCCACATATAAGTGAAACCATTTGTCTTTCCTGCCTGACTTATTTCACTTAGCATAATACCCTTTAGATCCATTCATGTCATAGCAAATGGAAAAATTTTGTTCTTTTTTATTGGTAAATAACATTTCTCATCTTTTTACCCTTCATCTATTGATAGATACCTAGGTTGCTTCCATATCTTGGCTATTACAAATAAAGCTGCAGTGAACATAGTATCTCTTTGAATTCATGTTCATGTTTTCTTTGAATAAATACCCAGAATTGGAATTGCTGAGTCATATGGCATATCTATTTTTAATTTTTTGAGGAATCTTCATACTGTTTTCCATAGAAGCTGCACCAATTTACAGGCCCACTGACAGTGTACAAGTGTTCCCTTTTTTCCGCATCCTCGCCAAAATATGTTATTTCTTGAGGTTCTACTTTCTACTATGGAAGAGAAAGCAAAACTTTGTTGGACAGCTATCCATCTCTGCCATAGTCTGAATTAAAAGAAATTTTCTTGGTCACATATATTTGGAAAGTCTTCAGATTATATTTCTCCTTTAAAGACTAAAACACACGTATTAGCATTAAAGTCTCTGAACAGTCCAACATGAAGTACATCTAACTTTCTTAAACTCAACCTGCCTGAAATGTGTTTGATCACAATATCTTCTTCCTTCCTTCCTTCCTTTTTTTTTTTTTTTTTTTGAGGTAACACTTTGGTGTTCTCTGGACACTGTGGACACTGGAAATAGTATCACATCTCTTACTTTTCCTCTTTTCTTTTTTAATTTATTTCTGGTTTATTTCAAATGTATTAGAGTCTCTACCAGAGAAGGGGCAGAAAGAAGCTCATATGTATGAATGACAATATCAACGACCAGTTAGTTTTAGGAGACATTCTGCGTAGACCTATTTATCGATTTGGTATAAGCTAATGAGGACCCATTTTTTAAATAAAAAAGATGTTTTTAAACCTCTTTCTCTCATGAACTCATTCTTTTAGAATGAATGTGAGCTAACCACTCACATGTTTTGTGTCCTTCAGTTGTTACTGTACTTTCGTGATTCCTCAATGTCAGCTGTTGAATGCAGAAAAACAAAACTACTTTATTTATTAGAATTAATTTATGTAGTAGGGAACCATAAACTTCTCACCATACTTAAGCTTCTTAATACTTGAATTATCATAGGCAGCATAACATTCTCTTTGCTACTGACAAATCATATTACAGCCCACTATAAAATCTCTCCACCAATTGCCAGCATCAACCTATTGTCTCCTTCATGCTTCCAATTGCACATCCCCTGCTTCTTTTATTCTCCTTACTTATGTCTACACTTTCGAACACATATAATAGCTTTCCCTATTTCATGTTCTTTGTCTTCATTTTCCCTTTTCCCTAAATTAGACAAGCTTTTCCTTTATTTCTTTCTATTTGTTAACTCATCACTCATTCTAACCGAGATCATTGCAAATATGTTTAAATTGTGATAACTTCTTAGACAAACAAAATCTTTTCATGTAAAACAAAAATATTAAGAATACAGATTCTTATTACAGTGTGTTAGGCAGAATTTTAGTCCCCACAATCTCTGCCAGTTGTTGTTATTCCTGTGGTTATATTATATTACGTGACAGAAGAAAATTTTCAGCTGACCTTCAAATATAAAGATTATACTGGATTTCCTGGGTGGGCTCAATGTAATTACAGTATCCCTTAAAATTAGAAGTGAAAGTCAGAGAAATTTGAAGCATGAGAAGGACTGGCCTGTCATTGCTGCTTGAAGAGGTAGGGACCACATGGAAAATGTCAGAAAGTAATTCAACAAATAGTCTGGGAACTAAGCTTCAGATGAGAAAAACAACCTGGCTGATACTTTGATTTAGTCCAGTGAGACCCTGAGTAAAGAACCATGTTAAATTTCTGATCCAGAGAGATGTGATATAATAAATGGCTATTGTTTTAAGCCAATAAATTTGCGGTAACTTGCTATGCAGCAATAGAACACTAAAATGTAGAGAACGGGTCAGTTCTTCACTTTCCAAAACTGTTATTCCTGGATTTCTTTTAAGTGGTAAACAATAATACATTTAAGTTATTAGCTGATTCAAAGGTGTTGCCCAGTACACCATTTTCCTAGATTATTTCTACACTAAAAAATGAGGTAATCCTGTTTGTGACAATGATGGCATATCCTTTCTTTGCTTTCCAAATGATATCTCTACTGACCTCTCTTCTTCAGAGATCGCCTCTGTTGATATCATCTAACTTATCATGCTCACTAGTTATATTACTAGTGATTCTCCTTTCCTTCATGGTCACGTAGAAGACCATATCTCCTAGCACCTTTGAAGGTAGGCAGGGTTTTGTGATTAATTCTCACGGATAGACCAAGCCAAGGCAAGGAAAAGCCCTTTTGTGACCGTTATCTTTTAGGGAATATCCTGGAAACTTTCAATTTGTAGAAGATTTGCATAAGAAACAAACATTTGTCACATCAACACACTGGGATTTAGAGGTTAATTTTTTTTAAGAGAGTAACCTAACCTATTCTGACTAATCCAAGTAGGAATGGGAACAAGCTCCACCCAGTGACAATATTTTACTAGGTTTCTAGATTATTCTTGATTGCAAACAAAGATACTATGCCTACAATTATGTGGGAATTTTTTAGTTTGTGTTGAGATAAAAATTCAGAGTATTGTTTTTGAAAAGCAAAAATAAATTTTGACATGTTTTGAACTTGCGTATTGATTAAAGCAGACACACGCTTAATTCCCCCAGCAAAGTCTCTGCTGTGATTCATACTCTTTTTCCTGTGATTTTCTTTGAAGTTGCTTTACTCTTTTGAAGTTCACCTTGAAGAATTGAACAACTCTAAGACAGTCATTTTTTCTTCATCATGACATGACTAATAGCTTTTGCCATAGGTGACAGTTCTTTGGGATCTAATTTCTCTTTCTATTCTTCTTTAAGATTTGCATTGAAATGTATCTTCTTCAAATAGATATGTTTATCTGGACTTAATCACATTTATAATATATGATAACTCTTCAATAGATTATCTAAGTGCCTGAAAAAATAGCTACTCTTAAGATAGAATAAACATGATTTTCTCAAACAATTGAGCTGGAAAAAATCCAGATAGTTGGTAATCCACTCAGCAAGGGGAGTGTGGAGAAGCGCTATAAATTGAATGTACTAGTTATGGTTCTTTCATGAAATTAAAATTAGCTGAGCTTTAATTTCCAATCTGAGATTTCATAGGCACATACTTTAAAAAAAAGCTGGACTGGGAATGCAATCTGAGTAAATTTAATTTTATCTAATTTTCCAACATTGCCTTTCCATCTTTAGCTCCCAGGGCATAGAAGCATTGATCTACAAAGTCTCCAGTGAACTGAGGATGGGCTTCTGGAGGATCTGTTTATTTAATATATATATACATATATATATATGTATATGTATTAGTATATGTATATGTATATGTATATGTAATGTATATGTATATGTGTATATGCATACACATACACACATATGCACATACACACACGTATATGACAAGACTCCAATTTTAGATCTGAATCGAGAGCTTAACTTTTATGTTTGTTTTTGTAATATATCACTTTTTTTTTCACAAATTGTACTAAGTTTGTGCTTTTTAAATTACTGTTTTGTTAGGGACAAAAATGAATAAGTGGGATAAGAGTCCATTGGGTTGTTTGCCCTTTGTAGCTATGATCAATGTAACCAAACATATTAAGAACAAACAAAGGAACAGTTGTTGTGAAACATACAGCTATATTGTTCTTAGGATGGTTCTTCCTTAAAGCTACTAGAATAAAAGCCACAATTTTCTCAAACTTTAATGTGCATAGGAATCACCTAAGGATCTTATTAAAATGCACATTCTGATTCAGACAGTGTGGGATACTTCTGGAAATTTTGCATTTTTAATAAGCTCTCTGATGATGCTGATGCTACTAATCCATATTTTGAACTGTACTTTGAGTACCTTACCTCTAAAGCATTCATTCATTCAGTCAGTTATTCATTCAACAAACATTTATTAAGCCCTTAATATGAGCTAGGCCTTCTGCATTCAAAGACAGGACATTTCCTTGCTCTTAAGAAGCTCTAATTCTAGCAAAGTCAGTCTCATACATAGTTAACTAATAAAAATAAAACTATAGAAGGTCAGATAGGGGGGTAATTAACTCTTCTTGTGGTGTGGCAAGAGAGTGGAAGGTAGAAATGGAAGAATTCTTCTGACCTAAGACTCAAGGACTAGATGTGCTTTCATTTTGAGGATTTATGTTTGCTAGAACAAGTCCTAGGGAATTGGTAAACTATGTGAACAGGTCCTCCTTACAAGTAAAGAATAATAAAATGTGACCCATAACCTGACAGCCACTTCTATGTGGGAAGTACCCACCTGTTGCCTCCACCCCACCCCCATAAAAAGTGAAAGTAGTTATAGTAGTTGAATTCAATGATATCATTAACCACTTATTTTCAAGTCAGTGTAAGGAAATTCCAGTGTTTATTTGATAGCTTCTAAATAGGTTTCAGGTAGAAAAATTCTTTGATCTGTTGCTACCACCTCCTTAAAAAATGTTTGCAAAGACAGATTTATTTTTAAGTTAATGAAGCTTCCAAGTCATTCATTTGCAAAGCCCTTTCCAAGACCCTAGGAGGGATCTTAACAATCTTGTTTTGGTAATTATGGATCATTTTTCTTAAAAACGCGCTCTCAAAATTATATAAGATTCAGATTCCACAAAATTCAGATCCACTCCTAAAAGCATAGTTTCTATTGTAAGAATTATTATACTTTTAGTGTTTGCTTTGAGGAATATATTCCGGCATCACTATAATTGGTAAATGATATTTAATCAATTTCATACACTTGAGCTCTGCAGGTAATAAACCCAAAGAAAGAAACTCTCCAGAGATGATAAAAATTATCTTAACTCATGAATATTCCATGGGCGCATTTTCTGCAAATGGATGACTTCATTTGAAAGTAATAGAAAAACACAGAACAGCCTGCATGAAGTGAACAGGGCTTAGTGTAGATGGATTGTAATGAAACCAGCATTTGGGTGTAACTTTATGTTCTTTCGCTTGAGGATTTATACACACCCATTCTCATTCCTTTATATTAGAATGGAAGTATAGCATATATTCTAAGTTTGGAATTGTTGAAGCCAGCTACTCTATTTAATTTTGATAAATATATTTTACTTCTGCAACAAACAAATGTCTGAATTAACAAAAGAGATATTCTACATATTTATCTGAGTCTTATAGCCTAAGTTTCTTGGAGGTGATAAAACTGAATAAAATCTTTTCAGACACAATCATAATATAATCCTAAAGAAAGCATATTTTCTCTTAACTGAAAAATTTTTTCTACTATTATTTTTTTAGCATTGTTTTGGTTTAAAGCAATGGAAAATTGAGGAGGTAGGCATGCTCTACTTATGTATATCCGTAAACTCTTATTTTATTCTTTTATTTTTACCTTTTAAAAAGTTTAATTCAAAATCATTTTTATATTTTATTCTCTGAGAATTAACAGACATCATACTTTTCTGTTAGTTAATTCTTTTTTTATAGTTGTTTTTGTTTCATTTCATCTGATGATATGATTTAGCAACCTGATTTAAGTGTTGAGTCAGAGGTCTTCTCTCTTCCTTACCTAAATTTTTAAATTGAGGTTTAATTATTATACATCAAAATGTGCAGATTTTAAAGTATACAGTTCGCTAAGAGTTTAAAAATGTGTACCCCAGGTCAATATATAGAGTACTGCCATCAACCTAGAAAGTATACTTGTGCCCTTTGCAGTCTATGTACTCCCAGAAGAAACCAGTATTTCGGTTTTTATCTGCAAATTAATTTTGCCTGTCCTTCAACTCATGTAAGTGTAATCATATGTACAGCATGCCCTTTTGTCTAGTTTCTTTCATTCAACATAATCTTTTAAAAATCCATCCATATTGTAAAGTGTTCTGGAATTTGTTCCTTTTATTTCTAAGTAGTAGTCCATTATCTGACCATGTCATAATTTGTTTATCCATTTTCTAATGAATAGATGTTTCAGTTTCCAATTTGTTGCTACTGTGAATAAAGCTGCAATAAAGAATCTTATACAAGTCTTTTTGCAGACATCTGCTGTACTTTGGGTCAATACCTGAAAGTATAATGTAGGTGTATGTATGTTTCACTCTAATAAGAAACTGCTAGTGTTTAATAAGAACTTGCCAGATAGTTTTCTATATTGGTTGTTCTATTTTACATTATCATCAGCAGTGTATGAGAGAATAAGTAGTTTTCCATCCTCTCCAACATTTGGCTTTGTTAGTCTTTTTAATTTGAGCTATTCCAGTGAGCGTTTAGTGACATCTCATTGTGGTTTTGATGTCCATTTTCCTTTTGCCTAAGTTTTGTACACCTTTATGGATTTATGGTCATTCATATATTTTCTCTTGCAAAATGTAACTCCAAGTCTTTGTCCATTTTTTAAATAAAATTTTTATGTTAATGTAATTTTAGATTTACATAAAAGTTTAAAAGATAGTACAGAGATTTCTTGTATATTTCTTATTTGTTTCGTTCCCATTGATAATATATTACCATGGTATATTTGTCAAAATTAAGAAGCCAATATCAGTACACTGTTATTAACTAAATTCCAGATTTTATTTTGAATTCACCAGTTTTTTCATAAATGTACACTTTCTCTTTCAAGATTAAATCCAAGGTTTCACTTGTCCTTATTTCTCATGTGACTCCAAGTCATCTATCATCTATTCTGTAGAATAGCCCCAATCTAGATTTGTCTGATTATATATATATATATTTTTTTGTCTGATTATATATATATATATATTTTTTTTTTTCTTTCATGATTAGACTGGAGTTATAGGCTATTGGAAAGGATACCACAGAGCTCGTGTTCTTCTCACCAAATCATAGGAGGGGGATACACAATGTCCACATGACATATCTAATGATGTTAACTTTTAGCACTTAGTTAAACTAGTGTTTCTAGGCTCTTTCAAGGGACAGAACTAGGTAATATATGTATGTACTATAATCCATGAAATCACACATTGTAATTTTTGTATCTATTCATTTATATGTTGAGTCTATATATATATATATATATAAATAAAGGTGAGTTCATATTAATGTCTTTTTTAAATTAAATTTATTGGGACAATATTGGTTAATAAAATAATATAGGTTTCAATTATGCAATTCTAAAATACATTATCTGCATATTGATTTCTGTGTTCGTCACTCAAAGTCAATTCCCCTTCCATCACCATTTCCAACTCCTTTATCCTTTCTACCACTCCCATCCCCACTTTCCCTTTCAAAACCATTAAACCATTGTCTGTCTATGAGTTTTTGTTTGTCTTTTTCATTTATTGCTTTAAGTTTTGTATACTAAATAGTGAAATCATATGGTTTGTAACTTTTTCCACCTGTCGTTGTTTTGCTTAGCATGGTATCTTCAATATCTATCTATGATGGGAGCCAGAGGGATATTATAAATAAGCAAGAAAGAAAACCTAGAATGAACCCAAGCAGACTTTCCTCTGCTCTCTTTGCATACGTTCTTGTCTCCCCAATACTGATAAAGGATGAACACTCTATTTTGTACATTTAATCTTTCCCCTAATTTTAATATACCATTTATTTGGCTATTTGTAAATAATTTTCATAGTTTTATGTCTTTTAGAATATATGCAATTTATTTACAATATGTACCATTAAATACCTTTAAATTTTATTCTCATACTGTGCTATTACATTATCTGCAAATGCCACTGTTGTAATAGTATTAATTTCCTTGTGCTCTCCCACAACTGGAGTAACTGTCAGCTGGAGGCCTTTCAGGACACTTCAATTTCTTTGAAAAATCTAGAAAAAAAATCTTTTTTTTTTTTTTAATTCAAATACATCTCTCTAAAGCTATTGCTTCTTCTGAGAATTCCTAGTAGATAAAAAAAAAAAAAAAATTAACAACTGAAAGCTCTAGATTCGTTACTCCCTACATTTTTCATTGAATGCATTTATGACAAGATAGAAAGAAAATCGAAGGCTTTGGTTTTAAAGAATGAGTGTTTATGGATATATACGCTATACCATTTTGTAACTGTGAGACCTTGGGCTTATGTTCATATGTATAAAATGTGGTAATAGTATTTACTTCATATAGTAGATGTGAAATTTAAATTAGTTGTCAAGCCAGAGTATCTTTACCTATGGGTAAATAGAAGCAGTCCAATTAGATACTCAAACCAAAGGAGAAACATGGCTCATTTTCCTAGATCATTATGTGGCTGTTAGAGGGATAAAGATATTAGTATTATAGTTTAAAATTTTTTAAAAGGTAAAATATGAGATAACAATTAACTTTGGATAGGGGTTAGGGAAGCCATATTCCCCCAAATTCTACATCCCAAATTCAATTATTTTGTAGTCATTATATATTTCAGTGAAAATATTTGGAAACGTCTATAAAAGTGTCCAGAATTGCTTGGCACAGAGCAGGTGCTAACCAAATGTTGCCATTATTTTAGTTATTTAATTGGATAGATATTTAGGACATAGTTTAGCTTTATATATTTTTTCTGTCAATAATATTCCATACTTTTGTTTTTGTCATATAGTTTTTTTTAATTTTAACTTTAATATGGAAAATGTTGTTAAAAATTTTAAAAATCTTTTAAAGCTCATTAGTGTTGAAATATTCCCTGCTTAGGGTATACTCTTTAAAAATATGATAATTTATTGATTCTTTGGAGGCTTTTTAACTATTTAGATTTAATTCTTTTTCCTGGATGAAATGGAAATCATTGCCTTGGTCCTGGGTTGAATAATAGAAGATCCTTAATTATCTTCTGGAGAAAAAAATTAAAAATTACAATGTAAATTTATTTCATTTTAACTGTATTATTATAATTTTATGCATAAGATATTTATTTTTGTTATATTTCGATTATATACATAGATTTTCCCACACATCATTGATCCTTCCTTTTGAAAAGTAACATAATGTAAATCATTAGGGACCTATTCAAAGGGAAATGAGTGTGCTATACATGTGGGCCTAGATATAATTCAGAAATCAACCTTTATTTCTCCTGTATATTTAATATACCTTAGATTATCACCTAGTATAAAATTACACAACATCTGGTCCAAATCTTTCCAATTTAAAATAGATTTTCACTTAATAATTATTTTAATTTCTAACCTAATTTCTTTGGGAAACACTCTATATACAGAAATAAACTTAACAGACACAACTCCTTCCCTTTAATTTACAATAAACTGTACTGGCAAATAAACTGGAAGTAAAGCTTTCTGAAATATCACTTGACAATATTATTTAAAATTCTTCAGTTGTTTCCTGTTAACATCAGTATAAAATTCTGTTTTCTCAAACTGACATTGAAATAACACTTTATCCCCAGTATTATACTCCATTATTCCTCAACGGAATCTTTCTTTTACACCTCTAATTAGTCTCATAATTATCATTCATACTGCTTAAGAGTGTTTCTAGCATCTTGACTCTTTTTCATGCAGTTCTCCTTGCCTACAGTTTGTATTCTTTTTTCCAAAGGGGGCACAATGGAACAAAGGAGGATCCTTCTTATGAAATACCTATAGTATTACAGTACCAACTATAATTTCGAATAAACTGGTTATAATAATCTAACCCATAAGGAACTGTAAGCTATTCCCTATAGCGCATAGTACCCAGAGCAGACTACATATTTTGTCCAAGGCAAAATTCTAATAAAATCAAATGAATGGGGTTGACACTCCCAAAAAAATTCCATAGAAGACAGAAAAATTAGTTGCATTCACTTTACTCTGAAAATGGATGGTTCACTATGTAATAACATGGAACATTTATTTATTGTTTATTATATGCCAACCACTGTTGTAAGCAAGTTTTTCACATATTGACTCATTTTACCCACACAGCCTGGCTCAGAGTACCTGTTTAATCACCACTATTCACTTCCTATCCAGGCATCTTTACTCTGGGCCATGTTTGTGTTAATTAGTATCTATGATTCCCTGGTAAGTCTAACACTAAGAAATGGGGCTAGTTGTTTTTTTACTAAAACTAGTCTCCCTGAGTCACCGTTTATATCTAAATTAAAATAATAATAATAAAAGATAGTTCTATCAGGTATTTGCCTCCTAAACTCATGCCGAAGTCTGGGACTATGTTGTCATCTATATTCCTTTCTGTCTGGTACCATAGGTGCTTAATAAATTTTTGTTAATTAACCAGTCACCTACATTTATTGTCAGCCACTTAAGTATTAGATATAAAAATAACTTTTCAGTGAATTAAAAATTGTTATTTTTAAGCAAAATTTTAATGAAGTAATGTAGAATCAATTCTGATTTAAGATGAGAGTATTTGTTTATTTCCCCAAGTATTTTCTGAAGGGTTGATGTCACCTAACTATCAATATGTAGTGCACTTGTCATGATTAGGGGTGTTTATGTTGGGATCCTCTGAGATGTCAATTATAGTTGCATATCTAAGAGAATGTTCCTTCAATTTCCTTTTCTTTTCCAATTTCTTCTGATCAAAAATAAAATCTCACTTTATATAGGATGCCCATATGTTCTTTATATGTGTGTCCTTTTAAAAAGGAAAGACATTAGATGTTGTTAACTTTATTCAGAAAGTGTTTTAGATCTTGTTTTTGCTTGGCAAGCCCTTAAATTATCTTACCTCTTTACGGAGGCCAGATTTTAAAAGTTATGCAGAAGAACAATGTCATATAATACTCATCCACTCTTGCTAACTTAACACATTTTTCCCCTGTAACATATGTCCTTTTACCCAGGAATTGGAGACATATGTTTTCTCTTCTCTGTCTTCTGGCTCATATAGTTTCTATACTCATAAAATATTAGTCAAAAGGATTCCAAAGTGTCCTGAACTTAGGCTCTCCTGGGCAGCAATAATATCTTAATGGCACACTTTGAACTAACCTAACTTTTTGTGTCCTTTTATATCTTCATTTATGTTCCGGCATGTCCACACAGTGTTATTAGAATGACCCACTTTCATAGCAGAAATAGGGCTGGTTGATAATAGTAGCCCATGGGAATCCCAAATGTTACTGCATGCTTTGGTTTCTCTGTGCTCAGCTTTTTTTTTTTTTTAAACTTTCAGTGGCAGATTTAACAGAAGGTTCTATGCACCAATTGCAGTTTGTTCTGAGTTGGCTGCCAGAATGTGAAGCTGAACTAAATGTCCGCAGTTCTCCCCAGTACAACCACTATCTCTACCCACTTTGTAGAGTCAAGTAACAGACTGTGTTCAATTATCAGTGATGGTTTATGAACTGATAACAACCATACGTTCCAGGGTCACTTCAAAAATTATTTAATCTAAGCTACTTCTTTTAGCTAAAGCTTTTCTTTAAGAAAATACCATAAATAGAGTGACAAAGTATTTCAGAAAGTTCTAACTTTGGATATTCATAACAGCTCGTTAATAACCAAGGTTTTCCTATGTAAAAGGCACTTTGACTTTGAGGAAGTTTGGCTGAAGTTTTCTTAAGAGTTGGGATATATGTTTTACACAGTTTCATGAAAGAGTAATAACCCATCTTATCCAAAAATTTGGAGGTATTTTCTTCTACAGGCAGCCATGTCCAAATTATTTTTCTCTCTTTGGTTTCCAGCTATAATCAGATACAGTAAGACCAGAAAGGAAACACGAAGATAGTCCATTTGAATTAATTCCGTGAGAAGTCCTAGCTTGCAAAGTTTACATTAACAATCATTTTCCTTTAGTCTTAAAATGAAATTTCCTGATACTCGTAGATATTTAGAATGTTAAAAGACAAAATAGAACTTTAGAGATCATAACTCAACTACTTAAGATTATAGATTGAGATTTTGAAGCCAAGTGGAAGATCTAAATTTCTCCAGATTGCACATTTGTTTGGCAACAGAATCAGGACTAGATTCCAAGTTTTCTGATTCCTAGACCACAAACCAGACTGCAACTTAAATGGACACATTTTAAATTTTTAATCCTTTTTTTTGGTCTGATATTCTTTGTCCTTCCCTTAAAATTATATCAAAGAGAGCTCATTACATATTTAATGAGCATTATCTTTATTTTAATATATATAGTAATAATTGACCAGTATTTATTTTTTCTCCTCTATCAATAAACCAGTGTCTCTAACTGTTTTTTATAGGATAAGGGCTATTTCCTACTTGTCCGAAATCTTAAAAGAAATTTAGCAATTGGCAAAGAAGTAAGAGAAGAGGAAGGAAACCATTTTGAGTGGGAAGAAAGACCACCTAACTATCCTTTCCTTTTAGCTCTAGAATGTTGCAGATTGTGGCAACTCTCCCAGCAGGCAAACCCCTGTAAGCCTCCAAAAGATTATGCAGTGGCTCTGCCACTGAATATACTAGCCATTTTTCTTTTCTGAAATAGGAACTTTTATGTTCTAAAAACATTAAAATGTCTCAAAATTTACAACCCTGAATTACTTCAACAGTATTATATACCTTATATGTGAGTCGGCTTTTGGATCCAAATCCAACTGTATAACAATAAGACATATCAAATCAGATTCAATTTGGAAACCAAAAATTTAAACTTTGCGATGCAACAATTTTTAGTTATGGAAAACTCCTTATAGTCTAGAGAGTACATCAGATACTTTCACTTTTCCTTTCTCTTTGTCTTTATGTATATAGGCCACTAGAGTATCCTCCTCTCTCTTCCATTCACAATTTTATTGCTTATTTTATCCTTCAAGACTGTTTAAGCATTACTCCCAGTACAAAACCTTTTCCTGAATACCTCCTTAACTTCATTCAGGGCTCTGTGCATCTTCTAAAAATTCCCACAACACTAACTTTCCATCTTTATCATAACACTTACCTTGTGTTGCCTGTCTTTCACATTAGTTTCCAAGATTTTTAAAAGCTGTTTAAGCAATAAGACATTAGCAGTGACCATTCATTCGTCCTAACATTAGCAATGACCTGCTTTCAACCTACAGTGTTCAACATTCCCAGAACATGTTAGGCATCTAAGACATATATGAATGAAAGAATGAATGAATGGGTGAATTTTATTGTTTAATGGGCTTCACTGTACACTTTGCTACTTCCTGGTTCAACTTTGAACCTAATGAAATAGATAATTCATTGACACTTTAAAATCTTTCAAGAAGGGCACTATAGATGATTATTGCAGGCATTTTCAAGGCTTTGTTATGGGCCACTCTTTTCTTTCTTTCTTTCTTTCTTTCTTTCTTTCTTTCTTTCTTTCTTTCTTTCTTTCTTTCTTTCTTTCTTCTTTCTTTCTTTCTTTCTTTCTTTCTTTCTTTCTTTCTTTCTTTCTTTCTTTCTTTTCTTCTTCTTCTTCTTCTTCTTCTTCTTCTTCTTCTTCTTCTTCTTCTTCTTCTTATCATTATTATTATTATTATTATTAAATTTTTGCCTTGATAATCACTGCTTTTCGGCCTCATGGGCTGCTCCTTTAAGAGCATTCTTTGGCAAAAAAAAAAAAAAAAGCAACTTTTTGCCAACACTTTCCTTCTAAAGAAGTAGGAGGAGCAGAAGGAAGTATTTAGGGAGAGTTGTGGCTTTAGGGTTGCAATTTTGAAGCCAGTTTTCATAAGAAATGAGTCTCATTTTAAGTTTTTACTCCAATATTAACTCAAATGGAAAACCTTTTCTTGCAAAGCTTATGAAAATTAGTTGAAGTTCTCAAATTTTCAAGAGGAGTTTTGAATTAGAGGTCAAAAAATAGGAATATTCACCTCGACTCCATAACTCGTTCACTAAATTTGGTCAGGCTACTTAACCTATTAAGCCTGTTTCTTAAGATTTAAAATGGGGATCAAACTACTGCTCATGTCATAGTAAATAATGTATATGAGAACACCTATTGATACTATTATGAAGCAGTGATTTATTACTTAAAAATGTATCTGTAATCGAGGGGTCGAAAATAAATTCTAAATTGTTAGGTTTCCAAAATTTAGATTTTAGATGGACAAAAATATTGATTATTCAAATGTTTTCCAGTGTATATACCCCATATAAATGTATACACATAAAGCATATAACTGCTTTATTTTTAAGTCTAAGTTGCTCTTCCAAGAACCCTAAAGCTTTTTCCTGCTCTAATAACTGAAACCTTGATATAAAGATTTTTCTCACAAGACCACTTACGTATTTGGATACTGGCAAGTTTATAAAAATCTGTATTTAAAATGAATTTGAATGTTGATTGGAAACCGGCAACAGTAATTGTATCCTATTTCATATTGGGAAAGCTGAAAGCTGTGAGCATTCTACAATGATTTTAGACAGTAGTGGTTACATTTTAGAATCTTTCTAAAGACCTCTTTGAAAGAATATATGCCACATTGCCAAAGCAATTTGCCTTATGTTAAATACTTTGTTTTTTCTTCTTGTGTTTAAAGCAGTCATATATATTACAAAGGAACATTCCTGTTCTGTAAATTTATAGTTTTAAAGCAGTCCATAGGCCTTTTCCGTGAACCCTCCATAAAGATGCCCTTCATTGCCTCTAGCAGTCAAGAGATGAAAAACAGTCACTTTTTTTTTTTTTTAAAACTCAAATAATGCTCTTATGGGTGCATTCCGTAATGACAATACAAGAAGTACTTACCAATAAGGGAACAGTTCCCTTAAAGCTTTACATTCCCTTTTCTAGATGTAGGAGAAAAGGGCTCTCATTGATTTAAAATACATTTCCTCTTTGGGTTTTAAGATATCCAAATTCCAAAACAGCAATTGGATAAAATATTTCTTGGTCATGTTTGATTCATAGATCAAACAAGAAGGAGGCTTTTTTCATTCCTTGTGATGATAAGGAATAAAATCTATACAAGTACATTGCATTTGAATTTTTATAAACCCCTCAATTTCAAAGAAAATTGACAAACCACCCTCAAGAGGCTTTTAAACCCAAGGCATGCTGTGAAAATAGGAGCTGCTATTTACCTGATGTTTTTTGTAAACCTAAGTATCCGGAAAGGTGTTATAAAGATAATGAATATAATAAGGATACACTAGCTCTGTTCTTAAGAAAGAATGCTATTACTTTATCATTTTATTTCATTGGAAACATACATTTTAAAATTAATTTATATATACATAGTATATGTGAAAATTAATTTTATATGTGTATGTAATATATGTATATATTATATACACACATACCCACACAAACACGCACACATACCAAGGTTATCATTTGTAAAATCTTTAAATGTCAGTGCCAAGTGAAGTTAATGAATGTCATGGCATTCTTCGTACCTCTTTCTAGTTACAGGGATAAAAACAAGTTGGAATGAACAACTAAATACTACTTAAATTTTTTCAGAATGTTATCTCTCCATAATTACTGTTTATACATACACCTGTGCTACTAGCAGGTAATTTTAGCTATCATTCATTTACTTGAGCTTATTTATCTCTGCCTCAAAAATAATTTTCAGAATTAATAAAATGCTCAGCATAACACTGCTACTTTAATGAAGGTGATGGGGTTGGCAAATTGATTATATAAATATATAAAAATGTTTAAATGTCCATTCTCTACCATTTTTTTAATTTTTTAAGTTATAGTTGACATGTAATATATTTTTTTCAGGTGTACAACATAGTGATTAGACATTTCTGTAATTTACAAAGCGATCACCCCATTTAGTACCACCTGACACCATACATAGCTATGACAGTATTACTAGCTATATACCCTATGCTGTACTTTGCATCAATGTGACTCTTTAATGACTATTTGTATTTCTTAATCCCTTCACCTTTTTTACCCTACCTCTCAACCCTCCTCCCATCTGACAACTATCAATTTGTTCCATGTACCTATATGAATTTTTTCTGTTTTATTTGTTTGTTTATTTTGTCTTTTAGATTCTATATTTAAGTGATATCATATAGCAATTTTCTTTCGCTGACTTATTTCACTTAGCACAATACCCTCTATGTCCATCCATGTTGTTGTAAATGGCAGGATACCATTCTTTTTATAACTGAGTAATATCCCATTATATATATGTACCACATCTTCTTTATTCATCTTTGATTACTTCCATATCTTGGCTATTGTAAATAATGCTGCATTGGACACAGGGAAACATGTCTTTTTGAATTAGTGTTTTGGATTTTTTTGAATTAAAATACCCAGAACTGGGATTTCTGGCTCATATAGTAGTTCTGTTTTTATTTTTTTGAGGAACCTCCATACTGCTTTCCACAGTAACTGCACCAATTTGCAATCCCACCAACAGTGTATGAGTGTTCCCTTTTCTTCACATCCTCGCCAGTACTTGCTGTTTGTGATTTATTGATGATAGCCATTCTGACAGGTGTGAGGTGACATCTCATTATGGTTTACATTTGCATTTCTCTGATGATTAGTGATGTTGAGCATCTTTGCAAATATGACTATTGGCCATCTGTATGTTTTCTTTGGAGAAATGTCTATTCAAATCCCCTGCACATTTGTTATCAGATCATTTGAATTTTTTAGTGTTAAGTGGCATGAATTCCTTATATATTTTGGATATTAACCCCTTGTCCAATATATATGAACTATCGGAAAAAGAAATTAAGAAAAAATGATCTCATTTACAACTGTATCAAAAAATAAAATACCTGGGAATGAATTTTATAAAGAAGGTAAATGACCTGCACTAAAAATTATAAGAAAGAAATTAAAGAAAATACAAATAAATGGAAGCACATACCATGCTCATGGGTAGGAAGAATTAACATCTTTAAATTATCCATACTATCTAAAGCAAGCTGTAGATTTAGTGCAATCCCTATCAAAATACTAATGGCATTTTCTTCAGAACTATAATAAACAATTCTAAAATTTAGCTAGAGCTACCAAAACAAAACAAAACAAAAAACCCAAACAGCCAAAGCAATTTTGAGAAAGTCGAAGGTAGCATGCTGTCTGATATCAAACTATACTACAAGGTTATAGTAATCAAAACAGCATAGTACTGGCACAAAAATAGACACATAATTCAATGGAACAGAATAGAGAGCTTAGAAATAACCACACAGCTATATGGTCAATTAATCTATGACAAAGGAGGGAAGAACATGCAATGGGATAAAGACAGTCTCTTCAATAATTAGTGTTGGAAAAACTGGACAGATACATGCAAAAATGGAACTAGATCACTTTCTTATACCATAGACTAGTTTTTTATTTTTATTTTTTGGATATATCTCCTTGGGCAAGGGAAACAGAAAAATTTAAAAATGGGTGTACATCAAACCATTTTTTTTTTTTTTTTTTTTTTGCACAGAGAAAGAAATCATCAACAAAACAAAAGACAGCCTACTGAAATGATTCATTTCATCTAGGTTATCAAATGTGGGGGCATAGTGTTGTTCATAATAATCCTTTATTATCTCTTTAATGCCCATGGGTTCTGTAATGAAGTTTCCTCTTTCTTTTATCTTTTATATTAGTAATTTGTGTCATCTCTTTTTTTCTTATTTAGTCTGGCTAGAGGTTTATTGATTTTATTGATCTTTTCCAAAAATTATCTTTGGGTTTTTTTTCCCCATCTCCATCGATTTCTTATTTTCTTAGTTTCATCAATTTCTGCCCTATTTTTTTTATTTCTTTTCTTCTTACTTTGGATTTAATTTGCTTTTTGTTTTCTAGCTACCCAAGAAGGATATTTAGATTATTGATTTTAGTTCTTTTTTTTTATTTTCTTATATATGCATTCAGTGCTGTATAGATTTCTTTCTTAGTACTGCTTTCACTACATCCCACAAATTTTAAGTTGCATTTTTATTTTTATTTAGTTTAAAATATTTTTAAAACTTTTTGAGATTTATCCTTTTCCCATGTGTTATCTAGAAACATGCTATTTAATGTCCAAGTATTTGGGAATTTTTCCAACTACATTTCTGTTATAGATTTCTAGCTTAATTACATTGTGATCTGAGGGCAGACATTATATGGTTTCAATTTTGTTAACTTGTTAGGGTGTGCTTTATGGCCCATAATGTGGTCTATTTTAGTAACTTTTCCATGTGAGTTGAGAAGAATGTGTAATCTGCAATTGTTGGATGAACTAGTCTATACATGTTAATTGTATCCAGTTGATTAATAGTGTGTTGAGTTCGACCATTTTCTTATTGATTTTCTACCTGCTGGATATGTCCATTTCTGGTAGAGGGGTGTCAAAATCTGTTTTCACTGTGAGAACTTGGTAGATTTAGTGGAGGTAAAACTCACAAAGGATGGGTATGACCCCCAAAGACTAAGCTCCCTGGAGTTTTTAACTCTCAGGCTTGCCCTCATTGAGCCTCCACAGTTCATCAATTACAGTTCAGGTTTTCCTCTGCAACTTTGGAAACAGCTGTTCTGTGAGCTCACTTCTCTGACACATCAAAGAATCATTGATTTTTTAGTTTGTTTAGCTTTTTACTTGTTAGGACAGAATGATGACTTCTATATTCCTTATATGACAGAACAGAAATCAAAATTACTAGTGAATTTTTTATTTCAGTTATTATACTTTTCGACTCTGGAATTTCCATGTGACTTTATTTTATAATTTTTACTTTTTTATTAAAGTCTCTATTTGATGAGTCATTGTTGTCATATTTTCCTTTATTTTTTAAAGCATGGTTCCTTTAGTTCTTAACTCCTATGTGTAGCTGCTTTGAAGTTTTTGTCTGCTAATTCAAACTTCTGGGATGCCTGAAAAACAGATTCTATTTATTGCTAATTTTCTTATCTATGGGTCATACTTTTCTTTCTTTGCATGTCTCATACTTTTTTTTTTGGAAAACAGGTCATATGAGATAATGTGGTTATAGCAACTGTTGATTCTGATTTTGCTCCCTTCTCCCTTCACCCCTAGATTGTTGTTTCTTTTGTTTGTGTGTGTGTTTAGTCATATATATGAGATAGATCTATAGAGTCTGTATTCTCTGCAGTTTTTAGTCTCTTTAGTTTTTTTCTTTTTGAATCCTGGCTTACTAAGGTTGTGTCTAGATCAGCATAGCTTATTGATGAGCCAATAATTGGTCAGAAAGTATATTTAAACACCTTGAGTTATTAAGACTTCTATTCTTTGCCAATGGATTTGTGTATGAGTTGGAAAATGTGTTCAAATACAAGCAGTTTACAAATATAACTGAGATTTTATTTTCTAGTAGGCCTTATTATTGGCTCCTTTGCATATATGCAAACCCTCACATTCAACCTGAGATGTGTAGATGGCTAAAACCTTCTCCAGTCTCTCCTGAGTGTATGAATGACCTTGAAAATGCACTCAGTCTTCCAGTCTGGCAGGAATAGGTTAGAGCTATCAAAGCCTGCCATGACTCATTCTATATATTTCCCTGTTAAATCTGTAGCTAGTCTAGAGAGTCTGTAGCTTTCATCATCCATTATTGCTACCTTCAGCTAATGCAGTTTATTTTCCGTGATAAATGACCCTGAAATAACTATTGTTTTCAAAAACATTCCCAAACATGAGTTCTTCTCACATGCTGCTCCAAATAAAGTTGGCCCCTATAGCAGCAAAACTGCTGGTTTTCATAGCTTTTTCTGCCCTGGAAGAACCATTACACCCACAGAATTTTGGAAAGGGGATGTATAAGAGCAGCCTTAGGCTAAAATACCACAGATCCCCACTGTTGGCAACTGATGTTCTTGAATCAACATTTTCCAACTTGCTATATGCCTTTAGTCAATTTCTAAAGTTCAGAAATGGTTATTTTTGGCAATTGTTCCCAGTTTTAAAGTTCTGTGGAGAGAGGATTTACTGAGCTCCTTATTCTACCATTCTGGAATAATAATGAATAGACTAATAATAACAATAGCAACCCTTACCACATGCCAGGCTACTGTTTCAAGTATTTTATTCATTATTTTCATTTGTACTAATTCACTAATTCATTTATTCTTCACAACTCTATGAGATTTGAACCCTATTTTACAGATGAGGAAACTGAGGTAGCTATCTCACAGCTAGTAACAGGCAAAATAAAAAACTCAAGACGATCCGGTTCTAGAGTATGTATTCTTGAGCACTGTATATATTTCTAACTTAATTTAAAATTTAACAACCTACTGAAGTAAGTATAAATAGTATCTTATTTTACTAGGAGGGACTGAGGCTATTATATCTACTCTAAAGTCACAAAACTAGTAGGTGACCAATTTAAGGCTGGCATCGATGTACAATTAAATCTAAAGCCTGAAGCTGGTAGCTAATACATTATAGAATCAGGACAAATATCCACGTAAGCACTCTGCAAGTACAGAGAAAAAGCATTAGCACAATCTGGCCTGTGTCCATGTGTGTGCATGCTCAAGTGTATGTGTGTATGGGTCTGTGTAGGAGGCCTAGGGAAAGAAAGGCAGGATTTATAGTGGCATTAGACAAACTAAAGGAGAGGAAAACTATTTTTTTGAAGAATAAATAGAAATTACACAGGGAGAACATCCTCGGCAGGGTCATTAAGAAAAGTAATAATATACGGTAAAGGTATGATTTTAATTTCTTTCCATGTTTTCTCCCAGCCTACCAACTGCTTTTGATCCTTAGTGTTTTCCACTCAAGATTTTTTGTCTGAATAATTACTATTTGTTTACTATGCCTAAAGTGTTCATGGAATTTATTTAATGTAATTAAGGATTTATGCTGGTACTCTTTTGAGTCTTCTTGTTCCAAGAGGATATTTAAAACAAAAACAACAGAAACCAGCATCAGCAATGACCTATGGATAGCCATGCACTGTTTGGAGCTCATACTGTCAACTTCCTAGCTGGCACTATGGCAGAACACTTAAAAGCCCTCAGGGCTGGCAGACAATTGTCCAGAGATAGAGAGATCTGGTGTATCCAGTTTGTATCCCAGAGTTCCCTGCAGTGACTAGTGGTTGTCATGGCCACAACTTCGGTATTTGTAACCCCTTCTAAACTCCAGGATGCAGTCTTAAAAACACTAATATAGATGTGGAAATTTGAGCTTTTAATTTTTTTTGAAAAATTTAGTGTCTATATTTTTTGTCACTATAGGCTTTTCTTTAATCTAAGTTTATTGAATGCAAGTCCTCTGTAGGAATATTGAGCACCACTTAACATGTATATAAACTGATTTTTATAAAGTTTTCTACAAACGATAGCCATTAATCTCCCTCACTTATCACCCCCCCAGTCTCTCTCTCTGTCTGTCTCTCTGTCTCTCTGTCTCTCTCTGTCTCTCTGTCTCTCTGTCTCTCTGTCTCTCTGCCTCTCTCTCTCTCTCTCTCTCTCACACACACACACACACACACACACTGGCTTTCTTTAGAAAGTTAAATAGGCAAAATTTAAATGTGTCAATAGCAGACCTAGTAAAAACTTTAAAATAGTTGTAGTTAATATTTTTGAAGGTTCACTAGGTATTGAACATGATCTTTAGAAAATTATATCATTCAGTCTTTATATAACCCAATGAATTAAATATAATCACTATCCATTTTGTAAATACAAACAAGGCTCAGAGAAGTTAAGTAACTCATCCAAAATTCTATAACTAGAGAATGTAAAATCATGTGAACCCTGGCAATCTGATTCTACAACCACAACTCCTAACCACTATACTAAATTGTTTTATACTATCAGGTAGAACCACGTGGAATTGCCATTTTGTAAGTCAAAAGCAGTTAAAAATCAGCAATTTAATATGATTCAATCAGATTATCAATCACTTCTAGAGGATAACCTACATGTGTAGCAAAATGTATTTGAAACAGCTCTAAATTCAGAGTCTAAGAGATCTAGAGTCACATCATAACACCTATGTTTACTAGCTGAGCAATTCTGAGCAAATCATTTATCATCTTTGAGCTGTTTATTCATCTATAAAATTGCGATAATAGTAATATCTACCCACACAAGATGGTTATGAAGAGAAAAGATGATATGTGGAAATAGTATGTGAATTATTAGTACTGTTGTTAGCACAATCTGAAAAAAGTTACATATAAACCATCTGAAACCTAACAGTGTCAAGATTGTATCAACTGGTGAGGTAAAGGGCTGGGGGTGGGATAATAGAAACAGCACTAACACTCAAGAGTACTGTCGTGGTCCTGTAAGGTACTTCGAGAAAGGTGGAATAAAATAAAGTGGCAGAATATCTTTTCTTAGCATCTGATCCAGAAAGATTGATCTGACCCTTTTGTGTACAAGCAGCCTGAAGCGTTTTTCTGGAATCACAGACCTTAAAAAAACTTCTTCATGTGATTTTGATGAAAGAGCAGATGAATTAGCAGGGTGATGGGGCTCCATAACTCTTTTCCAAAGTTGTAAAGATAGTAACATATTTTAAAAATTTGATATACAGAGATCATACGAGTTAGCGAAGAAAGTGGGGGGAATCACTCAATACATATTTGTTGATTGATAGATTGATCTTGAAGGCTGCTGAAGCAGTGACCTATATTCAGATGAAAAGGGAGATGGCTTATTGTTAGCGAAGTTAGAAATAAAATGATCAGAGATAAATTAAGGCAGTTCACTCCTTTGGAAACTGACAATGGCAAGTAGGACTTTTATACAAAAGAATTTTTAAAGACCTATAGAAAATAAGAATTAACACAGGTTCTAGTGATTTATTTCTTCAGTAACTATTTTTGAAATTGCTACTAAGGGAAAGTCATTATTAGAGGTGCCGCAAGAGAAAAAAAGTTAAAAGATAGGACCTTGTCTGAGCAGGGTAGTATATCAGGAAAGATAAAGTGTGACATAAGGAGCTGAACCATGAGAAAGACCCCTGTATAGTGGCTGTGCCGTGTAAGGTCGGGAAGAAAGATTAGCTTTTTAACATTGGAAGTCCCTTGATTAAAACGCTAGATACGTCCACTCCTTCTTCCTGCTTCACAGGCACTTGTCCTTTAATTTCATTAAACAAATTTGTATTGAGCACATACTTTCCATCAATAAGCGGTGAGAAGGATGAACAAGATAGTCCTAGTTCCATGTTTCTTATGGCTGTGTAATTTTGGAGGACTTGTTTAAATTAAAAGCCTGGTTTCTAAATAGTAAAATGAACTTTAAAATGTCTAGTTCTTGGGATTATTGTAATATTAGATAATTTATGATAGTGCCTAGAATGTAGTAGATTCTTAACAACAAAAAAGAAGCAGCAGTAATAGAATAATCACTGTTATTAACATTTGGGAAAGGATTATAGAGAATAAAGTGATGATCTTGGAGGGACTGGCAAAAAAGATTTTTTGACTTCACGGAAGAGACAGTCTTGGGCTGACAAAAATGGAAGCTCCCCACGTCCCAAAAAGAAATCTAGCTCTGTGAGGGCAGGGACTTTGTTTTGTTCACTATTGTATCTCCAGAACCTAACATAGTATTTGGGAAAATTCTAGGCATTCCAAAATGTTTTTTAAAATTAATTAGCATTTTAATAAGCGTAGATTAAATAAAGACATGGAGAGTAGAGTATATGACATTAATAAAGATACTAAAGAGGGGAGTTTGTATGAGTTCAGCACAATAACTTGAGTAGAAAATGTTTTAGAAGATAAGAAATAGGGTCTCTAGCTAGAAAGGTAGAATAAGGTCAACTAATGGATGATCTGGAATGTTCTCGAAGGATAAAGAAAAATTATTTAAAGCTACTTAGCAGCAAAATTTCATGATGAAAATATTGCTTTTTAAGAAGATAAATCTCAAAAATACAAAAAATAAATTAATATTAAAAAATGATAGAGGCAGAAATATTTTTAAGAAATTATATCAATGATCTTAAGATAGTAATAACGGCCTGAAATAGGATGTTGAGTCTTGATAACAAATGTAAAAGTTGTAAATAAAAAATAGCATTCCCTTAACAGACAAAAAAAAAAAGTAGACTGGAGGAAATGATGGTTGTAATTAGGCAAGATGATTTGTTGTTTCAGACTTACTAAGACAGTGGTGATATTAGGGCATTTACTTGGAAAATAAAAGTTGAATGAGATGAAAATACAGGCAAAAAGTTCATGTAATGATAAGGGATAGACCTTGGTGAATACTCGTACCTGGTAAGAGAAAAAAAAAAAAATGGATATAAGTGTAATGGACCGAGCAGTAGAAAGTAGACCGGCAAAGATAACGACCATGTGACAGAGGAAAGAGAAATTTTAAGTGGTAGTCACTGCAGAGTATCAAATACTGCATGAAAGCATGTAAGAATCAAGGAAAAGATGATTATATTTAAATGAGGTGCAAAGCAAGGGAGTAAAGCTCGGAAGAAGCATCCTATTTGTAAATCGGAGGCAAATTCAGTTTTAAACTTAAGTGACTTTATTTTTCCTTTATTACAGAAGCCTTTAATCAGGATGACTTCGTATATGTAAAATGACTTTCTTTTTATACGTCTAAAAATCCTAAGCTATTTTCCTTGATTTCTCCTGGCAGAAATACCAAAAAAAAAAAAAAAAAGAAAAAAAAAAAATTATCACAATATTACAGGTAAAAAGCTACCTAATTTAAAAAACAAAACAAAACTGTGATGTCTAATTAAACCACACATGTGTGAAAGAAACACATAGTAATTATTGTCTATGATCACTTTTCTCAACCCAAAGTTCTATGTGCTATAAAGTCTTAAGAAAGGCAGAGAAAATACCAAAACCAAAAGAAAACTGTTTAATAATGGAAGAGATTATAGGATATCGATTTTTTTTTTTTCAGTTTAGTGGAAGCTATGATTTAGCAGTTCACTGAGCACAGAAGTTTGTTTAATTAAGATTAAAAGTTATAATTTAAAAGTTTATAAAGCACATTTAGTTGAATAAAAGGAATAGTGCTTTTTTAAAAAGTATAATCTTTACTGAGAATATCAATAATTATTTTATGGTTCATGAGTGTTTATTAAGAATAATAAATACTATAATTATCTCCTTATAAAACTGCATATTTTAAACCAATCTCATTATAACTGAGTAGTATTTATCAAATAACCAGATGCCAACCTTAGGTAAGATCTGCTTTACAAGGTTTATACAGAAAATCTTTTGCTTACTACTAAATGTTTAAGTGAACAATACTGACACACAAATGTGTAAAATATATAACAAAAATGAGTTCTAATAGTTTGTATGTGACAATACTGGACTTTAAATCTTTTGGATTCCAGAATCTAAGCTATTCATTTCTATGCTATAATTCCTCTTAATATGAAAAGAAGGCACAATTTTAGGCAGTGGAGATGGTCTAGGAGAAGGGGCATTAGTTAAAGAAACTGTTGTACAGCATAGTTGTGTGCTACAAATTTCCAGACTTTGCCTGATGATATTTTTATCCTGATTAGAGCCGCCATGCTGGTAGATTAACTTTTTCAGTAATTGATTAGTTTCCATCCATTCAGCAGAGACCTTTAAAGTTAATGTGATTAAAAAAAAAAAAAAGGTAGAGATAATGAACATCAGCTTTTTCCAGTGCTTCTTAATTTTGGATTACAGTAAAGCAAAACTCCCTTACCTTTTCTTTTTCTTTTTCAAAGAGAAGAAGCTACCTTTCATTTTCCCCAGAAGCCTTGAGATCTTTGAGGAGTAGAAATTAGGAAGTTTCTTCTGGTGATGTCCTTGAGTGGAAACAATAAGAGTGGATGATACTATCATTTAGTTTCCTCCCTGATGGGGAAACTTGCAGACATGGCAGGCATGCATGGAGTTTAGAGAACTAGCAGCTGGTAGCCTTACAGGTTGCTGACTGAGATTTTGAAATAGAGATTTATAGAAAAATAAAACTTGAGCAAGTATTCCTTGTTAAAGTGACAGATTAAATATGATTTAAACAGTAACTGGAGAGAAAAACCCTGATGCTAGAGAGTAAGAGTTGAGAGGAACCTCGAGAAAATTGAAGCACCAGTCCATGCCCAAGGTTACCTAGCATGTTAAACCACAGAATCAAGACAGTGTCAGGTCTTCTGCCTGTAAAGCCAGTGGTCTCTTCAGCACAGCACTCTGAAGTAGTTATCACTGCCCCTTATACCTTGATAAGCTTGTCCTTTTTCTACCCATTCTTATGACCGTCTGCCCATAAACACATTCAGTTCATGCCACTTCCTTTTTTCTTACTCTATCCAGGTACAATCACCTGTTCCATCCTCTGTGTTACCTCTGCAGCTACTATAGTCTACAGGCATCTACTGCAGCATCCATGTCACTTTGTTGCACATTTCCATTCACATATCTCCCTCTACTAGACTGAGTCTTTGAGGGCAAGTGTCATATCTCATTTATCTTTACAGTTCCAGGGCTTAGCCTTCCACCTAACACATGGTAGGTGCCCAATAAATGTTAGATCAATGTTTTAATTCATTCTTTAAATTATAAATTACTGATGCATGCATATAAAAATTTTCCTGAGTTGAAGGGATTAATTCCAGCTATATTTTATAGGAAAAGACAGTAGTTAAGGGCTGCCTATACTTACTTGAAATTGGAAAAGAGTTTAAAGACAATTTAGTTTTTGGAGTTATCAGGTAACTTGGTTCTAAAGATTCTTCTTGAGATTTACAGTGAGAGGCATGGTGCCAGAGGCTACAGTGGTACAAAAGTGAGTATGATGCAATCGGTGCCTTCATGAGGTGGCGGAGTAAGGAATGCAATGAGAAGCATTTAGGTTTAAAAAGGAATTTTAATAGCTTTTGTATAAGAGAGAAAATTTGTTTGCTTTTTGAATGATATTTTATATTATTGAGGAAAATAGCAAACATTTGATAGTTCATCAGATAAATCTTGTGGCCCCTGCAGATAGGTAATCCAGAATTTATTAGAATGTCTCTCACTAGCGAAGACCCCTTGTGTGCCAGGCAGTCGATATATGTAATCTCATTGATTCCTCCAAACAGTTTCCATGAAGATAATTGTGTGGTATTATAGCTAAAATCTCTTTATCACTTAAGATGTGTGATAAATGTTTCACAAATTACTTGATTAAATTCTCACAATAAACATATGAGGGAAGTAGTTGTTGATGCCATCCTGCACTTGAGGCAGTTAAGGGTTTGAGAGTTTAACGAAATGCCCGTATTCACACATCTCATAAATATTGAAGCTAGAATTCAAATCATCTCTCTCTCTCTCTCTCTCTTTTTACTCTGAAACCTATGTTCAAGTGTAAGGAGCCTAAAACATCATAACATGTTTGTTGTAAAAGTTCCCTCAATAGTAGAGAAGGAAACATTGACAAGATTCTAAGTAAGAGAAATGCTTTGTGTGTGTGTGTATGTGTGTGTGTGTGTGTGTGTGTGTGTGTGTGTGTGTGTGTGTAGAGTTGCCAGGGAATTTGATGATAATTGTGACTCTGCAGTAAGGGCTCCTGAGAAGAGCTGATTTCGATATCTAAGCTAGGAATTCCAAAAAAAAACCTGGATCCTATAGAAAATGCATCCCTATTAGCAGGAATTCTTCTTTGAGAACATCGGGTTTTACTCATCCAACAAATCTATCTCATTTATTGATTCATTGATTTTTCTATTTCCTCATTCATGTGGTCACTGTACAACTGAGTGCTAGACACTCTGTTTGCTATATGCTGCCACCACAGATAAAGCAGAGTGACAAGGGCCCTGTCTTGCTCTAGGAGTGGCAAGAGTCCACAGAAACCAGATCCCCTTGTCTCTGTGAACATCACATTCTTCCCAAAGTCCAAAGCACCTTTATGATATACTAAAACCATAACATTCAGAATGTGTTTGGTATTTTCGCCATAAGCATCTTTGCCATAGATATCTTTGCTGCAAGCATTTGGGCCAAACATTTTTCTCTCATAACTAAATAGCAATAGGTAATTTTGCTGTAAAAAAAAAAAAAAGATAAAATCACAAGAAATAAAAAAGGGAAATTTAAAAGGACATAATGAAACATGAAAAAATGAATAACAATATTAAACTATTTAAAATATGTGTAGATTCATGGCAAAACTGCTCAAATAATGATTTTATTTTGTGGATTGTACCTAAGCACTTGTCCTATTCTATGGGAAATGTAGGTTCAACTAAATCTGTATCCTCAAAGAAGGCCCTCGACCTCTCTTTTCCCAAGGTAGTGTGTTTCAAAATAAGAAACCAACTCAGGGCATCTGAAAGAAATGCTAACTATTTAAAGACTACCACCTCCATACCTACTCGTCACTCTATAGACCACTGAAAGAGCTATCTAAGATTTATAAATAATATAAAAGTGGGAGTAGCTGCAAGAACTTCCTCAATGGAAAAATGAAACCAAACTGACAACTAACTTAAGTACATTAAATATGCTGAACTTGGTTGATTAATTTTTCAGTGCAAAAATAACAACCAACCAAACAAACAAATAAACCTAAAGTGTCAACCAGTTATTTTAATTTTTTACAGCAGATTTGCCTTACAGCCAGTTAATTATGCCATGAAAATGTTTGCCACAAAGATATCTGTGGCAAAGATGCTACTGTGTAAGTAACCTAGAACAGATTCAGATATAAATCATGTTTATAATATCATAATTATTTATAATAAAGGGAAAAATTAGTATATCACTTATCATATAGTGTACTATGAAGGAATCAAATTTATGTACAGTCGGTCCTCAGATAACGTTGTTTTGTTCAACACTGATTCATTGTAACATTGATAAGATGCCACAGGAACTGAGCTCTTGTTTAAATCAATTAGCCTATAGCAAAGTTGTTTTATTATACGTCATTTCATTTAATGTTGCAGAACTTATCAAAAATGTTAAGTGAGGACCTACTATCTATAGCAAATAGTAAACAGGTCTGTATAGACCTTGCATGCGGTAACAGTGAAGCTCTCGTCCACCTCTCTGTTTTGCATGTCGGCTATCACACTTTTATGAGGCCTTAATACATTTGTATTTGGCACCTCTTTCAGGACTGTGTTTCTTGAGAATATAGATCATATCTCTAAATCTTTATTTTCTCAGTAGCTCAGTATTTTCACACCATATGGTACATCATGTGTGTCTGATAATTGTTCATTGGACAAAACTGTATAGTCTTAAGAAGCTTTGATATTCCTGTTTCAGCACTTGTTATATGTGATATGGGGATGTACAAAAATTCATTCATCTCAAATTTTAACATGCTGTTAGCTTTAATAAAATTATGAATGTGACAAAGCACAAAAAATTTCGAGAAATCATTACTTAAGATTCCAATTAAAGAGCACTAAGACATGGACTAGTTCACACGTGTTATTCATGAAAAACCGCTTTCAGGAAATAAAAATACATCTCAAAATCAAATTATGCCATCATTTGGGCAGATGGTTACTATAGCACTGAAGGAAAGAAGTGAAATTAACTAAAGGTTGTCAGGGAAAAAAACATGTAAAGCATTCAAAGTTTATAAGATTAAAACTTTAAATACTAAGTTTGAATCTGAGTTGTTCATTCTCTTGTCTTAACTTCTCCATGGTTCCAGGAAGGCTGCATGCCTGGAAAAGGGCAGAACAATGTGTGGCATTAATTTAATTTTCTGGCCACCATAGAAACCTACCAGCTGTCTCCACAGAAACATTAGGTTCAGAAAAATTATGTATTTGAAGAAAAACACATTTTTCAAAACTATGAACTTTCATCTGCTTTATTGACCCCCAGTGTCTACAAAACTGCCAGTCATCTCACTTTTCTAGTCATAAGGTGGAGAGGACACTGTTAAGTGATGGTCAGGGCCAGAGCTGGAGTAACTGAAACCCTAATCTTGCAGCTGTCCCGGCCCCAAAATATCAGGAGCATTAAACATGACTAGGGGGCTCAAATACCAGAGGAAATATCACTGGTCAAGAAGAACAGAAATTTATATTTGTCTGAACTCTTTTTTTGGGAAGACAACTTTATGAATGGAAAGACATGTATTGATAAACTGATTGTGGCGGCGGGGGAGGGTTGTTGAGTAAGACCAGAAAACAAGTTTGGACAATAAATTATCTGTATAACACCCTGAAGATAATGGATGATGTTTGTTTTGTTTTGTTTGTTTTGTTTTGCTGAGAATACACAAAATTATGGCTAGGAGAGAATTACCGTTCATACCACTTGGCTCTTTACCAATTAATAAACAGCCCCTACTCTAAATAAATGTGGAAAAAATATTTAAAGAATATTATATTGGTGTACTCATTTGAAAAGTCATTAAATTTTCATGAATATCTTAAATTAAGGTATTATTCTTTCTTTCTATCTTATACTTTCCCCCAAGGTCTTTGCCAAGGAAGGCTGTAGGATTTTGTTCCTTAGGAGTCCTTAGGCAGAACATAGATCATGCTCTCCTAGTGATGAGAAAATAGACACCAGGACCTCTTAAATGTTTCCTGAACTCCCACACTGGTTCTTGTGATGCTCAATGAAAAGGTTGAAATATTGCCTTACTAATGTTAAAATCCTTTCACTCTTTTACAATTTCACTAAACCCAGTTGTAGTCACGGGATATTTTCTTTTAAAAGCAAAGTTACATCCAAACCCAGATGACAGTGTCCCTTCTTAATGAAAACTTACTGAATACTAGGCAAATGCCATTACTTACTAGTGTTGAAAACTAAACACCGTGAAGTAAATGTAGGCTTGCAGTAGTTTATCTAGCTGGCTAGGAAACTTTCAAATACCAATTAGAATATGTGTATATAATATTGTAGGATCTGAAAGTCAGCATAGAAAAGCTAAGCAAAAGATTTTGGTAGTCTACTGCTATGCACTATATGCCAGGAATATATTTCTGTCTTTTAAGTACCACCTAACAGAATTTCTTTCACCTAATCTTTTAGATTTTATTATCAGAAGCTTGTTTTCTTCTCTTTGAATTTTTTTTTTCCTTTTCTCTCCAGTTTACAGCTCTTTAATAATGCGAAGGGCTTCACTCTAGAGAAGCTCTGAAGCAAAGAAACACTTCCCGGAGCCATACTGAGAGAGTTAAAACACATCACATTAATTCAGGCTTCTCTTTCTGCCCTCCCTCTATCACCTAAAATGTTATAAAAACAAACAAAAAGAATTAATGTGGAAACACACACACACACATACAGAGAATTTTAGTTTTGTTTTATACTTTTTCACACAAAGAACAAAAGCATCCATAAAGCCGCTAAAGCTTTCCGTCATTGCCAAGTCCTCTTCCATGAGCCATTAAGTCATTGAAGCCCAGAAAATCAAATTTGGTTTAGAGCTGTTTGATAATGTAGTAACACAGTAAAATGTGATTCACCAATTAGCTCATGTAATTAGAAAATCAAAAACATGCTCTAAGTGGCTGCTGGACACACATAAGTAAAGTTTATTGTCGTTCTTTGCATTTGCTGATTATAGTTATAATTAACACCTTTGGTTGATATGATGATGTGACTGCATTCCAACTCCTTATAAAAAAGAATTCACAAATATCTGTGTTTATAAGTCAGATAAATAAATTAAATGGTTTAGTTAGTCATTCATTCATCTCTTTTTTTCTTCATTAATTCTTTCTTGCCAGGCTCTGTATTAGGCTATCTGATTCTTGCCTCCATGGAACTTTCAGTCTGCAAAAACTGTTTAAATTTGTCTAAATGAAGGAAAGTCAATTGAAGTTAGAATTTTACAAAAATTATAATTTTGTATTTAAAAATTAGTCTTTCTGGCTGATTCCTAAATGTTAATAATGTTGCCGAGACACATGTAAGAAAAAAGAAACAACCAATTTGAGAAATTTCTTGCATAGACATTTTGCCTGGCTGAGAAGGATGCTGTACTAGATAAGAATGGAAACTGAATTTTTGCTGGATTATTTTAAAACAGCTCTTCATATGTTCTGTATGCACATCTGTTGAAATCTAAGGCATATGTTATATGTCGCCTGGCTATATTTCAAATGTGTTCCTCTCTGTAGGTTCAAATCAGTTCAGGGGCTGTCTCACTAAGAATTTGAAACTGTCTCACTAAGAATTTCAAACACATTCTACTTTACTCTTTTCTTATTTCTATTGAAGTACATGGGCATAGTTACATGGTCCAGGGCTTCCTAATAAACATAACAAGAAGATAATAGGGATGAATAACCTGAGCTTGAGCCAATAAAATAAAAGCCTTTCTTATATGGCATGGTCATCCTTAATGATACTTTACAGCAAAAAATGACACATGGTTGTGCTGCCCTTAACACCGATTTTTTACAGTCACATTTTAATGTTCATTCATAGAAATTCTAAAATATATTAGGAAATCGTTTCCATTGTAACTCTAATATTGCCTCTACATGGTTCATTCTTTGTTTACTCATATTAATACTATCTTAATAACTGCCATTACCATGCTTTTTTTTTTAGCTTAAAAAAACAAATGATGAATTTTAAAACCACCCCCCATAGAGAAAAGCACAGCAACCCTGCAGGTGTCTGCAGGCTGTTAGGGCCTTGGCAAAGCTTTGACTAATTAGCGAAATTCTGTGCAATACAAGCATATAATGTAAATGCGTATTTTGTATTGTTCTCCCCCAAACATTAGAAAATTCTAAGGGAAGCAATAAGCTTAAAAATTTTTTTGATAGAATCTTGCTCAGATATTTTAGAATAGCTTAGATTATATTTTATTTGCATGAAAACATGCAATCATAAACATCAAGAAAGTTTGATTTATTTGTAGCTAGAATGAAAGTTAACCCCCTAAATGTTATCAAAAATGAAGCAGTGTTCACCTCAATATGTATTTAATTGTCCTCTTTCTTTTTTTCTATTTACAGGTCAATGGAACAGAAATCGAATATGAGTTTGAAGAAATTACTTTGGAGAGGGTAAGAAAAATCCAATACTCCAAAGCCCAATTTTGCTTTTCACATTCTGCATCCTAATGGGTTATTCTGTGAAATTACACAATCACATATTATGCCCTGGAAGTTTTTAAAAGGACTCGCAATGAGAATATTAATGAAGCTTGCAGTGGAAGGCATGGAGACAAGCAGACCAAATAACCTGAATATTCAGAATATAGATTGCATTGCCAGGATTTGGAGAAATGAATAAGACAAAAGTTCAGTGAACTAGTACAATGTTTTTTCCTATTGTTTTCCTTATTGATGTTTTGCCATACATTTTTAGATACATTCTGAAATATTTTTTATTTATGTGATATTAATACTATAACTACCATTACGGTGCATTTTTTAGCTTAAAAAAAAAGTGATAGATTTTAAAACCACCTTCATAGAGAAAATCACAGCAACCCTGCAGCTTTCTGCTATTAGGGCCTTGACAAGGCTAAAACAAATTAGAGACATTCTGTGCAACATGACCTTGATATATAAAGATATTTTATAAAATAGTAAGAGAAAAGCCAAAGACAACATAGGAAAAAAATGACCAAAAAGCTTTAACATGATATTCATCAAAAAAAAAAGTCTAATACAAAAATCTGTTCAACCTCATTAATAAACAAAGGAAACAATAGTACTAAACTGTTTTTTTTTTTTTTACCCAACTGGCAAAAAATTTAAAAAGAAGGTTTATATTTACTGCTATTGAATGGTTTTGGAAATTGGTGGAACCATAAAGTAGCAACTTAGAAGAATGTATCAAATGCCTTAAAATGGGCACACTTTTTGACCCAGAAATTTACTTATTGAAATATACAAATATACAAATATTCATATTGGTATTATTTATAATAGTAAAGATTAAAAAAGTGTTTAATAATATATTATTATTCATCCATATAATAGAAAATTATATTGTAATAGTCTTTTTTAAATATTTAATTGTAAAGGTAGAGGTATAAGTAGATTATATTACTAAATTAAAAATCAAGTTTTATAATAGTATTCAAATATAATCCAATAAGCATAAACAAAGGTATACATGCATAAAATGCATTCATAAATATCTACATAAAGCATAGAAGGATATACACCAAAATATTAAAAGTGGTTAACTTGTTGAGGATTTTTGGGTGATGTTTTAGTTTCATTCTTAGTTTTTCTTTATATTAATTTTCTAAGCCTTCCAAAACAAACATATATTATATTTATAATAAGAAATAAAAATATAACTATTTTTCCTAAGCTATTATTTGAGTATAAGTTCACACTATGGAATTACACTTAAAATAATATTTTCTTTTTAATTTACTGATAATTCACTCCTGAGTCAGTGAATTTATCATTCTTGGCCTTATTTTTATTAAGTGTGAGTGGTTTTAAAAGAAAATTTACATTGAAAGTTAAGTGTTTGACAGATGGGTACTTTAAAACTTCCATTATAAACTCTGATAAAATTTAATGGCATGCTAAATGAAGAAAAGAGAAGCTTACGAAAAATTAGCTCAAATGAGGAAAAAGAAACACATTTCTCTTTATAGATCACTTATTTTCACTCTAGAAGTAGCTACATAATTTGTACAAAGTGAAAATGTGGTGCCCTTGTTTAAAAAATAATAATAATTGAAAGATGGCAACAGTTAAACCAAATGCCCTTTCTACGTGCAGGGCCCTGATTGCACAGATCTCAAACTCATGAGGCCAACCTTTCTCTCTCATTATACTCTACACATACAAATATCTTGCATATAAGTACCACTTAGTAACCTTAGTTTTATAACTCAAGAAATGATTAGAAGTTAATGTTGGTATGAGGTTACAGCATTCCGTAGAAGTCCAACAATTATGGATTCTACGTAGGGTCTCATACTTACTTGCTTTATGATCTAGCATATCATCTCCCTCACTTTGTGACCTAGGGTTTCCAGTCATACTCTAAACCTCGTCATTGAACACCTCCCCCAAACTTCTATCTATATTAAAAATCATCTTTTCTGAACACCACCTCTTCTCTGTCCTTATTGTTTATTCTGATAGTCCTACTCCAAAAATTTCTCAACCCCGCCGGAACCTTGAATCATTGATTTTACCATTTCCCTCCAGTTTTTAGCCTTCTTTATGCCCTCCCTTCCCTCCTAACTTACATGTTCCAATTCTCTCTCTCTCTCACACTCATCATTTTTTCTCCTTTTTTTTGTTCATCCAACAAAACCTCATCTCTGGTTAATCTACCCTGGTTAAAGTAACACCTTCCTACTTATTCCATGCCAGCACCTAGGCAACTGAACATGGACAGAGAAGCATTCACTCATCTTACTTTAAAATTATAACTATTACTTTCAAATGGGCCGTCCAAACATTTTAGCAATTTTTATATGTTTCTTTAGAAAAATCACTTTCTCATTCTCTGGGACAATTTCATGTCTTATTTGCACTTCTCAAATCTCTTAACACATCCTCCCTTATCTTTACTCTCAGCTGTTGACCTCTCTTCATATGTCCTAGAGAAAATCCAAGCACTCAAATGAAAACCATCTTACTCTCCTACCAGTAGGTCTGCTCATTTACTCCCCCTGTCTGATGAAGGAATTTTCCCTGGTCATTTCCAAGGTCAGCTCTTCACTTGTGACCTCTTATCCATTTAAAGAGTTTGCTTCTGCAGTTTTCTCCCTCCTGCAATATCAGTTTCTCTCTCACTTTTTTTTTTCTGGATAAATTTAATACAGACATGATGTAATATTTTGACCCAATGTTCTCTCCTGTTACTGCCTTATTATTCTATTTTGCTTTACCAAAAATCTAGTAGGAAAATTATCTATTTTCATTAACTCCACTTTATTACCTCATTTTCTTATTTTAACCTCTGGTGTGTTTTCATCCCCACAATAGTCCTGAAACTGTTCCTATCAAAGTCACGAAAGATTCCATCTCGCTAAATCCGAGTTTCACTTCTCAGTTCTAATTGACTTCTCAGCAGCAATTGATGCAGCGGTCACTGCCTCCTTCCTCAAAGATGTTGATTTCTTGGCTTCCAGAACAGAACACTCTCCTGTTTATTCACCACCTCATCTGTGCTCTTTCTCAGTCTCCTTGCTGGTCCCTCCTCCAAATGTTGGAGCATCACAGAAACCCAATGCACAGACCTCAAACTCTCCTCATTCCCTGAGTGATCTCATTCAGACCCATGGCTTTGAGTACTATGAACTGATAACTCCAAAATCTGAAGTCATGACCTCTCCCTTGCACTCCAAAGTGGACAGGTAACTTGCATCTCCTATATATTCCTAAAAGAATTTGTGATTTCCCTGCACTCCCTACCCTTAGGGTCAAAGCTGCTCCTACCCTAGTATTTCTCATCTTAGCTAATTTGATCTATCATTTTTCTTATTGTGCAGGCCAAAAATTCACCTATGAGTTTTCTTTAATTACTCTTCTTCTCTCAGCATCCAGAGCAAATCCTTTTAGTACTACCATAAAAAATATATTTCAAAATCAATCACATCTTCCATCTTCTCTGCTAAATCCTAGTCCAAACCAATATCATTTCATGCCTGGACCACTGTAATAACTTCCACTTTTGCCTACCTTTCTCCTCTAAGTAGCCAGAATAATCTTTTAAAAAATATAAACCAGATTATACCACTTTTATTCTTAAAACCCTTTAAGAGATAACAATTAGACTCATTATCATCACCCGCAAGACCTTATACAATCTGAGCCCTGCTTTTCTCTCCAGCATTATGTCCTTGCCACCAGTTCCTTAAATATTTCACTCTAGCCACACTGAATTTCTCATTATTTCTCAAAAAAGGCAAGCTTTTCCTACCTCTAGGCCTTTTATATATGTTATTCTATCTGCCTGAAATATCTCCTCTTAGAACTTCCCGCGACTTGACCTTTTCATTATTTAAACATCTGCTCTTCTCAAAAAAATATACCCCATGTGCATCATTTAAATTAGTACCAACATCCCCATCACACTTTTCTTTCTTTCCATAGCTTTATCTTTTAATTGCATTTACCAATATATGAAATACATATTTTCTATTTTGTATGTATGTATGTATGTATGTATGTATGTATGTATGTATGTATGTAATGTTTACTATGTTAACATCCCTCCCCCAAATATAGAGTCACTTTTATATCCAATCTGTCTCAAACAGTATGGAATGTAGTATCCTCTTAGTGACTATTTGGTGACAAATGGATTATGCCCGTGCTCTGTCACTGCAGGTACAGGGAAGTAGAGACACACTGCCTGCTTTTGAATCCTAGCTCTATCACTTACTGATTGAGTTATTTTGAGCTGAATACGTAACCTTTCTGTGCCTCAGTTTCCACATCTGAAATCAAGGCTAAGTATTTGTAATGACCTCCGAGGGCCCTTGCAATGATTAAATGAGTTAATATGAAGATTTAGAACAACATACATAGCTGTTATCCTTAATATTTTCATTAACATGGTAGTTCTCACAAGTGTTGTCAGAATCATTGAAAAAGCTTATTAAAAACCTAGCTTCCCATTCTCAGTGAACAATTTACATTAATCTAGCAAGAACTTCTTTCATATCAGCTTTTTTTTCAGTTACTTTTTTAGATATCAGACATTCAGTAATGAAGAAGTTACCGTCTTTGCTACATGCATTTACAGCTTACACATTTTCTACTTTTAATCTCTGTAACATTTAATTTAGTAATTAATCACATTTAGTAACCTCCCTATGAAGTGAATATTGCTAACTCTCTTTTACGTATTAGGACTTTGAGGCTCAGAAATAAAATCACTTGTCATGAATGATAATGATAGTCCAGGATGCAGCTAGGATTCAGCCCCAAGCCCAACTGATACTAGAACATGAGCTCATTGCCACAGAGTTAGACTACCTTCAAAATTGAGCTCAAGTGTCACTTCCTCTATTTTCTTATTTTCTCCTTTTGGGCAAGGTGCTCCTTCAAAAATTAACAAAAGTGGAGTACTTCTTACATTAAATGAATGAAATCTGTCTTTTTTACTAGCCTATGAATTCTTTGATGGAAGGAATGATATTATAGTGTGCTTCATATTACTATGATGTCATAAAAAGAGTTTGAGGATAATTTCAGGATCTGTTGATGACTCTGCCTCTTCAGCAGCACTGTTCAATGCCTTGGCCACTTGCTACACATAGTAAATTCCACAAATGTCATGCACTTTTATTTGTCGAGCCCTTACTAAATGAAGGCACTTGTCATAATCCAGTTTCATAGCATTTTACAGCCTAGTAGAGGACATGGGGAAGTAAGTAGGCAGAAACCATGAAGAAGAATAGAGTGCTGAGGATACCTGGCCCAGAATGGAGTACTTCACTACAGCATTATACCTGAGCTGCCTTACGAAAGTTAAGAGGAAGCTAGCTATGGAAAAGGGAATAAAGGGAAGTGGCCTCTTAGACAGGGAACAGCAAGTGCAAGTGTTCAAGGGCCCATGAAAAAATAACACACTCTAGGAGCTGCAGGTAGTTCAGAATGATTGTACTCCAAGTTGTGAGGTAGGACTCAGAGACCAGGCTGGAGAGATGGAGAGGGCTGAGAACATAGATGTCTTGGAAAATATAAGAAGGGGTTTCAGTTTTGTCATGAAGGCCATGCAAAGCCTTTGAAGAATTTTATGAAGAAACATGATATAATCATATTCACAGCTCAGAAAGATCACTTTGGCTGTGATATTGGGTATACATTTCATAGGATTCAGGAGATGATGCAGATATGCCATTTAAGACATGTAATTAATTGCTAAATTCTACCAGTAGTGATAATGGAGAAGATAATTCACAACACGTTAAGAATGTTAGAAGAACAGATTCTGATATTTTGTAGGATGGGGAAATGCCCGAGAGAGTAGAGGAGTCAAAGATGTCTAGACTATAATCTGACAAATTTCTTTCATTTCTGGGCCTCTCAGAAATGGACACCTGTGATATTTCAAACCTTTCTGACACCCTGGACTCTTATGACATTAACAAGGTAGCTGAGTATAAAGTCCATGGCTCTGAGTGATTTATCTGTCATCCATGTATGAAGTTAAAAGTTATGTACCCCCAATATGATTTATATCAAGAGAAGCTAGTACACACAGCATGGATAATAGATTCATCATGCCTTCATAACCCTGACCAACACGCATGACTACAATTTAGCAGACATTTTGAAGTGACTGTCTATCTGCTGTTTCCTCCAAGCCCTGCCCCCGCCTCCAAAAAAGAAAGAACATTTGGAGTGCTTTTCTGACAGCTGCAGAATGCATGGCTGTGTGATACTATTTGAATGTTCTGTCTGACAAGTCAAACATATTCTTTTATAATTTAAAAGAAAAAAATTCAAGGATCTGAACCATCCTCTCAAATATAAATTGTCGACTTTTGTTACTTATTATTTAACCCATGCTAAAACAAACAGACTTTTAAGGTAGAGAAAAGTGATTCGTTTATTGTGCCCTGTAAATTCCTTTAGATTAACCAAGTTTTGGGTATAAGATGGATAACATGGAAATTTTGAAAATAGCATTTGTGAACTGCCAGGCAAAAAGTGATCTGTTAAAGCTGTCTCCTGACAGACTATCCGATACATCCAGGAATCAAATTAATTAGATTTCTGAATCACTTGGCCCAAATTTGTTTCTCACATTATTGACTTTTAATAAAGATGAAAATTCCTAAATTCAAGTGGAATTAAGAGTCTATTCCTTCAAATAATGTAGAGGTTTTGGGTTTTTAAGCTCTTAATTCTTTCTGTATCTTTAGCTATTTTCAATTAATAATAAGTAGAAATAAAAAGCCATAGTCCCAATGACATTTGATGGGGTTTCGGTTTTTATATAGTCAGCTGTAGCACAATCTTATTCTAGTTTAGTTAAATAATTTTTAATTATGGATAAACTTCTTAAATAAATTCCAAATTCTATGTATGTCCAATTATCAGTATATAATTTAAGTAGGTTTGTAATGTATGCACATGTATGTATATTTAAATACATAGATACCATCCAAACATAAGTGTATGTTTAGACATAAAAATATTTACTTAATATGTATATTTCTCATCTGAATTTTATTGATTTGATGGAAGGTATTGTAAGAGTTAGGAAACAAGCAGGTTTACATACACAGTGGAAAGAAGCATAGTCTTTGAACTCAGAAAGGCCTTATTTTGAATCCAGGATCAGCCACTTCCTGTGTGACCTTGAGCAAGTTACTTAACCTATTAAAGCTTCACTTTTCTCCATAATGAATGGAATACTAATATCTATCTTGTAGCACTGTTGTGAAAAATAAAAATATATGTAAAATGTCTAAAAGAGATTATGTAACATCACAGATGATCAATATTATTAGTTATTATAAAGCATACACACATTTATCTAGGCCTCGTTTTTTTTTTATTTTTAAGATGTCACTGTTGGTATAACCAGGCTATCATTGTAGGACTCGGTCAAGTGGCAAATACATGTATCTGCTTGTGTGTGTAGGCTACATGTGAGGAGGCTATATTTGTAGTAAATGATCAACTTACTAACTGATCTCCAAAATGTATGCATACCTAATTATTACTGTATTTTTAAGCATGTTGAGCATATCAATGGAATCTGCCCTTAAGTTTGCTGTCATAACTTTCTGTAGAATAACCCAGTGCTATTTGTAACTCCATATTTTCTTTGTTAACTCATAGTAATGTAATTCTAGGCTAGATAACCAGTTACAGTGTTTCATTTTGTTTTCAGTAGCTTCAGGCTATCATTTTGCTTCAGGTTCTCTGATACCTCCTTAAAATATTTTATTCTAACGTTCTCCTACTTTCTAATCTCTACGTATCATATAGTAAACAGCTATTATTTTGCCTATACATTAAAACTGGCAGAAAACACATCCTCCTCCTTCTGGAGAACTTCTCCTCTCCTCCTTCCCATCCCTGTGGTTCTGGGGAAGAATGCCAGTTACAGCACCTGTGGTCACACAGTCGACTAGTCTAGAGCTACTCATGGGAATTACTTGGTGAGCTAGTAAAAAATAACACTGATCCTGAACCCTGCCCTATATCAAGTTAACCAGAATTTCAGTGGGTACAGCACAGAAAATCTTTTTTTCTTTTCTTTTTTTAATTTCTTAGTGATTCAATGCACAGTTCAGAGGCTGACACCTGAGCCAAACTAAGCCAACCAGAGTGCTCCTTATAGAGAGTCAGAGGAGATAAGAAAGAGAGAGATAGCTGGCCAGTATCCATTTCCTATCATAGAACTGTCGCAAAAACCCAACCAGACACTACTCTCTCTCCAATGGCTTCATGAGCCTTCTCTGAAATTCTTCTTAGCCAGACCAGCTCAAATCACGCATAGTAACTTGCCTGCAAGTCGACTTATGCAAATGTATTTTGGTGTTGTATTTTATCTGTGCTGAAGTTGAGTAAGTCATGTCCTAGACTTATGCTGCCATAGACTATTCTCAAAATAAATATAGCCTTACTTCGATTCTCTAGCTTTTGAAATTCTTATCATGTCTCTCACCACTGAGCTGAGGTCATAAAGCAAAGCTCTCCGGTAGAATAGTGTTGGCAGGTTGCAGGAAACCTTAATACCCCAGAGCTTACAAATACCATCTCCCTTAAAGTAACCCATTACCGTGTTCTAACTGCCAGAAATAAAAGAGCAATAAAATAAAAAGAGTGGCAGGTAAAGAGAATGGCTAGTGACAGGTCTATGAATTTAGGTCTCTACTGTCTAGAAACCTTTCTGATTTGGGAACCAGCAATCTCTGCACATGTGCAAAGTGCTTTGCAGTGTTAACCACTGGACTCAAATGTCAGAAAGAAAATCAAATGTAGAAATATAATTTGCAGACATTGGGGGAGGGGAGTCCATTAATTTAATTTTTCTTTAGTTGGAAGCATCAAAGTCTCAGGATAGAGGAATGCCTAATAAACATACCTCAAAGAGCTGATTTAGATGAATTGGCACAAAATGCATTTAGCTGAGATTCAGCTGCTGACTCCAACTTTCTTCATTTTTCTTTATTAGCTCCCAGCTGAGTTATCTTTCTTCTTTCACCTCACAAACGCTCTGAATTAACAAGTGGTTCTTTCAGTTCATTGGCTGAGCCTTAGTGCCCTCATATCATCTAAAACACCTTTATATTTTTTTCTGTGAACCTCTTGTTATGCTATTATCTACATCTTTTTTTGACATGGCCCTTAACTATTACAAGAATATCTATTGTTAGTGTAATGGTACTTCTAAAACTAACAGCTTTTAAATAAAATCTACAAAGACAAGACTTGGACGGAAATGAAAAAACTCTATTATTCCTAGTAAGAATTTCCTAGTCATAGTACATCTATTTCCAGGATGTGTAGGAAGAAGATTGTGAATAGTTAAGGAGGTTTGGTGAGGAAGACTCTAAACTAGGGTTGCCCCGAGAGTTCAGAATCATAATGGAAGTACTGGATCCTGAAACTATTGGAATGCAAAGAAACCCAAGGAATAATACAGCATAGGGTACAACAATCATACCTTGGGTGACTAGGTACTAGATCTTGAGAAATGGTGAAAGCTGGAGATTTTGTTCCTTACAACTTAACAAACTCTAAATGATGCAGAAATATATATGTTTTTTGCAGCTCAACTATCAGGCTTATGGCAAATATAACCTCAGTCATTCTTAGTGCTTTTCTTTCCAACCACTTTAACTTCCTCCAGAACTTTCTCCCAGGTCCATGTTCCTGCACAGTGACAAGACAACTTATACATTGTTTGGTCACTTTTCCTTGCAAGTAACTGTGGCCATATCCATGTCACTTTGTCTTTCAATTTCTGCTATACGTTTCCAGTATTAGGAGAATTTGTTTGTTCTCTATCCATTTCATTCTTTTCACCTTTTCTATTTTTCTAACTGCACCCAGATTTTAGTTCAGATATTTGTCTTTGCTCACTTAACCTGTGTTCTAATGGAAGCTAAGGTGACTCAGAATTCCAGGGGTGAGTCCTTATTAACTTAGGCCAATTGATATGTTCTGCTCCTTTGGCCTCCATTGGCAGTAGAAATACAACCTAATCCAGTACAATTAGAGTAAATTCCATCATTCTTACTTAGAATTCTGAGACAGAAACCTACCCTCTTCCATGGGTATGAAGTGAAGAAACCTATGGCTCGGATGGTAGCTTGTAGCCATTTTATGACCATTAGAGGATTATAGCTTTAGAATGAAGTAGCATTTTAGATAGCCGAGTAGATAAATGGGGGTAATGAACTGTCGGCAGTATCTTGAGGCTGTGAATCAAACTATTGCTGAGGCATTCTTTTAGAATTTTTATTAAAGTAAAAAATTCCCTTTGTTGTGTTAGCCAGTTTGAATTGGGGCTTGTGTTTGTTGAAACTAAACAAACCTTAGGTGACATAGTGGATCATGAGAATCTTTAGGAAACAGCTTCAGTCCCTATTTTTGTAGACATGCCTCAAAATCATTCAACTCCGAAAATTATTCTCCTTTTTCATTCCAGTTCAAGGAAATCTCTCTCCACCGTACCCATGATTAAGGAAGCCTCACACTCACTCCCCCCTTTACCAAGACTCTGCCTCAGCAGAGGACTCCTGTTCTCCCTTTACCTCCTCCAAAACCCTTTAATTTCTCCTAAGGGCTTAGGTTTTTAAAACATAAATGGGGAAATCTTTGCAAATTGCTTTTGGTTTTAACCCACCCTCCCCTTACCTCCTGTACAGTTGCTTTAATGGGAAAAAGGAAAAGGAAAGACACAGGGAAAAGTAATAAAAACACTTGTATCTGAAGATAGAGTTGCATAGTAGGAAAACTAAAAGTTATTTCCAGCATTTGAGAAATTATTAGAACCAGCGTGTTTAAAAGCTTATGTTTTGTCCACTTAGCTTGATGAGTTTGATGCATTTTTAAACTTTCAGATTATGTATCCTTTGGAGAAAAAGAATGCATACAATATGAAAATATTCATAGGCATCAGAACCTCTATGGTACATTATCTTCTTTTAAAGGTTTTAAATGTTTAGTTTCTATAGATTCAGCGTAAATTAAACAATGCACATTTAGTCATTGAGAAGAATGTCATCTTTCCTTTAATTCAGGATCACCAGCCAGGTTCTATTGACCCTAAAATTAATATTCACTCCCTTAACATTTTCCCTGAAAAACTCTTACTCAAAACCCAGCTCATATGTCACCTCTGAAAACCTTTGTCAAATTCCCCCAGTCAGGGATTGCTTATCCATTCTCTTCATCACTCCAGGGCTTTCTCATTGTCCTCTGTATTTATATTGTGTCTACCTTTTAAATAAATTCCACAGTCCTCAAAGGCTAAAATGTTTCTTTGTTTAATTTTTTTTTATTTGACATTTTACATTTAGCTGTCTTTAATCACTGGAAGAATCTAGTAGATTATTAGTAAAATCACTATGAGTTATTTAGTCTTTTGACAAGAGAGAGAGGGTAAAGATTGTTTTGCCTCCTTATAGTGTGTGGGTATATACATGTATATACACATGCACATATGTATAAATTGTATATATATTTTATACATTATACATATTATAATATATACATATCTTTTATGTATTTATATGTATTTATGTGCTTGTAGATAGATAAATGATAGGTAGATAGATTGATAGATGATAAATAGAATCTTTTTTGCAAGCTGGGCACAATATTCAGTGCTATTTCTCATGCTGAGAGCAGTAGCTGCCGCCAACAGTAAGTATTTATCATTTATTGAAGTTGGAGCTTTCTATGTTAATTACTCTATAGTGGTTATCTTATAGTTTAACAAGTAATTTATTACATAAAGTTTAGAGCCTCTCTTTTATAGATAAGCAGACTGAGGTTCAAAGAAGTTACAACATCCGTCCATAGTCACAAAACTAATGTGTGACAGAGCTGTTTGATCTGTCTTCGGTTACGATGCAGTATCACTAGTAAGCCTAAAACATATGGAAGACTTTTTGAAGTAATGTATTTATTCTCTGATCAGCCATGATACATTCAGATTGCCTTTACGGCTTATACACTATCAAAAAGAAATACTACACCAAATGGCAAAATATCTCAGGGTAGCACTGGAAGACTAAAAGCACCTTCAAGAAAAGACAAAGGCAGTAGGTGGATAGAGATGCATTTGTTCCTCTTTAGGGTTATTTCTTAACGTTTGAGAAATAAGCCAATCCCCTACCTTTATGCCTACCTCCTCCCAACCCCATCTGCTTAAACTTGGCTCAAAGCTCAGTAATGTTACCATAACTCTGGAGGGGAAAACAACAAAAATGACCTTACATATTGCATATTTAGCATTCTTCTAATTCAAAAAAAGGAATCCAGTTCAATGTTCCAATTATATTTTTAAAATTTTCTTCCTGAAAATATATCCATATTTTCTGAAGCTAATATTGGTGAGGTTATTCGTTAGTTCTACTGTGCATGTATTATTATTGTTTCATTCAGTCAATATAATGTACACATTATAATACATCACATTTTAATATTCATTATTTTAAATTTTTTTTCAGATATGTCATTTTATCCTTTAAACTACTCATGAACTAGGAAAGGAAAACATAATATTCCTCATTTCATAAATGAGAAAATAAAGGCTCGTAAAGTATTTACAAGGTTCTCCAAGGTCACTCAATATGGAGCAAAGGCCAGTCTAAAATTCCAGCCTTTCTCTTTTTCCTCTCTCTCTCTCGCTATTTTGTTTTTTGTTTTATTTTAATAATAAACAAATACAAATAATCACTTTATCAGGTAAAACAAACTGGAAATTTCAAAACATAGTCATTTATTTCTTAAACTAAGCTGAAATCACAAGAAAACTTTCTGTCATACTATTAGATTTTGAATCATCCCAAATCATTAAACTTGCTTTTCTTAAAGTAACTATCAGAAAGTTAAGGCTCATGAGAGGCATTTCCATATATCAAGTTTTATCTTGTACCTCCAGTAAAAGAGAACCCTTCAACCCTCAAAGTTTTGAACATTACTATTTAAAAGGTATTTCTTACATTAATTTGAATACTCTTCTAGTAATGTCTACCAAACTATTTTCACCAAAATAGCAAAGTATTTCCAGTGTGGATTTCATAGCTATTTAGCCTGAGACCAAATTGTGGCTTTGACACTTACCAACTTTGTAAACGTGAGCGAGTCACTTAATTTCTCTATGCCTCACCTATAAAATAGGAGGAATAATGCTACTTCTCTCATAGTGCTGTTGTGAGGACTAAATGAGTTCATAAATATAAAATAAAATACTTAAAATACTAGCTGGCCCTAATAAGTCCTATACAAGAGTTAATAATTATTATTATGGGTCTAGTTGCTTGCTATGTGACAGACCTTGAAATATTTTAAAACAAAATGAACATCCACTTTCTCCCTGAGTCTTCTCTTCTGCAGAGTCACCACTACTCCCCCATAGAGAATAATAATAATAACAATAATAATAATATAATTAATATAATAATATAATTAATAATTGATTTTGTTGTTATATTATTATTATTATTATTATTATTATTATTATTATTATTCCCCACATGGTCTCCTTCCTCTGGCAATACTCCCGATCATTACTTTCTCTCCTAAAAATTTCTCTCATTCTACAGATATACATTGACTGCCTACTGGAATTTATGCTTTGTTCACTCAGTGAGCATTAAATTGATCACCTCTGCTGTGACAGGTGTATTAGATGATGTGAATATGTAATGAATGAGATTGTTTTCCCTCAGAAACCTTAGGAGCTAGAAGGGGAGGCAGACGTGTGAATGACAACCATTTCTTCAAGGAAATCTACTATTATAGAGTGTCAAGCAGGCTTGTCGTATTCAAATTCTATATAACTATTCCATGACATAAGCCAGAAAAAAAAGAAAAGAAAAATACTCTTTCATACCCACTTTGCTGTCATAAAATGAAAACCCAAGCTTTTACATTGCCCAGTTATTAAAGTGAACATTTCATTGTTCATGGCATGTTTCTCTGTGTCTGCATTCTATTACAAAATATATAAGTGGCAAGATATTGTGTGAGGGCTATTTATTACTGCTTCAAAATTAAACTCATGTCAGTGTTATTTAACCACCTTTTTTCCCAGCATATAAATTTAGGGACAGACTATCTTCAGCATGGGCTGTTTTGAAAAAAATTAATATACATGCTTTTCAGAACAGTCTATCACATTTGGCATTGCTTACAAGGAGGCTCTTAGGTAGACTGACCAAATCTTTTGCCAGCACTTGAGCATGAAGATGAAATGTAATATAGTGCTCTGCCTGGACAACCTATGCATCATTCAGAATTGGCTGTTCTTCTGAATAACAAGAGAATATTTCTTTTCAAGTACTTAGAAAAATATTCTGGAAACCTGAAAAGTGATTAAACTCATTTATTATATTATTTTATGTAATCCTATTTACAGCAACTCTCTTGAGTAATTATTATCATACTACTTGCAAACTGAGGCATTGAGTGATAATGTGACTTGTCTAAGGTCACACAGCTAGAAAGGGGTAGAGCAGAAATCTGGACTGAGACTGGTTCTAATTTAAAATTTCTCAAAGGACCGCTTGTATTATAGTTTCGGTATCTCTCTTTCCACTTATTGTCAAGGCTGACTGTGTTGTTCCACATAACATGATGATTTGTCTTTTGGAAAGTTTAGCATTTGGACAAATGATGTGAGGATTCTTACCTCTGGTTTCTTAAGGGATGTTTCTCAACTTGAGCATAGAGTCTGCATTTGTGCTCAGTGGGGAAGGAAAAGTAATGATATTAAATGAAAGCAACACTGTGAAATCAGTTACCTTTTAAATCTCAGGGTTATTGAATTAATGAATTAGTTTTAGAAGGCTGTGTATCATTCCTGAAGTCCTGAGAAAGGAAATTGAATATTAACCCAGTTCATGTCTATAACGCACAATTTATATCCACATGCAGACTGAACCATATGGTGGAAACATTCTTCCATTCTTTAAGATTATTTTATGTTGGGTGCCCCATGTACAGAAGGTCTTTTAACTGCTTGTCTTGTGTGATCAAAATAATAAAACATCTGTTGATAATAACCTTGAGAACAAATTTGTGCTTCACAAACTTGCTTGAGCTATAAAATGTCTACTGTAATAATGAATACAAGATGTAGAGAATCATTTTAAACATTCTCCCCTCTCTCTCTCTCTCTCTCTCTCTCTCTCTCTCTCTCTCTCTCTCTCTCACACACACACACACACACACACACACACACACACACAATTTGGTCATGTCATCTCAAAAAATTATGCCCTTCAGCATTCTGAAACCTCATTCACAGAAAACTAAGCTTCATTGTGAATACGTGGGGCTATTTTTTTAATGGTTAGAAGTACGGTTGCAAGTTCTTAAAAAGTCAACAAAAAGAGATTAAATAACCATACTTAGGCAGTTTCATATGAAGCATGTCAAAGCTGCATAGTTTTAAAACCTCAAGAGAAAGTTGAGCTTTCTGAATATTTATAAGCCACCAATGAATTGCCAGGCTCCAAACCACCACAGAATTTCCTGGCTGTCTGGTGAGTTGCCACAGCCTACACAATTGCAGCCAAAAACATACTTCGTACTGGAAAATCTGTTATTCTCATTACAGTCTCCCCCTTGCATGCCCTGGGACCACAGTCTGGTTAGAACAAGAATATTGGCTATTTTATAGTGTTTTATTTCTGCTGTGCCCCCTTCCTTCAGTTCTGCCATTGGCATAAGGTTCCCTTGTGCAGGCCAGAATACTTAGTAGAAATTCCAAAAGAAAAATGCACTGAAACATTTCTAGCCTCTACTTCAGATTAATGTAGTAAGTGCAATAGAGCTTTTAGCTCCCAGCAACTTTTAATCTGTCATATTATTGGACCTGAATGGAAGTACACTAAGTTTTAACAAATGCTATTGCCCACTACCCTTGCAATGTGGAGCCCTCCAGAGCCTTCGCCTTGATCCTAAACACAAATGAACTTATAGCCAACTACAAAGTGTTTCCTGCCATATGTTAGCTGCAAATCTCAGTTCTAGCCATTGTCTTCCATTCATTCTTTTGGCTTATGAGCTCACTGCTAAAATTTTACTCATTGTCTTTTGCAAGACAACCAAAGCAAATCTTTCACAGCTTTAAAAAATGGTTCACTAAATGAAAGGAATGGTTTATAAAATGCCATTTCCTTTTAACACAGATGTGATGATAATAGTAATAATTGTTCCTAAATATTTGAGATATACTATTGAGGCCTCCATTATTTGATTTACATTCCACAACAAAAAACCATTTAGCTTTTGTAATTCTCATTTGAAAGGTGGGAAAACTGAAGATTGTAGTAGTTAAGTAACTTAGATTTAAAATCACAGAATTTAGAATTCAGTCCCAATTATTTTAATCACTCTGTCCATATCCTGTTTCTTTCTATAAACCTATATGGTAGATATTATTAAAACTCTTATACAAATGAAGAAACTGACAGATAAGTAACTTGCCCAGTGTATGAAAAAGCCAGAGATAGAGAAAAATGATTCAACTCTGTATCTCTAGAGCATTCTTCCTCCTCTTATATTCTCACCTTGGCATAACAATCTGTTTAACCAGAAAGCAATGTTACGATTTACACCTAATCAGTCACTGAGTCAATTCCACCTCTTTAATCCCTCTGGAGTCTGCATGTTTTTCCTTGAACACACTACCTACTTCAGGTCACTGTCCTTTCTCACCAGGATTACAGCAGCCTTTTACCAAGTCATTATGCCTCAGTCTTAAGTCCCCTCCAGTGCATTATCCACACTGTGACCAGTGTGATCTTTCTTAAGATAAACTGTGACTGTGATACTCATTGACTTTTAGGTAAAATCCGAGTTTCTTGGCTTCTGAGTACATAAGGTCTTGCATGTTCTACCGCTCACTTAAGCCTCCAGCTCACCTCTTACCATTTCCTTGTTGTGTCTAGACTCTGGCCATGTGGCATGACTTGGAATTTCCTAAGCTCAAAGAATTAATTCTCTTTTTCTCACCTCTTATTTTCTGTGAATGCTCTTCTCTTCTCCAGGCCTCACCTCCATTGCATAACTATGCAGGTACAAACTTCATGTGCAACGTAGGTATTATCTTCACCTAGAAGCCTCCCTTTAACTCTTCAATGCCTTTCTCCTCTGTCAGTCAATTGAAAGTTCTCTGTCATGAATACTCTGCCTTTTTGCAGAACTTACAAGTTGACCTCCCTGGTAGCTACTCAAAATAATATTAACAGCACCAATTTTCTTGTCCTTTAAAAAAGAGTACATATATTTAATTAAAGATTAAAAAAAAATAAAGTGTCCTAGTTTTTTTCTCTACCACAATTGTGCAGCCATTTATAGGTGCAAATTTTCCATCCTACCAGAATCCATCTAGAGATGGAGTCAGTCGGATGTTGAGTCTCTACCGGTTTAGCGACATTCATTCACTCATTCAGTCAGTATTTACTGATCACCTACCATGTGTTATATTTTATTTTATTCTCAGGGCATATAGAGGTAAGCAAAACAAATAAATATCCTTACCCTCAAAGTGCTTACATTCTAATGGAGGAAATATTAAAGAAACTAAATAAATAAAATGAATAGTTCTTTAGATGGCAATAAAGGTTTTGGAGAATTGCTGTTCAAAATGGTCATTGTTCTTTACCCCTTGACTAGTATGGATAAGTGATGTGATAATTACCCCTAACTGCTGGGCTTCAGGCATTTTTAGAAAAGTGGAAGTATGGAATTAGCAGGTGTTGCCCTTGTCAGAGCATCAGGGACATTCCATAAATGTATCAGTGGTGCAAACTTAAAAATAGTCACAGTCTCAGATTACCTATGTTACTTTACACACACACACACACACATGCACGCACGCACGCAAGCACCTAACAAAGGAGATTTTTTTAGGACAAGACTACCTATGATAGAACTCTACTTTTATCTTGACCAGTCCCACCTTCAAATATTTGATTTCCAAAACTGGACTGATTTCACTAGTGACTGTGCAAATGGGAAATGGCAAGGTCAGAAGGCACTGTGTATGTGCCCTGATGCGTGTTCAGATGGTAAGAGGCAAAGCTTTAAAGATGAGTATGCTTCTGACATTGTCAAGGCCTTGACTAGGATGCTGACCACTGGGGTACTTATCCTTAGAGTCCCCATAAGCTTTGAGAAGTAGTACTTTTCAACTCACATTAAAATAACCTCTTTTCTTTGAAACTATGAAAATAGTCCAAGGAACTAAACTTTGTAGTTGCTGTGAGGCTATAATTGCTAAAGGAATCTGTTTGTCCTTTCTTCTTCAGGAAGACTCTGCTAACTTCCTTGGTTGGGTCAGAAACCCTTCCTAATGCTACCTCAGCACCCAGGCACATATTGCTGTATGTTGTGATGGCCTGTTTCCTGGTCAGTCACCCTGCCTCATTTTCTACTAAACTAGACTCCCTGGAGGGCAGTATCATTCTTTGGTAAATTCTAAGCATCTAGCAGAGTGCAGGATCCTAGTGAGAAATACATGAATGAAGAAAGAAAAATGGATTTCTACAAACAGGGAATTCATATCATAAATCAAAAAATACTGGAGCTGGAGAAGGTTGACAAATAATTCAACCCTATAATTTGATTTTGATAGATGGAGAAACTAGAGAGTCAAAGGGATGCAAGGACTTACCCAGAGTCAACATGTCACTGGAACCTAATATCAGGACAAAATATATATACCTCATAATACTTCATCCTCTGGTAGGAAATTCTGATTAAAATATATACTAATAAAATATTTTCTTTTGAGCAATCAAAAATAAAATAATTTTAATTAATTATTACATTAATTGTAATTAAATTATAGTTTTAAAAATGTATTGTAAGGTACTTTTAAAATGAAAATTAACTACTTTTATGATATTTTTCATATGTGATTTGGTCACAACTCTGACTTCAAAGAGAATGCTTAAAATTAAAAATCCTATAAATATTAGCAAGTACAACCTTCTATAGCCAAAACTGGCCATTCTGAGATGATACTTTCACTAGTTTCTTTGTCTCTACACCAAGAAATCATGGGGCATCAGTTATGTCTCAAGAACTGAAAACATTAAGACTAGGAGTAGAATATAGTCCTCCTTTATTTGCATTGGAAAGTTCATTTTGTTCCTTTAAAGGTGTTACTTTTGAATTAAATTTTACATATATATATATATATATATATATACATATATATATATATATATATATGAAGATCCTTGTGACCTTATATTATCACTATTTCAGAGGAGCAACATTTGAGGGAAAAATATTCCTTCAAATTTCCTGCATGGTTGTCTATGTCAAAGCATGCCAACCTTAGCTTAGCTGTTTAAATTTTTAATTTTTTTTTTATAACTTTTCAATATACTTGCAGTGACCTTCGGTCAATGGCAATAATCTTCTAACCGAACTTCTGTAAATATAGCTTTCCTTTAAAGATATTCTGGTCATTTGGTCTAATTATTTTGACATCTTTTCCCCATTTCCTATTTAAGACTCACAGATACTTTCATTCCTTGATAATTCAAGATTTAAAAAAAGCTAATTCTTCGGCTGAAATGCTGCTTCATCCATTTTTTTGCTTAGCAACTTTCAGCCATCTTTCAGGTGTTGGTTTAACCATTATTTGCCTCTGACCTTCAAATCTAGGTTAGCCAGCTCCTATTATTATTCTCTCCTATTGTGCTTGTGGATTCATTTGTATTTTCTTATTTCTCTTTTTAATGTCTGCCTTGATCAATAAATATTAAAATCTGTGAATGAAGATACCATCTTTGTTTTGTTCACCAGTGAATAGATAGCATCTAGCACAGTGCCCTACACAAGTAGGTTCTCAGAAAATAAACGAGTTCATTAAAAGGAAAACATATTTGTAAGTATTGAGTAATGAAATTTTATTTTATTTTATTTTTTTAATAGACGTTGTTTTGGTGCTCACTTTTATAAATAATTTGTGTTTTCAGGAATCATTGCCAACTAGGAGAGTGAAAAGAATACAGTAGGAAATCAAATAATTTTATCATGTGTCCTGTTCTTTTCTAAGCACCTCTCCATCACCATCTCATTACGGAATTCTGCAAGAACAAACTCAAAGCATGAAATAGCATACATCTTTATAATACCTTGGTGAATCTGCTTTTCCCACAGCAGTAATTCAGTGTGAAACCTAATGTTTTTAAAACATACTTAAAATAGGCTGTGCATATGCCTAAGATCTTTGATAATCTCCTCCAACCATTTAAATAACATCCTTGACCAAAGCTAAAGCTTGGGCAGAAGCACTTTATGTTCTGCTTTTGACAAACATAAGCATCTAGAATGAGGAAAGCACTTGAAAGCTTCATGTGAGACATCAAAATTGAAAAAGTAATTATGATATATGCAGAAGAAATATCTTCTGTGTTCTTTTTGTTTATCGATTTTTTTACCCCTTGACCCCAATCCTTCTCCCTGCCTTTGCATATGTGGCCCAGTGTGTTCATGTCTGGGTCACCTTTCCATCTGCACGCCTGATTCTTCCACCTCACACCTGCTGTGTTACATGTGAATGTGGTTTATAATTATAACTCTAGTGCCCTCATACTTGATTGAGATTAGACGATTGACAAATAATAGATAAATGAATGAAATTTTATGGGTCTAAGAGAAGAGGGTACCAAAACCTCAATGCTTAGAGAAAGCTTGTGAAAAATAGACCCCATTTATGTGTGTATGTGTATGTGCATGTGTGTGTATCTATATGTGTGTGTGTGTGTGCATGCTTGTATACACACCCACATACATCTACTCAAAGGGCTCAGGCCTACTTTGGGGATACTAAGGCATATTTATTAGTAGAACATTGGAACTTTATCTCTAGCTTCAATAATCTTAGTTGGCTCATCACCTTCTTTAGTTACCTCTCTCTTTCCTGCTTCTCTGCTTCGGACAACTGTTCCTTCATTCCTAAACATATCCATGTTTCCTAAGTTGCTTCCTTCTGGCTGGCTGTATGGGAACTTAATTCTTTTCTTCTTTTAAAATTAGCATTACCACATCTTCACGATACCTTTCTGGCCTATGTAAAAGAAAGCATGCCCAGCTCTGGCTACCATAATCCAGGATATGCATTGTGCTACACATATACTCACCCACTTACGAAGTACATGTATATGCAGGGTTTTCTCACTTCACCATCTAGATTGCACCATTTTGATTCGATGTTCTCTAATGTTTTCTTCTGAATGATGACCTTAGTATTTCTGTTCTCTATGTGATTTTGTTTCTCAGAACAGATCGTTCCACTTGAAATCTTAGATGATTCCCTAAAACTAAATGGAAGAAGAGAATCAATTGGGATCATTTATTTCTAAATTTACAAGTATACATTCCATTCATTTTATCCTCTAGTTTTTTGTCCATTTTGGAAAAAAGTGGTTTATTTCTGCTGCTATGACCATTTAGGCCTCAAACTGAACACAATGGAGTATTAAAGAAGCAATGGTGTATGATCGTTTTATCCTAGTAATTCCTTAGGAATGATTATGCTTGTAAAAATATATGGCTGTTTTTCTACTTGTACACATTTTGTAAGTTCTTACAGAATAGAGATTGCCCTGAATAGCAACTATACCCTGTATTTCTTTGTGTTCTTGACAATGTCTAACATAAATCTTTACCTAGTGTAGGTGTTGGTAAAGGTGTGATTTTCCTTTTGTTACCAAGGGAATTAGTGAGTATTTAACTTGACATCCTATGTAGAAAAGAAAAAATGTTGCAATGATATTTTTAAGACTGTCATAGGTTGATTCATTTTAGAATATTTAATTATTTTTTTTAACTTTTGTGCAGAACATTGTTTCAGATTTATATCCCCCTTCTTAGACTGTAATAGGTTAACCAAAGAATGCTATTTTGTATATCATGGAATATATTCATTATGTGCTATCTCAGGAATAAATATTTTTGTAATTGTTAAAGCTAGGGAATAGCTTTATAAGTTAGAACTTTTGTGAAATTACTAAATTCTTAGTATAGAACTAAATACTATATTGGTACTTTTTATTAGTACTTGTAAAAGTATTAAATATTTAATATAGTAGTAAGTAGTATATTACTGTATGTTAATTTTATGAAAAGTCTCAGATTGGGAATAGAGAAAGAGTAAGTTTCTGAAAATAGTCACTTTTTTGAGACATAATTCAAAGATCACTCACTTTTAGGAAGTTTCTTTTGGGGGTTGGGGACAGGTAGGTGCAGGGAGAATGTGTAAAACTCATATTTAAGACTCTATGATTACATAGCATAGATCTTCTGTAAACTTCAGAGTTGAGATTAGGATTATCCCCTCAGTTTTTCTCTAGCAGAATGTGCAAATGCTATAAATATTTGCAGGTCGAATAAATTTAGCAGTGCATATTTTACTTTCTAAGGAAAAGTAACTATAAACTCCTTGTTCTAGTACATGCCCTTCCACCTGTCGTGGCTGTTCTGAATCAGAACAGTTGGCTATCTCCATTATGCATTCTTTCTTTGTAATAAATAATTGGATAGTGAAATTATATGTAACATTCACATTTGAGAAATATTGAGAAATGTAGCATGGGTATTAAAATTTGAGGGACATATACATAGTTTACTGCATAATCGAAATTGGAATTATGATGGAAAATTAAGATCTTAGGTTAAGGTCTCTCACAAATGCTCTCCCAGGTAATAAAGGCGCCTTTCTGCTGCCATGCTCTTAAAGCTAAAGGGCTTGAGAGAAATAGTTTCACTATTTGGGCCTACATTTCATAGTCTGTAAATATATAGAGGTTCAGTTAGACAACCTCTTAGTCCTTCTCAGATTTAAAAGTTTTCTTCTGGACCCACAGGACTAAATCTGTTGTATTACTTCTAAATATCTTCTCTTCAGTTATTCTAGGAAAAAAATAAAAAGTCTATAAAAGAGAAACTGTTCAGGTTCCTGAAACACTTTTCCCCTGACCCAGTTGGTGCACTTTTTCACTTTATTTTTATCTGACATAGATTGAATGACTTTGGTTGAGTTCAGGATCATTAAGCTAAAATAAAAAGACTGCTTTTAAGAGCACTGACAGCTTAGAAGTCTCTAGCAGAACATGCCAAGTGAAGGTGAATTATTTTATACATCGTATGTTGAACTCCGGTTAGAAGTACTTTTAAAATCCACACACGTTTGTTCAACTTAAACTGCTTTTTTTTTTCTTTAATGTATGGTTTCTGGTTTACCAGCTGCACAGCCTTAGTTGGTTATATCAGTCAAGTGGATATTGCTGCCTAAATGTCTGATTGAGCCAATTAGTCAAAGACTAAATTTTTTTACCTTATGGTGCAACTAAGGGGAGAAATTTTGAACATATTAGAGTCAATTCCAGGGAAGACAGACAAAATCGAGAAGAAATCTGATAGAGAAAAAGAAAATAAGAACAGATTCATCCAGTCATACATACATCATCCACATCTCTAGCAGGAAGAATTGCTTTTGTTACAAGTAAGCCCCTAAATGATAAAGAGCTGTTTTGAAATCTGTAAGTGATAGTAAATGTATAAACTAATGGTAAAATATAGAATTGTATGAGAAATCAATAATGTAAAACTGTCTTATCACTAAAATGCAGCGAATTAACAAGGGGAATGTTTCAATAAAGTATACATTGACAGGATTTAGCACAGTAAACCAGATCAAACATATGATATAACTAACTAGACAGATTCCTAAGTGTATCACTAATACAAGGCCTTCTTTGATTTGTGTCCCAACTACTAGTCTAACATTATGTCACACCTAGCTCTCTACTCCCACCATTTGGCTTTTAGTTCATTTATTCCACACATATTTATTAAAGCATCTACTATGTGCTGGCACAGTTTTATGCCCTAGGGATATAATAGTGACTATGCAAAATAATCCTGACTCTATGCATCAAATATGCAGGAGAAGACCTGCAATAAATAAGCAAACAAAAGTTTTGTAGTATTTTAGAAGGCTTTAAGGGATTATGGCTTAAACTTTGTCTCCCCCTCAAAAAAAAAAAAAAAGATTATAATACCTAACCCCTAGTACCTGTGTGACCTCATTTGCAAATAAAGTCTTTGTAGATGATCATGTTAAGATAAGATCATTAGGATTGTCCCCAATTCAATATGACTTTCCTTTTAAAAAGGGAAATTTAGACACAAACACAGACATGCACGTAGGAAGAATGCCGTCTGATAACAAGGGCAGAAATCCCTTGCTTTTATAAGCCAATGGATGCAGAAGATTTCTGGAAAACCACCAGAAGCTAGAAGAGAGACGTGGAACAGATTCTTCTTCACAGTTCTCAGAAGCAATCAACCTTGCCAACACCTTTATCTCAAACTTCTAGCCTTCAGAACTAAGAGATAATTCCTATTAAGCCCCCCAGTTAGTGGTCCTTTGTTACAACATCACTAGCAATCTAATACAAGAAGAAAGATAGGGTAGGGTAGGGTAGGGAGGTAGAAAGTATCAGAAGTTTACATTTTAAGATGTGGTCAGGCCTCAGTGAGAAGATAGCATTTGAGCAAAGAGCTGGAGGTGAGGGAGCAAGCCCTGCAAATAACCAGAGGGACAGTAAGGACAATTGCAGGGCAATTGAGGATGGCACATTCCGGTAACAGACACATGGTCAGAGAGGCTGACAAGGTTGGGTAGGTCACAAATGAAATCAGAGAGAGTTTGGGAGCTCACATTGTCTCAGGTAAGGAGTGCTTCTCAAATGCTAAAGTTGTAGGACTGATTTATAGTTCTTAAAATGATGATTGAAGACACTAAAGAAGTTGTGGTTATGTGGTTTATATCTATTGACATTTACTGACTTAGAAATTAAAACCCAGAAATTTTAAAACTATTGATTAATTTATTTAAAAATGATTAAAAACCTATTACATATTAATATTATAGCACTTTTGGGGGGAACAAAAGCTGTATTTTCTAAAACAGAATTAGTGGGGAGAGTGATATCACCCAAGATGCATGATCTTGGGCAAGTTACTTAAACTTTTTGTGTCAATTTCCTCATCTGTTACCAGCTCATAGTGTTATTGGGAGGATTAAATGAGATAATGCAGATAAAACAGTAAGTGTGAGACATAGCACATATGAAATGCCCTGTGGGCATTGACTATTACCTTGTTACTTTTATTATTGCTATTTTTAATTATATGTAATATCAGTGTCAGCAGTGAGGACAATGAATACCTATCAAGTGTGAGCCACTGTCTGGGTTATTGAGAAGAGAAGACAAAGGTAATTGAGTCCCTATTTCCAGGTATCCATTATCTAATTTGAAAGGAAGGATGTATAAAACTGTATTTTATATTAATTCTCTATACCATTCATAGTTTCTCTCTAAACTATTATCATATACATACGTATTTTATATTTTCTGCAAGATAATACAAGATGATGTATGTCAACTTCAAAGTAAGTGGCGGATAGAGAATTCTAGGTGTCCTGAAAAGGGACTACTCCACAGGATTAGGGAATTACAGGAAGGTTTGCTGTGGACATGGAATTTACTCTGTTGTATAAAGAAGGTAGAGAGAATGAAGGAAGATTTTTAGGCCACTGAAATGAGAAATAAAATGAAAAGTAAAAGACTGGTCAGTTCTGGTATATTCAAGTAATAATAAAGAAAATAATAATTTGTAAAAGTAATAATAGTAAATAAAATAATAAAATAACTAAAAGGTCACATAGAATATTAACAGAAGCAGGATTGAAAAGGGTGGTAGTTCAAAGCCAAATGTGAATGGGAAACTTATTATCACTAGAATTTACATCAGAATTGGCGCCCCCTGAGTTCAATTCTAGTCTTAAGCAACTAGCTTTATCACTTGGGGTTCCCCTGTAAGTCCTCTTTGCAGTGCTTCAGGATACTACTCTGGAGTCAGGCAATCTAGGTTCAAATTCCAGTGTAGCCGCTCACTCATCCTCTTTGTGCCTGTTTCAACATCTCTGAAACAGGGCTAATGATATTGCCTACTTCACAGAGTTATTGTGAAAATCAAATGAAATTATACTTGTAAAACTCTTAACACTGAACATGTTAAAATTAACATGAGCCTGGTGCAACCCTATGGAGATCCATAGAAAAATCTGAGAACCTTCAGGAATTTCCAGCCTCAACCCCTTTTCCATTACTCTCATCTCCCACTTTCCAAGAACTATTCACTGCTTCCACCTACTTATAATCATCCATGAACTAAATACACATTTACTTGTGTGCCTCGTTGTGGCACATATTGCTAGGGGTTCAGCCTATCTATTACAGTACCTTCAATAATTATTTAAATAAGAGTCTATGTGCCCTATTATTGTCAGAATCCATAGTATGCATGTTTTTAGTACGCTCCATTGACTTTCAGAACATCTCCACTACTAGTCATCACTGTTGCTTAAGTTAGATTTAGGCTAAGAATGAGAAGATTATTTGAACTAGTCCCAGTGCTCTCATGAATCATTAGACAAATTGAGAGGCGTTATGGATTTTTATGGAGGAAAAGATGTCGGGATTAAAAAGTAGTAGAAAAACACAAACTGCCATGTGTTTTAGTGGGTAAGTGACATTCTCTAAACAGAGTTTCCAAATCCTGCCTAATAATTCTATTGACACTTAAATAAACACTATCAATAAATGCCAAACTAGGAATGTGCATTAAAACACTTGTGTGTATATGTATTTGGTCACTTGTTCTAAAGAGAGATTTCTAATGCAAATAGCACAAATGAATTACTACAAAATCAAAATTGTTCTGTTAACTAATAAAAGCCACTGGAATCATAAAATAATTCACAATATATTTTGAGACTGTAAATATTATAATTAGTATGAGGTCATTAAATTTTTATATCTGCCTTAGTCCTTTAGATAAAGATTCTAATCTGTTTTACGTTTATCTTAAATATGCTCTTAGACTTAAGTGACTATTGAAAGATAAGTCAGAAAACAGAATATTTTAAAAAATAGTATAGGTACACACACACACACACACACACACACACACACACAGTGCTGTAAACATAAGAAAGTTCTACGTGTCAAACATTTTAAAGGATTAGAATTTAAATCAGAGTAATTAGTAATGGTTTGAGATTTATAAAAGTAGGTTATCTATTTTCTTTCCTCCAAATATGATGGGAAGAAATCTAGGTTTTTTTAAGTTCTAAGGATTCCTAGGAGGAATTCTTAGCTATTTTAACAATATTTTTTATGTTCTGTGTAGAAATTTTTAAAAACATAAAAAAGTTCAAAGAAAGTCTCTTGTGTATTTTTTTCAGTTATTTTACATATCACAAATTGCTTTCTTAGCAAAATTGGTATTGTATCATAATTATTATTTTAAAATATAATTTTCTCACTTAACAATGTTTGAGCATTTTTCTCTCATAAAAATAATTCTAAGATATTAATTCTAACGATTGGTTAGTATATGATTAAACTTTTGTACTATAATTTATTTAACTGAGTATTTATCATCAGGTATTTAAACTATAACATAATCAATCACAGTATAGATAACTCTTTGATAAACATTCTTATCCTAAATTATACAAATATTATTGATTTTGCATAAATCCCTAAAAATATAATTGCTAGTTTGAAGACTATCACATTGACATTTGATAGATATTTTTAAGCTTCTCTCCAAGTAGTTTGTACCACTTAATACTCTCTCCAGAACAATATGCTAGGGCCTTGCTCCTTCACCAACATTCATTCATTTATTCATTCATTATGTGTTTACTAAGGACCTATCACATGTCCAACATTGTACAAGGAATTGAAAATACAAAAGTTAGCTAGACAGACACTTAACTTCCTTCTTTAAATATCCATTTTAGTGGGTGAGTAAGAGACTGAAGTAAATCACCAGTTTACAAAATAGTTATAAATTGTTTTAAGTATTATAAAGAAAATAAACAGATGGTCTAATTTTTATTTTGGCCAATTTGATAGTCAGGATCGTTTCTTATAGTTTTAATCTGCATTTTGTTACTAGTGAGGTTGAACAGTTTTGTAAGTCTTCTGGTTAAATTACATTTTTTTTCTTTTCTGAATTATCAGTGTACGCCCCTTATACATTTTTTAATTCATATGCTTACAAAATTTTTTAAGTTTTAAAATCTTATTATATATTCAAGGCATCTATAGTACATCTTTTAAATTGTATATCAGATGATTTCTAAGGGATACAAATGTTCAACTCTGTTAATGTTTTCTGTAGAGTTTCTTTTCTTCGAAGTTATGCTTTCAAAGTCCACCCTGTCCTTGAGATCAGTTAGACGTCCTCTGTTTTTTTCTACTCTACTTCTCTTCTACATTCTCCATCAGTTTTCTTTTTTCTTCTTGAATTTTCAATCTCTCTCTTTTTTGATCACTCTCAACATGTTAATTTATTTATTTGCCAACGAAATTGGAATCCTTTCCTTCTCATACCCCCAAGTAACTATCCTAATTCTACCAACATATCACAGCCACAATTTTCTTACTGCCTCCTCATGTTATTGTAGGGAACACTTTTCCTCAGAGCACCAAGAGCCCAGTAGGACACAATTGCCATCGTCTGGGGATTTCCTCTAAAACTTATGCAATTGTTTCCAACATGCCTTCATTCACTCCCACCTCATGTATATAGGATTTTGACCTAGAGGAAGTATCAAAGTAATCCCTGTTTAAGTTTGCCCTTCTCTTCTTCCTTATTTGTAAATATATGTCTTTGTACCAGACATTTACTTTGTACTTCAGCCCTGTATGCCTAATTGACTACTCAGTGTTTCCGCTAGTGTGCCTCATAGGAACTCAGATGCATGTTCAAAACTGATCTCATAATCTGATTCTCCAAGCTCACCTGTCTCAGAATTCTCTATTTCAATGCATTGGCTACCCATTTTTATAAGTCAGTGACCTAACACTTATAATACCTCTTATTTTCATTGCCATATTCAAATAATGACCTCATCCTACCTGTTTTTACCTTCTAGCATCTCTCTAATGTACTCACTTCCTTTATCATTGTTGCCAGCAAACTAGTTTAAACTGCCCCATTTTCCACTGGGCACTAGTTTAGTAATCTCCCAATCAATCTTGCTACTTTCTCTTTTTGCCCTATCAACCTTTTCTTCACATTGCTGACAGAGTTATTTCAATACTTTGAGTTACTTACTATTTCTATATTTCAGCTTGCTCCCTGTAAAATGTACGATTCCTAGGAGAAATCAAAAAATGGCACTATTTATGTACCATTTCTAGACACGATCAATTTAGTTTATTTGGCACATTAAATCTTTCAGTATAGGACATCTATGAGAGGTTAAATAATCAAAGAGTTCTTTTGCCATGAAAGTCGGACAACTTTAATGTTACTGTCAGGTTTATGGTAAATCTAGGGAGAAGATGAAAGGAGAGAAATCCTCCACTTAATATTTGTTAAGCAACTACCAGCAAAATAAACCTTTGTTCCACAATAAGGATCTAGTGATGAATACAACTTGTTTATCCCCTTACTAAAGATATTAATGAGATAAACACATTCAACAAATAATTTCTTCTTTCATGTAGCAATTGCTGTGATAGAAGTATAACAATGAAGTTCTATAGAATCAAAGTGGAGGGGATCTTACAGCCTTGGAACTAAGGGGTGTTTTCCTGGAGATAACACATTTGAGGGCTTTCTCTAGCTTCCTCTTTCCCTTTGTCAGGTGAGAATAACAACTCACAGAGAGACTCATTTTATCAGAGGACATGGAGGTTATGGTTATGTCATCTCTCTAGACCATTCTTGAATGATGTAGCTTTTTTTGCTTAAATCTATAACACAGGGACTAAGAGTGGTTAGTACATTTAGAAGGTGAGTGCCTGAACCATGCCATGTAGATAGGCTTTATGGCTTCAACAATACTGTATATCTTCTGAGGTTCGTGGTAAAATATCCTCCACTATGAGTTTTTTTTTCAAGGAGAGAGTTCTTTTGAATGAAAATTTGCTAAATTCAGTGGAATAATTCTAAAACAATTTATTTTTTTTATTCATGAGTCATAAAACATAATGATGGGCAGTGTCTTGCTTACTTTTTAGTGAGTAGAATACATTTTCAATACCACTTTGTGAAACTCAGTTTTATACTAATCAGAATGTATGCCTCAACTTTAGAAAATAATTTCTCATATATCTGATGATGTAGTAAGTAAGACTGCTTATGGAGTGTTCATAGTAGTAGCGAGGAGAGATCTACTAAGATGCAAAAAATAGCCTCTCTCTTTATTCACCTAGTTGCCTCTTAGGACTCTATTTCAGGAAAGAGAAGTGCTTTAGAGATTGGTAAAATAATATATTTTAGAGCCCAGACTGCACTTAATCCTTCTGAAGTAGGAGGCCAACATTCACACTGGGTCATCTGAACTGCAGAGTTGGATTGAGTATAAGCAAGGTCCATACTATACCCCAGACACAAGATGAAACTCACTGAAAGGGTTCATTTGTAGGAGAGGTTTCATGGCATGATTCCAGGGTTGAGCTCTATAGGAGCCCAGGCTGATGAGGGATTACAAGTGATCCCATAACATAACTCTCATGTGTAACACAGACAGGACTTCAAATTGACTTTTACTCTCGTATATTATGAGGAAAACATGTGATATAAGAATATCTTATGCCAAGATCTAACAGCTCAAGGCAGTGTCCCTTTTACTGAGTGTATAAAATTATTAATACAAATAAGATATAATTAATTACATGCCCATTATGTAGTGCCTGTTGCTTATGCTTTATGTATTTTAACTATTTTTAATCCTCATAACAACTCTGTGAGATAGGTACTATTATACCCATAACATATGTTAAAATGACTCAGAAAAAAATAAATATCTTATCAATGACACATTTAAGAAAAAGCCAAGTGCCATAGAAGTCTGATACTAAAACCTACTCGTCATTACAGAGAGAATCTAGCACAGTTCATGACCTATAGTCTTACCTAAACGAATAGTTTTTTCTCCAACTTTTTATTTATTTCTTTTCTTCTATTACTGTCCCTTTTTAAACAGTCCTTTTTAAAAGTGCCTAGACTTTAAAACCATATTTCTTTCTCTCTCCTTAAATTGTTTTCTCCTCATTAATTAACATGCGTGAGTGCATGTACAGTACTATATGTTTGGTCTCTGTCTCTCCCATAAGATTGTGAGATATCCCCAATTTTGTTTAAGATTAGTGCTGCTTCATTTTAATTCATCCAAGAACTTCTTTCGTGAAAATAACGTGTTTTATTCATAGTTACAAATACTTTTTAAGCCCCTAATAATGTGCTTAAAATGAGTCAACATCTCCCAATATACAGCCTTGAACACCTTTTCTTATTTGCCCTAGTGTCATGGAAGTTCAAATTAAAGTGTCTGATGTACAGTGAAATTTGAATTGTGAACTCATAAGTCATATGACTACATGGACAAGATTAGGAGCAAAAATCTCGGTGAGCTGAGACATCCCTGGTCATCAGTTGGTTGATGCGTCTCCAGCTTACAGAGCATTGCAATGTCCTCTCTTCAGATGTTCTTAGTGCACCAAGCTGCCAATAAGCAAAATCTAGGCTCAAGAATTACTTTTACTATTGATTATCTATTTTAGTTTGGATAAGCCAATTTCTCTTAGTTTCTACATCTTCACTTGGAAAATAGGGATAACAAGCTCTACTTTGACTATCAGCATTATTTAAAAATGTAATATAGACATTTCTAAAAATGGTCTTTACAAATAAGTAAGGGGGAAAAATGAGAGGCTGGACAAATAAAAGCTGTCACATTTACTGCTGATATCTACAACGGTGGCTACAAAGAGAGAAGAGAAACTTACTATTCTTCATGTTAGCTACTATTTAGTGTGTACTTCTTTAATGCACTGTTGACTCTATAATGAACACATAGTGTCACTATATGCCAAGTAACTAGACATATACAACTATAAACAAGACAGGAACACAATAACCCTGCAAGGAAGATATTATTGATTCCATTTTATAGAGTAGAAAGCCAAGACTCAGGTTAAGTAGCTTAACCTATAGCTGTGAATTCTTTTCGTCCATAAATTTTTCTTTAGTTAATGAGGACCTCATGAAGTCAGGACCTACCAGTTTAGTTTACCCTGTACATCTAGCATGTCACACATTGCCAAAGAGTAGATGCTTAATAAATATTTGTTAAATACGTGAATGAATATGTGAATAAATGAATGAACAAATAAGAGTTTGGATGGAGTATAAGAAAGACATAAGAAACTAGAGGAATGCTGATAAATTGGAATTCATTGTTTTCATGTGCATTTATATATACACATCCTCAACTAACCACTAGTACCATGCACATAGTGACCAAATGCAAAGGTGTAGTTATTTGGCAGACCAGGCACTGAATACTAATTTAAAGTTATATGAAATGCTTTTAAACACAGCTCAAAAACTTTACATCAGCGTCTGCGTAGCATGACTATCCAAACTTCCTTTTTATGCTCTTAGTTCTATTTTGATGACAGGCCATAACAAAAACTCACTGATTGAGTGCAAACTGCTGAGCCATTCCGTATTGATTCTTTGATTAATTATTAATGAAAGAAACATATTTTATCTTTGAAGCACAAATGGTTTAAGGCACAGTGTCTATCATCCAGCATCCTTACTTATTTTTATAGCAGATCTGTCATCTGAGTTTGTCTAGATCACCACTTAATTTAACTGTGCCTTTCTTTCCTTATCTTTCATATAGAGATACTGGTACAAACCTTTCTCAAAGCCATTATGAGGAACTTCTTTAAAAGAATGAAGGTTAAATTACTACTTCAATATCCCCAGTCACATAATCAAATAATTTGTATCTTCCCTCCCCACCACCACTTAGAGTTCAAAGAAATGAATGGTTATACAAATTTAGCATCTTTCTTGAGTGATTGAAGTGCCCGCCCCTTTATCATCTCAGAATACTCAGTTTACTCAGTTTCAAGTTACATAGTGATATGTGAAGATCTTTTAACATAGTGAAATTTCTGAGCAGCAGCCATCTTTTATAGTTTACAAATAGGAGACATATTGGCAAATAAGCCTATAGACATTAGGCATATTTGAGAATTATTTACTTTTTTAAGGACTGAAAAAGAATCCACCTCAGCCAAAGACTGGGCAATGTTTTCTTTTGTCTTTAGGTGAATTGAAATTGAAATGAGTTCAGGCATCAAGCCAGTTCTCTTCCTAGTCCTCCCCTTCCAGCTGAAGAAAAGCAGTTAGTGGAAATTATGCTGCCTATTCCTACTCACAAAAGGAAACAAATGTTCCAGTACAAAGTCAGTAGGAGGCATTTGATACCAGATGAAGTCTCTTTTCTTTCATTGCACTTGGATTTGTCCATAAACACACCCACACTTTTCAAGAAATTGTTGGGGTTTTTTTCAGGTTCTAAGTAAAGTCTAAAGGTGAGCTAATAAAATCTTTTAAGAAAAATATAGAGAGATTCATGTACTATTCCTGAGCATCTTTTTAAGAAGTGAAAGCTTAGACATTTATTCTCTTTTATTAAACTTGATGTATAAACTTTTATGAGCTAGGTAAAAATTAGGTAGAAATGAGGCACATCTTTGAAAAAAACTTTTTTTCTACATAACTTCTTTAATGTTTCTTGATTTAATCCTAGGTATAACAATCAACTAAACACCAAATATAATCCTGATTTTTAGTAAAAGTTCAATATATTTAAATGAATGAATAATTGAATAAATGGAAGACAGAATGAATGTTCTAGCCTATAACTGAGAATCTCTTCTTTATCCAAATGTTGTCCTGGACAGTCTCACTTTCCAAATGAAAACTGTCCATGCCTGCCATGAGAAGTGTTTATGTAAAAATGTTTCATCTGTGTTAGAAACTCCACCAGTGCCTTTTAGAGGAAGGTTCTCTGTCTCAAAATGACATTTAACTGGATTATGCTTAAATATGTATCCCTGAGATTATACTTCGTTGAGGTTAATATATGTTTGTGTATGTATATTATATATGAATATATAATATATATGTGATATATATGTGAAATTTATATATACATATACAAATTCACATATACATACATGAATTTGGTGGTAGCATTCTAAAACCCTATCTATATATGGTCTGATCCATCTCTGCTTTGCCATGGTAGTTAAAATCTTTGGCTTCATCCTAGGATGAGAGAGCAATATACCTTTAGTTGTATTACCCATCCAACATTAAGTGCTATGAAATGGCAATATAAGTAATAAGGTTCTGTCTCTAAAATGTTATGCCGTGCTTTGCCACCAGAGATTTGTACCCTGACCTTCTAAGAAAGCTGCTGTTTTCAAATCAGCTTTCATTTTTTTTTTCTGAGATTGTCGCTTTTGCCATCTGGTAGGTGTATCTTCTGGGAGAGAAGGAGCTTCGTGCACAAAAACTTTCAACGAAGCATTATTGTATAATTCGCTTGAGATTTAAAGCCAATATTCTAAAAGTTGGTTCATTTATTGTGATGTGGCAGGTATTAGAGGACTTTAAAAACACGTTCTTTTGAAGTTTATACATAAAAGATTGAAAGTGGCAGAATATGGCAAGTCATATTAATGCCTTAATGAGAATGATTAACTCACCTGAAGTAAAATGGTAGATCAACATTTTTTGTCAGCTCTACTTACTCTTAGACTTCAGTCTCTGAAAGTTATTTTAGGAAATCAAAAAAGTGAATGGGAAATATCTTTTTGTTGCCTGAATCATAAAAATAAAATTTATTTCCACTGCAAAATAGAAGAAAGTAAATACCCCATTTCTCTGCTTCTGCTTGTAAAGGATAAGTAAAGAACTGAAGAGATTTTTATATTCTGGGTAAATATCTTCCAAAAGAAATATTTTCCTTTCTGGTACACTCCAATTCAGTTTATTTACTTTACATTCAGATGTAGATGTATTCTAGAGTTGATGCTGAGAATTAAATGTTTTAGATTGTGTTCTTAAATCCTTAGTCAAATATGAGCTTTTTAGAGAAAAAATGATTAGGCAGCACTTTAATACATGAGAGAAGACTCTAAGAATAATATGAAGTAGATTTCAAGCCTTGTTTTCTTTTAAAGTCTGGATTCTACCCTTGATTAGGGAGTTAAGGGAAAACATGGGGGTGAATTTTTTCCTTCATGAGGCTTCTATTGGTCAAACTATTATGCACCTCATGATACCACAGGAGACTGAACAAGTTTTTTTTTTTTTTCTTCAAAAGGTGAACTGCTTAGTCTTTTGTAACTGGTAGAAACAAGAATAAGTAGAAGGAAGCAGATACTTAAATATCCATTTTAAGCAATAACTAAGATAAAGGCCATAAAATGCCTAACATAGTAATGATCAATGAAAATAAAGCTCTCATTCATTCATTTATTCAGCAAATACTTACTGCCTATTTACTATGTGTTCATAAGTAAAATGAACATAGTCCCTTATCTATATATTCAATGTTTATAATGCATTGTGATAACTACGGCAGCAGAAGCAAGATCGGTGTACTATGGGAGCACAAATAAAGATCATCTCAACCCAGTCGGTGTTCACATAAGCGTTGCAAGACAGATGATGCTTGGGCTGAATTTAGATAATTGGGGGTAGAAGCTATGAAGATGTAAATGACATAATTGTGTTTAGGAGGTAATAAAAAGGAATAGAGAGGAGGAATGGAGGAAGATGGGATATGAGGAGAGTAGCTGTAGCTCATGAAAGGCTTTTGTGGGATGAGCAAAGAAGGTAAACATTATTCAATAGCTCAGGACACCCCATTGTGTTTAGCACTTTGTAAGACAGATCATGAAAGAAGAGTTAAACATGGACTTGGTTCTCAGGGAGCTCTGATTAAAAAGATAATAACATATTAGGAAAAGTCAGAATTATAAAACAAGCTGGCCGATAAAAGGTAATATGTGGTTGTGTCATACTAAATTGCATGGTACAGACTTTTCCACTCTAGCATAGGCACTGCCTCAAGATCTTTTTCAACTCAGTACTCCCAGAAGTTTGCATAGTTTGTTAGAATTGGCACATGACATAAAAAGCATTCTCAATCCCTAATCTATAATAGTGTGAAATAAAGTTGACTTAAACTGGTTGAAAGAGCACAGCCTTAAGATGAAAGACCCAGGTAAAGAACTGAGTATGCCATTAAGTTTCTTTGCATTCATTTTAAATTCATCAATTTATTCATCTCACTCTCTCTTTTGGGGACACCTGTGATGCACACAAGATTCTGGGCTTTACAAAGATAAATCAGAAACAATTACTGACTTCATGTTCTCGAAGGATAGGCTAAGAAATAATGAAAATATACATACACACCAAGACAAGGTAAAAAGTGGGAAGTGCCTAAGAAAAGGTGCCTAAGACTTCCCCAAGCAAACGATGATTACCCCAGGCCCTGAATAGGCAGAATTCAAATATAAGGAAAAGGAAAGTAGGTGAGTAAAACTACAAGGCTTATCAGGGCTATATACACACATAGAAAAGTGAGGGGTAGAGTTGGTTAGGGTGGCCCCTAGGTGGAAAATGCCAGCAGGATATGAGGGTAGAAAATCAAGGTGGAACCTGATCATGAAGTGCCGTAAATGTTATGCTAAAGAAATTTAGATTTTATTCTCTAGGCAATAGGGAGTCAATGAATGTTTATTTTCTCCCTTGGCATCACACACATATGATATAATATATATGTATTCTGCTTCCTCACAAGATTATAAGTTCCATGATACCAGAGCCTTAAGCATTAATATCATGCACATAGTATGTATTCAAATTGAATGGGAGAGAGATGTAATTTTTTGAGTACCTTTTATGTGTCAAACAATATTAGATGCTTTTACACATGAAAACATTTTTTCAATAGTCTAACAATCACTTTTTTAAAATGATAAAAATAAGTTCCAGAGAAGTTAAGAAACTAGAGCAAGGTCACACAATTAATAAAATGAGGCTTCAAACTCAGGTCTGTCAGCTCCAAGCTTTTACTCTTTTCACTATATTATAGCGTTTCATTGATTGATGGAATCACTCATTTCTTAAATACATATTTCTCTTTTTTTACTAAATTTATTGTGGTGACATTGGTTAATAATATTATACAGGTTTATGTGTGCAATTCTATAATACGTCATCTGTATGTTGTACTGTGTGCTCACCACTCAAAGTCGTCTCCTTCCGTCACCATGTATTTGACCCCTTTTATCCTTTTTTCCTTCCCCTTTCCCCTGCCCCCTCTGGTAACCACCATACTGTTGTTTGCATCTCTGAATTTGTTTCTTTCTTTGTCACTTTCTGTTTTATATCCCACAAATGAATGAATGATTCTTCTTTTCCATATGACTTATTTTGCTTAGCTCCATATTCAATATCCATCCATGCTGTCATGAAATGGCAGTATTTCATTCTTCCTTATGGCTTTCTTATGGCTTGTTTACCCAATAGTCTATCACAGGGCACTTAGGTTATTTCTACATCTTGGCTACTACAAATAATGATGCAATAATCATAAGGGTACATATGTCTTTATGGATACATTTTTTCAAAATTTTTGTGTAGATACCCAGAAGAGAGATTGCTAGGTCATAAAGTAATTCTATTCTCAATTTTTTGAGGAATCTCCTTACTGTTTTTCATAGCAGCTGTAGCAATTTACATTCCCATAGCAGTGTATAAGAATTCCTTTTTTTCCTACAACCTCTCCAACACTTGTTATTACTTGTCTTATAGATAACAGCCATTCTAACAGGTATGTACTAGTGTCTCCTTGTGGTTTTGATTTGCATTTCCCTAATAGCTAGTGAAGTTGATCATCTTTTCATATGTCTTTTGGCTATTTGTATGTGTTCTTGGGAAAAGTGTCTTTTCAGATCTTCTGCTCATTTTTTGATTGGATCATTTGTTTTTTTTTTTTTTTGTTCTTGAGTTCTTTATATAGTTTAGATATTAGTCTCTTATCAGAGATATTGTTTACAAATATCTTCTCCCATTCATTTGGTTGCCTGTTTGCTTTGTTGATTGTTTAACACATATTTCTTGAATGCTTATATATGTGCCTGGTGCTCTTCTAGAAACTGGGAATACAGTACAGTGATGGACAGGACAGAAGAGTCCCTGCAGTGAGAGAGTTGGACAACAAAAAAATAATAAGCAAATAAAATAAGTTCAGAAGATGATAAGTGATATGAAGAAAATGACAAGTGGATAAATAGGGGGTGATGTAGAGTGGTGGTGAAGTCAGGGCAGGCTCCTTTGTGATAATAACACTTGAGCTGACTTCTAAAGGACAACAAGGGTACAAAACTCCTAGCAGTAAATATAAAAGCAAACACAAAGCCCTCAAGGCAGAAATAAACTTGAATTTGAACCTCTATGGTTGGAAGACCATAACGGGGACTTGATGACTGAAGTGAGGGAGGAGAGTAAAATTGGAACTCAAAGAAGAAAGAGATATTTGTGACTTAAAAAATTTTGCCCCCTACAAAAACTAGAGGATTTAGATATTAACCCAAATTTTTAGGGTTGCAAACAAAGCAAAGGCACCTCAAGGGGAATGGAATACATGCAGCTTGCCATTTCCTACTTTCACCTCCCTTCTCCCAGCACATGCCTGCGAGGGAACGTGGAGTCCATTTGCTCCCAGAAAATATTTCTGTTTCCTGGATCTAGCATTGTGAAGTTGTTGAACACCAATGAACAGATTTTGAGACCAGTGACAATGTGGCTGAGGGGAGTTTAGACTCCAGATCCAAAGAAATGTTGATCTCAACATAGCTCTGATAATTATAAACAGGATTTTTGTTGTTGTTTTATTTGTTTGTTTGTTTGTTTTTATTTTTGTAAAGGGTACAGACTCTGTAAATAGCATTGCCTTAAAACTAAATTAAATTAAAAGGGCTTCGACATTTTTACCAGTGCCAATGGTCCATGTATATGTTGAACTGAATACAATGTTTGCTATAGATTCAGCAGAGCTTTAAGTAGCCTTTGTCTAATGTTTTGCTTGCTGTAAGAATGGGAAGTCACACTAGGCACAGGGGAGCGTGTGCACCAGTTTCTAAACAGGTAGCTTGTGCATGCTTTTAAATTCTCGGTGCTGCTGCCAAAAAGCACTTCATGTTTAAAATCCTTTTGCTTTAGGAGCTAGTCCTTTATTTTATGTTATGAGGTGGTGAATCATATTATTAATCTGATAAGTATTAAACTGTGATGGACCTACCTCTTCCTCCCCTTCCTCAAGCATTCCGTTGCCTCAGCTCCTTAGGTTCTCTTTAAAACTAAGACAAACAGATGAGAATCAAGTGTGGTTTCAGGAAGCTATAAGACTGGCTAGCACTTATTAAGCACTTGGTGTACAATAGGCTTATCAGCATTTATTGCATCCTTGCAGTGTACCATGTTAAGTGCTTTATGAGAATTATAGAGTATTTCCAGAAGCAGTTCTTAAACATTTTGGTCTCAGGACCCTTTTTTATTAAAGAACCCTGTACTATTTATGTGCATTTTATCTATCGATATGTATCATATTAGAAATTAAAACTGAAAACTTAAAAAAAGTATTAATTTATAAATAACAATTAATTCATTACATACTAATAAGTAACTTTTTATTAGAAATAACTATATTTTCCAAAACAAAAAGTTTAGCAAGAATACTGACCTTGTTTTACATTTTTCAAATCTTTTCTATGTCTAGATTAATATAGTACATCTAGAGTCTCTTCATCTGTGTTTACTCTGTTGTGCATGACCTTTTAGTCAAAGTGAATGAGGAAAATGTGGCTCTTTCACAGATCTATGAATGGAGAAAGGCAAACTATTTTTATAGCCTTTTCAGGTAATTGTGGCTATTCTTCTTTAATGTTACACCAAAACTTGACAAAGGGTTCTTTTTGGAATCTGAATGGAATCTGAAATCACATCAGTGAATTTTTTGTACTATGTTATACTAAAATTCATTCATCTATCTTACGCTTTATTCGTGCATGGGTTTGTAATATGTATATTGACTAGTAGGAAAATAGTAATCCTCTGAGTTATGCAGACTATCCAAATGTTGACATATTTCATTATGCAACATCAAAAATTCCAATTTGTCAATATTACTACCCATACCATCAGAAAAGTCATGAAGAATTAGAAAATTCTAGATGCAAGGTTCTCCAAATTCTAATGTTGGATTGAAAACTCAAATTTTACAGTTTTCAACAACTACCATCAATTGCTTTCTTGAACAAATTCACTTTACTAACTTTTAGGTTGTCAAATACTCAAGACTGTATAATCATAGTTGGTCTGTCAATCATTCTTTCAAGTAAAAATGGCACTCAATGAAAATGTGATTAGTTTCACTTGCAACTCAATTGCACCAATTTTTTTTTCTTGAGAAAATATATGCAATATACAGAAGCATACCTCTGTATGCTTGAGGCATACCTCTCACTTCATCACACAGAATATTATGGACTCAAAGGTTTAGATTTTATGAAATTAATAACTTTCACTGCTTCATCAAAGATATTAAGTGAAATTGACTTTTTTTTCCCATTGTGAATGTTATGATTACTGAAAAATTCAATAAATACTAGTGCACTTTGATGTCACTGTCTTGATTTATGCTAAGGCACCAACAGTTTTATCCACCATTGCTTTGGCTTCATCCATGCAAAGATAAACGCTGTGAGAAAGACAAATAACATCCTGTTATTATGAAAATGCCTTTGATCTTGCAGATGCTTTGACTATTGCTAATTTATAACCAACCCCAAACTATTATTATTTCCCTTTTCAGGTAAAGAAACTATAGTTTAGAGAACTTAAGAGGACTGTTCAGATCACAAGCCAGGATGTGGTAGAGCTAGGATCTAAACAAAGCAGGAATGATTCCAGAGCTTGCTTAATTCATTTCAAGAGAGTGACACCTAATAGCTGATAACAAGTGCCCGTTTCCATCCCTCTTGGCCTTGTCAAGATTGTAGAGGTAGGGGTATGGGTTGACAACTTGTTATATCAGAGTCACAATTGGTTATTCTCAAGTTACTATTTCAAAGGAGAGTTATTTTTAAGAGACTTAAGTTTATAGTTGTAGCAAGTGAGCACCTACGGTACTGCCAAGAAATAGGAGAAAGAAAGAATAAGTGTACACTGCTAGAAATCTGTTTAAAACTCTAGGAATCAGCCTTTTACAAAATCCTCATGGTTCAGTAAAGAGTGAAAAGAATAAGATTGTTTTGTTCAACAGTTTGTGGTTTTCAAAGATTTGGAATAGAAAAAAGAAGATATAAACTGCTGATCTGAGAGAAAATGGGAATATTATACTTGTGAAACCCAATGAATCAAAAGAAATGGTGTATAAAGTGATCATTCTCAGACGTTGGCATTTTCCAATGTCCTGGGCAATAGGAAATGAGGAAATTATCTAGAATAAAGGCAGTGGGAATAGGAAGAAATGGATAAAAACAAGAGATATCCAAAAGATAGAATCAACAGAACTTGGCAGATGATGGATGAGAGGGCCCAGGGAAAGAAAGAGCCAAAGAAATTTTTAAAATATTATGCCATGCCTACATTGTTTCTGTGTATATGGCACATCTCCCCAATTAGGCTATAAGCACCTTGACGTCTTTTATCTTCTTTTGTTCACAGAATTTGATACAATTTTGAGTACATAGTAGATACTCAAATAAATAAATGAAGAATTAGTTAGATGATTCAAACTTTAGCCCTTTGACATGAAACCAAATCACTTCTTGTAGGCCCCTTCATCTACCTTTCCTTGTTAGCTTGTCAACATAAATTATTTTAAGTATTGTTCAGTTTAGTTTGATCCAACAAATGTTTACCAAGCACTGCTGTCATCAAGAATTAGACTGAGAGCTAGAAATACAGTGGCAAATATAGTGTGGCCTCTGCCCTCCAGATACTAAGAATCTAGAGGAAAAGATCCACATATACAAATAATTTTGTGGTCTTAGTCACGTTATGAATGAAGTTGTGTGGAATCATAGAGAAAAGGGCTGTCTCTTCTGCCCGAAGCAGTTGGAGAAAACATTGCAAGTAGTATTTGAGGTGAATTTTGATTTTTGAATAGGAATTTGACAAGAGAAGGAGAGAAGAAGCATTCCAGGCAGAGGAAGCAGTTTTCAGTTCACTTCAAGCAAGAGTTTATTCAGTCCTTTTTACATGTGAGTTCAACATGATTCTAGCATAGAAAATAAATAACTCAGTTTTGATGCTTCAGATTGACACTTACACTAGAATAAGGAAGATAAACATGTAAACAAGTACAATATGTTATGATTGTGCAATAGTAAACTTGTGAACTAGGCACCAATAATATAGAGAAAAATGAAGAGAAAAGTGAGCTCCTGTGCTAAGTCTGGAGTTTTTGTTTGTTTATTTGTTTTTTACTTGCAGCTAAAAGATATATCAGACCACGCAAAACAAAGTACAGGTTAGTTGAATAGTGAGCAGTTTACAACATGGTGACCCTTAGATAGTATCTCTGGCTCGCAAATATATTTACTTTAGTCCTCACAATGTTGACCTGTTTGGCAGCCATGGAATGTACCTCACAAACTGCCAGTTATAGGGAGCATAATTGATTAAGAGCATATATAATTTTCCAACATTTATAAATTGATATTTTACTTAAGGAAATTTGATTCCTGTCTTCCCTCAGATGGAGGAGGTGACGATCTTTCAACATTAGGCTCCCATTCTGGAGTGTCCGCCATCCATAAGACCTGAATAACACTTGGTTTCTTTAAGCGAGATATATAATCAACTCCCATTTCTCCCTATTTTATTCCCAATAAGAAGACCATTTACTGTCAACCACACTCTTGCTCTTCTGGGCCCACTTCACCCTCCTATGTGTCTTGTCTGCCTTCATAGCATATGAGTTTGAGATCCATTATTCTGAGCTCATTCCACCATGAGGTTAGAGGGAAGTTAGGCCTGGAAGCCAAAAGAACAAGGAGAAGCAATGAACTTCTAAGCTGCGGCAGTGATAATAGAAGTTTAAAGTAGCTAGATTAATTTGGAAGATATTTTATAGGTAGAATCAACAGGACATAATCTTTAATAAAATGTAAGGACCGATGGGCAGGGAGGAGTCAAGGATGACCATCAGGCTTCTTATGCGGTAACTGACTGATTCATGAACTTCCCATTTCTTCCTTTTTTTCTATATACCCAAACTATTCTAAACAGATGTCCATTTTAATCTTTTGTATGCCAGGAGGTTCTCAGAGAGTACAAGCAGAGATGTGAATGTAAATAGAAGGTGTAATGAGGTTGTAAGAGAGGTTCTCCATTATTACCAACTCACATTGGAAAAATGATCAAGTTGAATCTATATTGGGAGCTGTTGACGAGTTTATATTAAGTTCTAGTGTCATTTCAGTTAAATACTATTGCAGGGGACAAGATAGATGTTCCCTGGAAATTGTATAGTTGGAGCATCATTGACAACATCCTAAATCAGATCTTAATAATTCACAGCTCGAATATTATAGTTGATCTCAAATTACTTTCCTTGCTTTCTGACTCATTCCACTCATCCTAGTCTTAATTTAGCATGAACACTGTTCTTGAATTAATCATAATAAAATATCACATTTATCATGTTATTTCTTAATATGAAAACCTAGTTTATCCATAGAAACCAAACTCCTAGCTCTGGCATTGAGAAAATGTTTACATATACCCTCAAAACTTTGTTGTGGGGCTTAAAAGAAATAACTGCCTGACATCTATTCCTAATATTTCTTCAGTTACTCATCTACTGTCTTTCCAGTATCTTAACTATCCTCGCGATCTAGCACAGTGCCTAGCCTACAGGAAGCACTCAATGAGTGTTTAATATTGTCAGTATTCTTTCTCACGAACTCAGTTTTCTGCCACTTCATTGACACTGACAGATTTCTCAAACTTGAAAAGAGCCAAACTGCATTCTTGATTTATTTCTCCCAAACTGGTTTTCTTACCCACATCATAGTCTTCTTCATATCATATGTGGCGGCCCTGTCCAGCTATGCATAGTCTTTGATTTTTCACTTTTCCTCGCACATTCCAACTCTGAGTAAGTTCTGTTAATTCTACCTTCAAATCATGTCTCAAATCTCTCCATCCCCACTGCTGCCAGCCTACCAGCTGCCATCAATTTCTGACCTGGACTGCTTCAGCTGGTCTCCCTGTTCCCCACTTTGGCTCTCTCCAATAACTTTTTAAATAGCGGCAAGTGCGATCTTAAAATCAGATGATGTTACTTCCCTGTTTGAAATCATGATGCTAAACCTTTACAGTGTATTACTGGCCCCAAGTGTCTCACCTCTGCTACTCTGGCTAACCTCATTTCTCCCTTCCTTCCCTTGTCACTCTATAGCTGTTCTGCTCTTGTTTCAGTTCTTTGAACAGGTCAAGCATTTTGTTCTTTTTAGGGCTTGACACATCACGTTCCTCTACCTGGAACTCTCTTAACTGCAATGCTGCTTCACATCATCCTCCCTTTCACCTCTACTCCAGTTCTTTCTTCGCTTTCACTGATCATTTTTGGCCATTTTTTCTTCTTCTCCATCTTTTCTGTCTCTTTCTATCTTCCAAGGAAAGTTTAATGTTAGCAATAAAGCACTATGACTTGATCATTACTTTAATACACCCCCATGACTTTTATTACACTCACATGGCTATCAGTGAGTGCTTCTTCATCTCTGAAATCTTGAACCCTGAAATACCATAATGTCCACAGCCTACTGCTTCCCCCTCTTCCACTCCCTGTCTTCTGTAAATCTATACTTTGATTTTGTTATGGTCTCAGTCTTTCTATCCACGTCTGTTCTTCCACCCTACAATCATCCTCATTTCTCCTCTTTCTTTTCTATTTTTTCTGATTTATATTACTCATTCTGTTGAAAGTCACCTACCAAACCAACAGTTACAAATTTCCAAATGCAGATTTCCTAATGGCTTCCCTACTCAGCAGCTTCCAGAAAAATACAATTTGATATAGCAAACTGTGGACATTTTAAATGCAGCTCCTAAAAGTTGTGCTTAAGTGAAAACAGGCATCTCTTATTTCTAGATTGAGAACAGTTTCCAGTTGTGAGTTGTTTTTTGTTTTGTTTCTAATAATAGAAACATAATACTGCAGCAATGCTTTGGACACAGATCTTTGTAGACATCTCTGATTATTTCTTTAGGATAAATTTCTAGAAATGAATTCCTACATTAATCAGTATTTTAAATTAGTAACGTGGCATCTAAAAATCAAAGAAATTCTTTGTCAATAAACATTCTGTAAATGCATATGATTATAATATCACTTTATTTTATTTTTCTCTTCTTATTTGTAACCCCGTTTGAGGGTGATTTTTCTTTTGGAGAGTAAGTTTTTAATGAAAGAGCAACTTTTATGAGGATGTTGTATTTATATTTGCAACCATCAATTAAATGTCAAAGTGTCTTTCTTTTTTGCTAATTCTTTTTCTGAGAGGGATGGAGTGTAGTGCATAAAAGGGAAGTACAATTTGGCTGGGAAGTGGACTTGTGTTCCTGGGTGAGAGTCAGCAAATGTGGAGGACTGTGAACTAGGAGAAAGAATGGCCCATGCCAGCCACATTCATCAGTCATGGAATCTGCCCAGCTGCAAGGGAGTAGCAGCCCACCCAGAACTCTGTATGGGCCTGGCCTCACCAGCATGGCACCTCACATTTCCCATCAGCTGGGTCAAGTATCAACATTTGGTTAATTAGTCACAATTTTCAGGATCTAAGGGTGTCAGCCAGGGGTCTGCCTGTTCACATGGAGAGATTGTTGCCCAGCGGAGAGAGGTTCAGGGGTCTGCCCCTGCAGCTGGCTGGCTGTAAGATGATTGTCAGGGAACTGGAGTGATTCAGCCGTGGGGAACAGCAGGCAGTAATTTCACTGTTGCTTTTTATCTGTCCCTCTCTCCATTGAACGCTGCTGGCTGGTAGCAAAGACCTAAAAAGGAAGACTGAAAGATAACAATAAGGGATTTGGGAAAGCGCTTTAAATAATTTTCTTAGCTGAATTCAGATGAACATCCTCTAAAGAACCATGGGGAGTGGCCTGGCCCAGCTGGCAGGCTGGTTTTAATTGAAACACAATGCTTTTTGGAATCCATGGGACCAGAAACACAGCCTCAGTTACAGTCTATCTCTACCTACCTCTTTTCATTGTGGACTCTTTGATCCATTTATTCTTTCTTCAGAGTATATTTGATAGTGAGGGGATGTATATTAGTAAATACCAGAGTCACCATATTTTCCAACAATTCTAAAAACAATGGTTAAATGTTGCTACATTGTCATCAAGACCATTATTTTAAAGACTGATCGATTCATAGAATGACTTTAAAATACAACAGTAATCCGCTTCCCCCTGTAAAGATTCCTAAAGCATTCTTTTTTTTTCCTTTTTTTCTGTCGAGAAAAGCAGTTTCCTACCAATCTAAACAGAGAATCAGAAGAATCCTTTAAAGTTATCCAGTTTAACTTCTCAGTAGACACTGGATCCCTCATGTCCAGTGACTAGCCAGATGCCCATTGAAGGAAGAATCCCCCCTGCCTTCCAAAATAGCTCGGTTTGGACAGCCCCGTCTCATCATTCATTCTTCACCTAAGCCACAATTTGAATACCTGGGCTTTCCATTTTTATTCTTATAGCCATTAGAGAACAAAATAGCTTTTTCTTCAATATTATATTTCTTAACACATTGTAAACTTTTATTATATTCTTTCTGACTCTTCCCTTTAGGTCTTGAATATTTTCCATAAGTTGATTTGTCTGTTCATTCATTCATCAAATATTTGTTGAACAATACTATGAGCCAAACCAGGCACCAAGGGTTAAAAAAAAAAAAAAAGATGAACACGGTTTCTGCCTTCTGCAAGCTCAGTTTGAAGGAAAGATAGACTCATAAACATGTAACTTATAGAAATCTACAAAAGCTCAAAGAAGAGTGATTTACCCCGAGAAGAGGAGTTGGGTGATCATTTAATATTTCTTACAACAGATGCCATCTGAGCCTTATTTCAGAAAGTGGGAATAAATGGGCCAGCCAAGGGGAAGATGGGAAGTTTCTGGTGGAGAAAACAGCATGAGTAAAAGCCAAGAGAAAAGTTATAGTATGGACTATGCAGGAAAGAGCCAGCAGTTCAGTTCAGTGTCCTTGGGGGTAAAAGTATAAAACTGGAGATAAAGGTAACAGGTTAAGAGTTAGATCATGAATATCTTTGTCAAGTGACAAAGTTTTGAGTGCTCTCTCCAAAAATATTAATATTGTTAGGAGAAAGCATTTGTGTATCTCCCACTCTCTGCTTGCCTCCTTCCCTGCCCCCATTAGTTAAGAAATTTTTATCCCTGAGGTGCCAACTCTAGTAATACCAATATACTCCAATTGATTTACTTGAAGTTAGACCCAAATTGCATTGAAGAGACTCATCTTCCCATCTTTTCCTTGTAAAATCTCTAGATCCTAGAGAAACTGCCTCATAAGTTACCTAAATGTTGTCTTGGTGATTATCTATATGACAATGTAGTTGAGATTACAATGAAAACTACCAGGTACCAGGCCATCACTGCCTTTTCTGTTCTCTCTTGAATTCTGAGAAGGCAGAAATCAGCCCTGTAGCTTTCATTTTTAATACAGTCAAATAGGAAAAACTCATCCAATACTGGTACAGTCATCTAGTGTCAATAGATAAAACCAAAAATGAATTTATTTAAACTCCACTCTGAAAAACCTCATGATAAAGATTCATCTCATTTAATTCTCTCCTTGCTTTCTTCATTCCAGCCCTATGGTCTGTTTTTTTGTTTGTTTGTTTTTTGTTTTTTGGACCTGACATACCTTTTCTCACCTAAGAAATTTTACATATATTTTTCTCTCTGCCTGGAACAATTTCTCCCCCTTTCCAACTCTCACCCTGACCCCCTTAAAGATAACTGCTATTCACCTTCTGGAAAAGCCCCTATGTTTGGTTCTCCTGTTAGCTACTCTTGCACTCTGTACTTCTTCATATGCTTCATAAATTGACATATCACTGTTATAACTCCAGGGCTTATTCTAGAGCCTGGCACAGAGCTGGTGTTTAATAAATATTAAAACCATGATTACATGACTGCTACTAGGTGATATCTCTGTTCAATGAACATTAGAATTTTTCAAAGAACAAACAATATTTGAGAGATGTTAGAAGTAAAAGGTATGGGATTTTAGTTGTCATAGTTCAATTGTTAATTTAAACCTTTCACCATTGATTTATTAATTTAAACCTTTCACCATAATTGTACAATTGCGAAAACACCCCTCTAGAATTTAGAGTTTTATTAATCCAATGAAAATTGCTAAATAAAATTGTTTGACATTTGAAGTGGTATATAACAGTCAAGTTATAGCTCACCTTATCCTGGCTTTGAACTTTTTTGACTAACCAAATACTTTAATTAATCTTGTGCATTAACTACTAAGTTCTTAGTCATCATCTCTTTTTACCCAAGAGCAGAACTTAATCAAGTGATCATCAATTTACTAAGCTATATTCATCATAAGAGTATATAGAGAAATTAAATATCCAGTGACAGGGGACCGTTCAAATAAATGATGATATATGACCTTGATTAAGTATTATTTAGTCATTTAAAATGTGTAATTATAAAAACTACCTAGCTGTATGGAAACAAAATATAATGCAGACACTTGAAAAAAAAAATCAGAACATAATATGGAAAAATGATGTAGCTGTGGAAATGGAGATTAAGATAATATATAAATAAGAAATATGTTAAATAAGGTGAAGTTTGTGAATGGAGGAGACTTTTAGTTGTCTTACATGCAAATTTCAAAAGGCTATATGTACCTTAGATGTCAATTACTATAATCTGCAAGAGTAATTGTGAAAGCTTTATTAGAATATAAACCATTCAAATTTACATGCTGCAGCAGTAACGCATTCCTTTTCTATATCTCCTGCAAATTAAAATCTATTTATTACTGAAAAGTATCTCACATTTATTATGACTCTAGAAGGGATCCTGACTTCTGAAGTCAAAAGTTCTTTGTTACATAGGAATACATTTAAGTGATGAATAGACAATATTAGATCAATACTGAAAATAAAATGAAAACACCTAAATGTTACTGCTCTGCCAAAATAAATATTTTTTGTTACTATTTCTTTCTGTTCTTTTTGATGTGTTTTTTTTTAATTGACACTAATGACTTTTTTGTATTTTTTAATTAGTAAGTAAGCTTTTATTTCCTACTTTATAATTATCATGTTAATTGCTGTATGAAGGAAGCATTTCTTAAAAGCGAAATTATAAGACCCTTTGAATAAGCAAAAATTTAAGGTCCCTTGAATTCCTCCTTGCAGGCAGCACAGGAACAAACTCCCTGACCTTCCTTTGTCTGCTGATAGAGCACTTTATAGCTTTGCATACAAGGCTGTTATCACCTGATTTCTATTTGAGTAGTAAGATGATAATGCAGAATGCAAAGAGAACTAGGTTTAGGTGACAGCCACATCATTTAATGTCTACTTATTGTTTCTACAGGGGAATTCTGGCCTGGGATTCAGTATTGCTGGAGGGACAGATAATCCCCATATTGGAGATGACCCTGGGATATTTATTACGAAGATTATACCAGGAGGTGCTGCAGCAGAGGATGGCAGACTCAGGTAAAGATCTGAAATGTTAGAATTATTTGGAAAGCAAATTTTCCACATCAATGAAACACGTTTGTAACTTTGAAGAATAATAATTCTACATCTGCACTTGAAAGAGAAGGCTGTCAAAGCAAGCTGTTTGCAATGACTTTGCTGATCTCTTATTATTTATTGAGTTTCAAATAGTATTTAATTTGTGTTTGTTGGTGGCTACCACATTCAACAACAGGCCAGGCACTGTGAGGAGGGAATGCAGATATATCTTTTGTTCCATCGAGCCTTCTTCAGTCTAATTGTAAAGAAGAATCTCATGAGTTGATGAGCAAATAATAAACCGTATAGAAAAATAATATATTTTAAGTAATATTAGCAAATGATGCAATGTTATAGACACTGTTTGTATTTACAAATTCAGCAACATTTATAAGGGCTTAAAGTAGAAGTTTAAACAACACCTAAAATATAATTCCATAGGAAGATTCCATTCTAGATCTTAAAAAATAAGGTTTTGCTAATCCTGCAAATATGAATGAGAACTGAGAGGGAGAAAGAGCAAGTGTCTTAATAAGAGGGAAACAAACTTACTTGGACGAAGGCCTCAGGGCTGCATTAACCAGGCGAACAGGGTGGAACCATAAACTTCTCAGGGGAGAGAAGTTGCTTCTCGAGTCAGAGCCCCTTTAAAGAACTAAAGATTTGAGGGTGGATGGGGAGTGTGAATCACCCCATGGGGCAATTTGCAAATTATATAAAATTCTATCAGAGATCAAAACACTGTCTAAAAGACATTGTGCATTGGAACAATTAGTAGAGACTTCCCTGGGGAGAAAAACATGTATAAAAAAATAATATATTTTAAGTAATATTAGCAAATTTTAGTGCCTCTACTAGATTGTAAATCCTCAGACCAAGCAGTTATATATAGAATTGTATCAATAAATTCTTTCTGAATTAATGAATGAGGTTTTGAATGAATGAGTGAATGAATAAAATAAGATGCAGGAGAGGGTAAATTAATGAGTAGAGGGAAGGAGGGTATTGTATCCTGCAGGTAACAATAACTTTAGCTTGTATGGAGCCACCCTGAGGAGTAGGAGCCAGGTAGCCAAAACGTAAGCTTCGTAGGCTTTCCTTACTCTGTTTTTTATCAATCATAAATAAGGTAATTTACTGTTTTTCTTATAAAGTGGCCAAGGACTGTTTTGTTCTCTACCCAATTGTTCTGGTGCAGTGATTACTTTTGACAGCTGCATCATTGCAGCTTGTGGAGGAGAATCACAATTTTTTTTTCAGGTTCATCTGTATCTCCTAACAAGAAAAGAAGTGAGTGACACTCCCTCAGGGAACACATGCTTTTTGACAATAGAACTTTCAAGCTGAATTGACGAAATTAGTTTCTGAGTGAGGAAATATACATACTACAGAATGAATGATTTGAAACAGATGCTGTGTAATTCTATGAGCCATTGTGAGGACTAGGTTTGTTCATGCTGGATATAGGAGAGGCTTCGTTTCTAAAAGTGTAAAATAGAGTTGTTAGAGGATAATTCGGATATTGGTGGGCCACCATCATTATATCCTACTACTTTCTACCTCGAAGTTGTCTTACTTCGACTCTAGCCAAATTCTGACTCTATGCTTGAGGTAGAACAGACTTTATATTATGTGCTTGCCCTACAATTAGAATGAAAAGCAGAATCTCTGAAAGTGCCACCACCCTTTGCCTGCAAGTACAGGTGGCAATAGTAAGCCTGCAAAGGTCAAAGGAAGTTCTGCTGTGTTGGAAGCATCATTCAATAGTTGTAAAAAGAGCAAACATAATGATAGCTTATATGTACTGAGCTTTTTGTATGTGTGAGGCATTGATAGATGATAAATTGATAGCTAGATGATAGATAGATGGATGATAGATGACAGATTAGATAGAGAGATATATTGAAGACAGATGAGAGAGAGAGAGAGAGAGAGAGAGAGAGAGAGAGAGAGAGAGAATAGATAGGTATAGAGATGTAAAAAAATATATAGATAAACACAGACACACAAGCTTCTATATACTGATTAACAGGACGTACTATTATTATAGCCATAAGGATATTCATTCAGATTTAAAGACTAAGAAGATGCCCAGCTAGCTTTGAATACATTCAAAAACTAATCCTGAATGTCACTTATGTACTCTCTAAACTCTTATTAAATAGTAGAACCCCTTACATCTCTGCCTAAAAACTCCCACAGGTAAAGATTTCATAATGTTAATGGGAAACTCTAAACATTTTGAAATTTATTATTTTCTCCAAAGCCACAGTTTTCCTTATTCTGACCATTACCTACTGGTCTTTGTTTTGGCTTCCCGTCATGGCCTATGACTATGTGTATGTATATTGCCTCCTAAGGTTGTGCAATGAACAAATCATTTGGGACTCTGCTTTATCTAGGCTCCAAATGTCTTGACCCAAGTATTTAACATTCTAAGGTAGTGTTAAGAGGCAGTACCACCCATGTCCACCTAAGGAGTCTTTTCTCAGTGTGACAGGAACTTTTTGCAGTTAAACCAACAAGCTGTGAGGAGTAATTTATATCTTACCATTGGTTCTTACAGACAGAGTAACACATTACAATCAGCTCTGGAAATAAATAATTTCTAAGGTCTGTATACTAACATAATTGGTCTTTAAAAAGTTAAACTCTTTTAGTCACTATTCTCTCATCTGTAAAGTTATCAGAATAGTACTACTTCACTCACTTGTTCTGAGGATTCAATGAGATGACCCAAGTCCCTGTCTGGCAGATAGTAGGTACTCAATAAATGTTAGCAATGTTTTTCCCTTTTCCTTACCTGCCCTACCTCTCAGTCATCTTTCCTCTTCTCTTGCCTCTGTTTTTCTTTTTCTCTATGCTCTTATTCCCTTCTACTTTTTTCAGTCTCCTTTTATCCTCTATATCTTTCCCTAAGTTTCCCATTCATATCTTTTTGCATCCCTTTTTCTCTTGGTCATAACATGGGATTAAAGCTCATTTAAAAATAGGTATGGCACTAAGAAGGATTCTATATTTCTATCCTCACATTTATAATTCAGTCAACTGAATCTGCTGTGTTTTATTCACTTAAAAAACAAGCTGACAAATTAAACATAGTTTTTTTTATTTTACTTGACAAGTTCTTTGGGTTTTCCTCTGAGTTAGAGACCTTAAAAATTTAAAATGTATCCTTTCCATGATAAATTATATTTTTGACAATTAAATAATGCTAAAATTTTCAGAATAAGCTAAAGTCCAGAAAAGGGTCTGCTCCAAGGAGAGTAGTATTCTGGTCTCTACATTAGTGGAAATATAATAATCGGATAAATAATAATAATAGCCAAAACTAATATAGTACTTCAAAGTGCCAAGTACTTTTCTGGCATTAATTCATTTAAAGTACATAACAACTTGATGAGATTTATACTTTTATTACCCTCACTTATAAGGTAAGAAAATTGAGGAACTGGACGATTAAATAACTTAAACAAGATGGTACTGCTAGTAAATGTTGGAGCAAGTATTTGAACCCAGGCAGTCTGGCTCCACTGTTTATATCTTTAAGTTTGAAGTTATACTGCAGAGAGAGATGGGGTGAAAGCTGACTTTCTCCCTAGTTAGGTCTGGCTCCAAACTGAGCTCAGGTTTCAGTGGTTGCTCCAGAATATTGATATAAGAAAAAGAGCATACTATCTGGAGTCAGAACACCTATGTTTCAAGTTCCACTTTCTAGCTATGTGACCTTGAGCCTCTTTGTAAACATTCTGTGCTCTAATTCTCTTAATAGTAAATTGGATATGGGAGCATATATCTCAGGAAGCTGCGATAAGGATTAAATAAAATAATAATGAATATAAAGTAGTTGTATAAAATTCATAGGCCCTCAATACAAGTCAGCCTGCAAAGCCAGCCATTTAACTGAATGTTGAACTTGAGGTCCAAGTCTATGACAGCCACGAAGGAATACCTATGGAGTACAGAATATAAGATGATCCCCAGTGACCCATATCCCTATATAATCCCTTCCTCTTAAGTGTGAACAGGACTTAGGGCTATGATGCCATATCACTCCTATGATAATATTACTATATATGGCAAAATAGATTTCACAAATGTAATTGAGGTCCCTGATCAGTTGACTATCTTGGCCTGAACTAATCCAGTGAATATTCTAAAGGCACAAAAAGATTGTCTTGCTGGCCTGGACTAAGCCAACTTCTATACTGTGAGAAGACCTATGGAAAGGGCCACATGGCAAGGAAATGAGGACAACCTGTAGATGCTAAGACAAAGCACAAGTCTCCTGTGCACAGCTAGCATGATAGGAGACGTCAGTTATACACCTGAATTCTTTCAATAGTCGCATATGCTTGGAAAAGGAGCCCAAGCTTCCGAAAGAAATGTGGTCCAGGTGACACCTTGATTGCAGCCTTGAGGGACCCAGAATAGAGGACTCCACTCAGTTGGGCTTGGATTCCCAACTCGATGAAACTCTGGGATAACAAATATATGTTGCTTCAAACTCAAATTTATAGTAATTTGTCACACAGCAATAAAAAAACTAATATGGCACTATGGAATTCTGGACCCTGAAATTTATTTATGGGTGGGCTGTAGACTGGCTTGTCCATTGAGGCCTCTGCCAGCACTACCAAACTCTAAATTTCAGAAAAACTGATCAGGCCTCATGGCTAGTCTCAGCCCTTCATCCACCTTGAAGCAAGAGTCAAAAAGCAGTCAGAAAAAAAAAAAAAAAAGGCAGAAAAAGCAGTCAAAAGTAGGGAAGAAACCAGTCCCCCAAAGGGAGGGACAGCAGAGACAGGGACCACCTGAGATGTGTTACTACATCTGATAGCTGGAGTGAGGGAGAGAGCCTGAAGCTTTAGGGAAAATGAAAGATGAGAGCTAAGAGGCCAGGCAAGAGAGTATATGATAGTTTAGGTGAATTTGTTTGGACAGAAATCTTTTTCCCATGCAACCTTTTTTTAAGTATAACTCTTTGTGTACATCTGTTTACGGATATAATAATTGTCTTTTTGGAATATGTATAAAATTTCAGAAGAGTAGACAAAAACTACACAAAACACAACATATTGATTGTTATACTTGAGCCGATTACTATTAATATTTTTGTACATTTATTTCTGCTACTTCTTTTTTTGCTTTTAAAAAAATTATTTATTTAAATTAGTTTAAGGTATACAGGACATTGGTTAGACATCTATACAGTTCATAAAATGGTTCCCCCAATTGCTCCTTCCCTCCTCCGGCCCTCTACCTAGGCTTCATATTAATGCTAACTGTATTCCCTCTGCCATGCTCTGCATTCCCATGACCAACTGTTAACTACTAATTTGTACTTCTTTAAACTTTCACCCCATTCTCTCAGTCCCCCAACCCCTCTCCCTTCTGTGAACAAATTTTCCACTGTATTTGTGAGTCTGTTTTTGATTAGTTCTTTTTGTTCCTTAGATTCTGCATATAAGTGGAATTATATGGTATTTACCTTTGTCTGACTCTTTTTACTCAGCATAATAACCTCTAGGTCCATCCATGTCATTGCAAATGGTAGGATTTCATATTTTTAGTGGCTGAGTAATATCCCATTATATATATGAATCATAATTTGCTACTTTTTCTTTTGTTTAGATTATGCTCTATATAATATTTAATATTTGTTAATTTTCACATAATATTATTTCATGAACCTTTTCATATATCATTAAAAAATCCTTTACAAATATTTTAATTCCTGGTTAATAATATATTTACTATTCATGTTGTTGGGAGTTTAAGTTATTTTCAGTTTTTTAGCATTTTAAATAACTGAATCTTTTGGAAGACACTATTGACCCTGTTTTTTATAATTTCTCTCAGAATATATTTCTAGTAGTAGAATTTCTGGACTAAGAAGTATGAACATTTTAAAGATTTTGATACATAGCACTCAATTTTTTTCCAGAAAGATTGTACCAAATTCTACATACACCGACAATGTTGGAGTGGGCCTATATTATGACATGTTGTAAGCATTGGATGTGCTTAGGCATATATAGCTTGGGACTGTTTACCAAGGCAAACAATGGTATATTTCTTTGCTATGCCTTTATTTTATTAAGAGTAAGATTGAATTTTTAAAAAATGTAACTAGCCATTTGTATTTTTCCTTTTAGAAGTAGTTATTAAAATTTGATAGCATAACCTGTCTTTAAAGTAAGAACATTTTGGAATAAAAATTAGGTTTTCTTCCAGGGAAAAGTAGATATAATTCCATGCTTTAAAAAATTATTTTTATTTCTACTTTTATATCTGAACCATAAAAATGCCCCCTGTGTGGTTTCAAGTCCCTGAATTGCTGAGGACCAATAATGATCTGTCATCCTGGAGGAGAACTATCACATGATAGCCTCTGCTTGGTGATGCGGCAATGACATTTTACACAACAGTGCATTTATTAAACCCATCCACAGCACAAAAGCAGCATGTAGTAGCAGGCAGAAAAGATGGCTGCTTGCCAATTTCCTGACAAGTGACACAATTTAATTTCTTAGCCCTCAGCACAATCATTGCTATTCCCAGATGGGGGAAAAAAAAAAAACAAGTCTACTGCTTCATATGTTCCTTCTGTGTTTGTTTACAGATAAGGTTGGGGGTTTTTTTCTTATAAAAGTCAAGGTAACATACATGTTGATTTCAAACAAGAATAGTATTTATCAGACTGAAATTTGACTATACCGATCAAAATTGAAAGGTCAAAGACTAATATTTAAAGAACGCATCTCCTGTGTATAAACTACTAAATTGTCCTTTTGGCTGTTATTTGGCAGTTCACTCTTTTGTTTTGCATTAACTCACTAGTGATTTTAAATAAGAACATGAGAAAAAAAGAGAGTAAGAAAGGGGAGGAAAAGGGACAAAGGGAAGGAAAAGAAAGACGACAACAAATCATATGTAATCATTAGGAACTGAAGACATCATATCGCTTGGAAATGGAGAAGACAAACAAATATTTTCTGAAAATATGCAAAGCACCAAGCAGAGGGAAGGGAGTATCTTCTAAGCATCACAGTCTGAAACTTATGCCCAAGCCCCACTTTCAGATTGTTTAAGGAAATAAAAGATTTCAAGTTAGTGAAACAGTGTAAGAGATTGCTAAGTTCTTGGAATACCTCTCCACATTGAACTTTCATGAGTTTGGATGATTGCAAACAGAAACCTCATGAGTCACCAAGTCTAAGACGTCAATTTCCACTGTACCCAAGTGATTTTTGCACCAAATGACTATGATTATTCTAAATTTTTCATTCAAAGATAGAGACTCTCAAAGTCTTCAAAGCCAAGTGAACTTTTCTTTCATTATTGTTTTGAGGCTTAAATAGCACATAAGCCCAAATGTTGACATGAACAAGACCTTCATGAGAAGGGAGACTTCATTATCCAATGCAAATTACACCCTCCTTAGAAGGAAGTATGATTGGGATCTTAGTGGATTCATTTTTATGGAGTGAAAGAGAAGAGCCCCCTGCCCTTTAATTTCCTCTATCAATATTATCAGCCCTAAATGTGTTGATATCCTGCTTAGACAAAACAAAAACAAAAACAAAAGTTGCTTAACAAGTGATTTTATGGTAACTGGTAATGATAAGTTCTGAACAATTTTGAGCTACACAGAAAAAATTCTAAACAAGAAGAATAATTTCAGCTATGTATCTGGTGGAACACTAGGCACCCACATATAGTCTTTCATAGCTGGAAAGACATTTCCTGCTGTTTCCTATTTTGATCAAATGTTATGTAATCTAAAAAGAGAAATCGCACTATGGGTTAAATGAAATAGCTTTATGGCAAACATGCTACACTCCCATCTTTTATAAACAAATTGTGCTAAAACTTCTGGATATGTACATGCAAAATAATTAAGTTGGGACCTTACCTCATATCACACACACACACAGAAAATAACTCAATGTGGATCATAGACCTAAATGTAAGGGCTAAAACTATTAAACTCTTAAAAGAAAACATAGGCATGACCTCAGTTTGGCATTGGTTTCTCTATATGACACCCAAAGCACAAGAACGAAAGAAAACACTGGGCTTCATTAAAATTAAAAATTTTTGTGCTTCAAAATACTCCATTAAGAAAGTTAAAAAAAAATAAAAACACAGAATAGAAGAAAATATTTGCAGTAATATCTCTGATAAGGGACTTGTATCCAGAATATACAACTTCTACACCTCAGTAATAAAAATGAAAATAACATAATTTTAAAAATCAGCAAAGGATTTCGTTTTAGTTTTCTATTGCTGCTATAACATATTACTACAAACTTAGCGACTAAAAATTTTAAAAATTTATTATCTTATAACTCTGGAGTTCAGGAATCCAAAACAAGATGCACTGGAATAAATTGAAGATCTTGACAAGGTGGCTCCAGAGGATCTATGGGAGATGCTTTTTCTTGCCTTTTCTTAGATTCTTGAAGCCACCTGAATTCCTTGGCTCATAACTCTTTTCCTCCTTCTTCAAAGAGCATCACTCCAACCTTTGCTTCTGCCATCGTATATTTTCTCTGATAATAACTCTACTGCCTCCTTCTTACAAGGGCTCCTGTGATTACATTTGACTCACACAGATGATTCAGGATAATTTCCCCATCTAACAGTTGTAATTAACCACATTTCTTTGTAAAGTCTCTTTGACTTACAATGTAACATATTCTCAGGTCAGAGATTAGGAATTGGTCTTCTGTGGGCAGCTATTATTCAGCCAACCACAGATTTGAATAGATATTTCTTTAACGAAGATATGCAAATCGCCAATGAGCACATAAAAAGATGTTCAACATCATTATTCATTAGGGAACTGCATATCAAAACTGCAATGAGATACAACTTCACACCCAGTCTGATGGATATAATCAAAAAGATAGGTAGCAACACATGTTACCAGGATGTGGAGAATCACAACCCCCATGCACCATTGATGAGAAGATAAAATGGTGCAGCCACTTTGGAAAAGTCTGGAAAACATTTTGGAAAACAGTTTCTCAAAATTTAAGAGTTACCACATGAATGACAATTCTACTAATAAGTCTATATTCAAAGAAAATTGAAAACATTTGTCCACATGAAAGAACATGTACCTGAATATTCATAGCAACATTACTTATAATAGCCATAAAGAAGAAACAACCTAAATGTTCATTAACAGATGAATGGATAAACAAATTGTGACACATGCATACAATGGAATATTATTCCGACATGAAAAAGAATGAAGTGCTGATGTATGCTACATCATAGATGAACCTTAAAAACAGTATTCTAAGTGAAAAAGTCAGATACAAAAGTTCACAGATTGTACAATTGTGTTTCTACAAAATGTCCAGAATAGAGAAATCTGTGTACATAGAAAGTACATTAGTGGTTGCGGGGGATTGACAATGAGGATAGGATCTCTTTGAGGCATGATAAAAATGTTCTGAGATAAGTTAGTGCTAAAAGTTGCACAACTCTCTGAATATACTAAAAGTCACTTAATTGTACACTTTAAAAAAAAGAGTGAATTTTAAAGTATGTGGATTATATCTCAATCTGTTATAAAGAATGTCCAGTCATTCTTTTCTGGCATAAAATATTCATTCTTATTTACAAATTTGAGGATATTTTTCTTCCAGTTTCAGAAAGCTCACAAATCCTTCATATTGCTGTCAAGTTATAGATAGAATTCATCTGAAGTTCTGTTCTTTAGGCAATTTCTTTAATCTGTTCATCAAGTAGAGACTACCTTTGTTTCGGACTCCATGGCTGTGTGGTCTAAATAATCTTTAAAGTAGGCAAATATCACACAATGTTCCCATTTCAAAGATACACTAGCAGATATTTGACCTATGTCTCAGCTAATAAAATATCAGTAATTTATAAAAATGATTTTTTGAGAAAAGTTTATATTTTCAAAATTCAAACAAATCTCTGAAGTGCATTAAACTTAGGAGCATTAATTCAGACTGTGTTTTTTAAGGTCCAATTATCCAAATATACTTAAGGAAGAAAACATATGTTGATTCCTGGCAAAGGAAAAATAGAATTGTTAAGACAACCTTAAGGTTGTCTGCATAAGGATGTAGATATTCTAATTTAATCCTAGCCACCGCTTTGTTTATAAGGACAAATTTCTGCCATTACTTTGAGGTGTTGACTCAAACTTCCAGGTCAGATTGAAAGTTGACAAGATACACTGCTCTAGTGAAGATAAGAGAGAGATCTGGGGTTCTCTACCACTAACTAGCTCTGAGACCTTGAGAAGGTTACATAACCTCCTTAACTTTAGCATCTTCCTCCATAAAAGGAGTATGCTAGAGGATATTTGGGAATTTTTAATTTTAAAATCAATTTCTGATCATTTGATTTTTGTTGACAATCTTAGACATTTGGGAATGCTATTATCACAGCCAGGAAATCAACCCTTTGTTTTGATTAAACCTATAGCTCTGAGACATTGTAATGTTCATTACATTCCCATAGCAAAGAGCCGATAACAATTTTGAATGCTGAGAAGGCATTTACTATTTATGTCTAATAGTATCCCAAGAAGGCCTGTTGTTATTCTAATACTCTGAAACTATATTTGGTATTGATTTTAGCAAATAGCTCTTTGGAAACTAGACCAAAATAAAATGATTTGGGAGAAGGCGGGGTGTGGTGGGGTGGGGTGGGGGAAAGACTCTCAAATGATCTGGTTTCTAGTTCAATGGTAATACCAATTATTTTTAAGAATGGTTTTTACAAGCCATTAGAAAATATATTGTTATTTAGAAAGGGCTAATAATATGTTCAGCTTTGTGAAAGCATCAGGTCATTGCAAATTGGCTTAATAGTTAGAGATGCTTAACATCTATCCAGCTCCTTTGCCAGTGCTGTAGCAACAGTAAAAAGGTGACTTGCACATCATCTTCTGAGTGAGGTTTCACACTGTCCAGTCCAAGCTGGGCAACTTTTAGTCACAGATATTTCTCCATTATTCCACAGCTCACACCCACCCACATCTGCACTTTAGTTTTCTAGAGGAACCTGAGGCTGAGAAGCCAGGTAGAATTTAGAATTGAGTTCTGCATCAGGAAATTTCAGCACAGGGAGAACATGCCCAGTCCCCAGCTCCGAGCCCTTTCCCATCTCCTCTTCCTACTCCTAGCCGCTTCCCGTACCATGAAGTGCCTGGATGGGAGGGGTGGGAGTGAGGCGGTGCAGCTATAACACTTGCACATCCAAGCTTCATCCATACCCACTGCAAATAATTGTCCTTTGACCAATTTTGAGCCTTAGGTTATACATAAAGATACACCATCAACCCTTAGGAACTTGAACTTGGAAAGAGGTCCACACACAACTACTGAAGTGGGCTGCAGTCAGGAAATTCCAGAGTATGCTTGTTCTGGAAGAAAGGAAGCAGATCCTAAGTGGTCACCTCTACTAGGCCTTATGGACTCCCCATGAAGTGCCCATGAATGAACATTAATCCTTTACAGGTTAATTGGCAGGTCCAATAGGGAAATATACTTGCTGAGTTTTAGGGCCCAGTAAAAATAAAATAAATTGATTGTGTATGTCATTGGTAGAGTTCTTGGCTTTTAAGATTTCTCATATTGAATTTTGTGAGAGTAACTTTTTTTGCGGTGGTAACTTTTGCCTTCAACCCGATTTACAGAGAATAAATTTTCCTTCGTCTTAATGATAAAGCATTTATATTTGCTTTAGATGACATTTATTTTCTTGATAGCAATATCTGAAGAAAAGAAACATGAAAACCTCTAATTCCCCTTTAATACATCACTCACTAGTCTTTGTGTCTGTAATATCATGTTTTTTACTCGCTATTTCATTTCCTGTAACATCTTACAATCTCTTACCATAAAAGACATTTAGAATGAAAAAGAGCTGCCATTTTTTAAACTTATTTCCATGAGTTTTTGGAGGTTCAAAGAGGTTAAGTTACAAGCAGCTGAGCCAAAATTCTGTTTCATTCCAAAATCCATATTCTTCCCACCATAGTACATAGCTACAATTATCTTCAGATGAATAATTGTACATTTACTTAAGAATCTATGAACAGAGTTCTACCAACATCCCATGTCATAGTGTTAAAAATTAAAAATTCAAATATACCTAAGTGATGCTCAGATTCTTTTAGCTTTCAGTATTGGTGTTGCTCCAACACTCTACAACAATTTATAAGTCATCCTCAGGCAGGTGACCTAAAGACCGGAATGTTATCTGAAATCGGCCCAAATAGTTTTCAGTCATGAAAAAGTTAGTCTAGTATTTAGAACACAAATATTAGGGCCCCAATTTATTATCCACAATATCCTACTACTAATTAAAACATTGATATAATTTCACTTCTAGTCCTACCTTCTATTAACTTTTTTAATTATTACAATCTAGCTTAGTAGTAAATGATTAAAGAGAAAGGCAGACCATTGGGCGAGAAAAAAGCAATACTTCCAGAAAACAATGAATTAAAGAATAGATTATTAACTTCTTCCTTTATTCCTATTTGTGTTAAGACACAAATAATCTCTGAATTATTTATTGTCCCAGGTATATATTATTATGAAATCATGTATATTTTAGAGCTTCATTTAAAGACATTCTATTGATTAACTTGTCGGGCTGGATGTGAAAGGGCTAGAGCTGCTTTATGTGTCATACACTTATCTCTGCATTCCCAAATATGCAAATCTGAGTTAAAAAGAGAAATGAGCAGAGCCACTTTTGTATGAATGTGGGAAGTGAGAGGAAGTAGTCTCTGGATTTTCAGTGTAGTCGGGTAAGATATCTTGAGTGAGCTGATGTCACTGTCATCTACTCCAGTGACAAGTAACTGAAGTTGGAAAATTAAGTGAAGCGACCAAACATGAGGAATAAAGCAAGTATTTACTAAACCGACACTGACTCTTTCATTTTGCTCTGATTTTTTTTTTTTTAATCCATGTGTTCTATAAACATATACTGAGTACTATGCAATGTATCAAATACTTGGAGCTGGGAATAGAGCAGAAAAACAAGATAAGAAAAGAATCTGTGTCTTTACGGAGCTTTCAGTTCAATATAATAATAAACAAATTTAGAGTCAAAGTGAGTGCTATGGAAGGAAAATACATAAGTTATGAAAGGTTTAATAACAAACGAATCTAGTCTAGGGTATCCAAAGGAAGCCTTGAAGGGAGGAGATATTTAAATTGAGGTATAAAGGGGATGTGTAAGCCAAGTGCAAAGGTCTGGAGGAGTCTTCAGGCAGAGAGAATATGCTTAAAAGCCTGAGGAGGAATAGGGAAAAGGCCACTGGAACTAGAGCTGGTGAGAGATGATGGACAGCCACGAGATGAAAATGAAATGAATATGAGGACTCAGGCAGAGAGAACCTTGGATGCCATAGTAAGTAATTTATTCTTTATCCTTCTAGAAGCAACATAAAACTTTGAATGTTTCAATGAGAAAATGGCTGAACTAAATTGTTATTTATAAAGATCACTCTGATTACTGTAGGAATCTGGATTGACTGATAAAAATACATGCAGGGAGTACAGTTTAAGAAGCTATTACAGTAATTTAAATGATATATGATAGGAGTCTGGACTAAGAAGCCAACAAAAAATACAGAGAAGTGGACAGATTTGAAAGTATACTTAAGGGGTAAACTTGATAAAACTTAATAATTATGTGAAGTGGGATATGAGGGAAAGAGACTTTCTTTAAATAAAGCATCAGTGCTTTCTCTGTCCTGGGTCCCATATACCCAATACTGAGTACACAATAATCCTTCATTTCATAGAGTTCACTATCTAGTAAAATTACCAAAGAATGACTTTGAACTATGGAGGATAACAATTGGCAAAGACTGGTGAAGAGACATAGTTGAAAGATAAATTCCATTTTGGACAATGTTAGGTTTAAGATGCCTGTGAGGAATTCAAGTGGAAATATCAAATAGGTAGTTGAATATACAGACTGGGAACTCTGAGAGATCTGTCTAAGGACATAATTAGAAATCTTTAAAGGCAAGGAAATTAAGAGACTACTTTGAAAACATATAGAATAAAAAAAGAAGAGGACCTAGGACGGAGTCTTGAATAATTCTAAATATTTGAAATGGGCTAGACCAGAGATTTTTAAATTGAGTAATGCATACACCTAGAAGTACATGGACAAATTTATGGGACTTGGTTCTCAGGTCTTTAATTTGACCTGCCAAGAAGTAGTTTACAGGTTTATACTAATTCTTCTTTCCTAATTTTGTATTTATAATTGCTTTTCTTCCATTTTGCAAACATAAACATATGTCTTACCCATCTCAAATCTTACTATGGCTCCATTTATCACTTACTATTATTTACTATTTAACTACTTAATAGTACCATTTTACTACTAGGTGTAAATAATAATCTGAAATATCCTTGCCTAGGAGAGAGTGTCAATGACTTAGATAAATAGATAAGTAATTTTTTTATATAAATCATGTGGTTTCCCATTCTCTGTTGTTAATAAAATTGAAAAGCAATTGTCATCTGGTAGATTATTACAATAGTGCTGACCACAGATCACAGGATTAGAGGCATATAACTTGAAAGGAACTTAAAGCTCTCCTCCCATTCTCATCTACTTCTTTATGTAAACAAGTTTTCTCAGCATTTACATTTGTAGAAATGAAAAATAGAATTTGGAAGCTTATCTCATTCTACCCTTAACTCATATCCATCAGTGGGAACATGAGTTAGTTTTAAAAAGCTCTACTCTATTAAGAAACAAATCCCCAATATAATTACATTTTTTTGTTTTAAATTTATAGGTTGAAATTTATAGTATATTTAGGTTATTTTTACCAATGTGTACTATTAATAATCATCATGATAACTCAATCCAGATGAAAAAATTTAATATTTAGAGTTATATATCATAGGAAATTTGAAAAAATCATAGGATTTATATTTGTACATGCACTTCTGTTTCATATAAGTATGTTATGGTGATTCATTAAGATATTATAGCATAAAGTATGTTAGGATAGATTCTATGGAAGTGAAATAGGAACATAAGTTCAAAGAGAAAAAACAATGTAATTCCAACTGCTCAAAAAGATCTTAATTTATATTTTAAACTGATGAGCATAGATTTCAAATTTTAAAAAATTAGTATGTATTTACATTCCACTATATACATTTGAAATAATGATGTAATAATTAAAAATACAATTTTATAATTTACAATAGGCCAGAAATTCTATCTTTTGTTACTATTTAAACTTATGATGATAAAGTTATATGTGAACTTAAAGCATGCAAAATAGAGCATAGGTTGATTTTGTTTTGCTCTTGCTTTTGTCTTGTAAGTATGAAGATGAATAGGTTACAATGGAACTAGGATGATTTAAAAACATTACCAGAATGATAGGAAGAAGTGCAGGAGAGTCACAGAAGCCCAGAGAAGGGTGCTTCAAGGAGAAAGCAAGCAACTGGCCTTAACATTGTTATGAGTTCAGCTAAGATGAGAACTAAAGAGATTGCATGAGGTTTGGCCAAAAGCAGTTTATTGGTGAATTTAATGGGAACATTTTCTATGTTTTTCTTGGTAGAGGAATTGCGAGTGGTTTGGGTTAGAATGGGATAAAGAAAGATTGGGAAAGAAGAAATAGAGAGTGTGTATTAATAGCTCTTTTGATAAACTCGGTTTGTGAAGAGGAAAGAGATAGGAGAGTAGCTAAAGGGAGATGTCACGTCAATGGACAGCTTTTCAAAAAATAGGAGATACCAGAGCGAGTTTGAATGTTCAGAGAATGTTAAGTAGAGAGATTGGGTTTTAAGATACAGTATATAAAGAGATTAAATGAACAAGTGAGGTCTTTAAGAAAATTTGAATTGATGGACCTTTGGTATCAGAAGGGACGCTTCCTCCCTCAACTGCAGGAGGGAAGAGCATAGTTTGCATGTAGTTAGGAATGTAAAACTGATATAATAAATCGAGGGACTTTTATCACATTACTTCTTTTTCCTCTCGGAAGTATAAAGTGAACTATATCCTGGAATTAATGTAGGAAAACAAGGGTTTAGAGATTGTCATTGCAGACTGAATGATAGCAAGCTGACCAGAATATTTAGACCCTCATAGGGTCTCCTCATCTACTCTGAAATAAAGTCCTGTTATCTACATGGATAGTTATGGATAATGTATGAATAACAGATACCAACATTTTTGATTGTTGGTTCTTTCTTTCTCTCTTTCTTTCTTTCTTTCTTTCTTTCTTTCTTTCTTTCTTTCTTTCTTTCTTTCTCTCTCTCTTTCTCTCTCTCTTTCTCTCTCTCTTTCTCTCTCTTTCTTTCTTTCTCTCTTTTTCTCTTTCTCTCTTTCTCTCTTTCTTTCTTTCTTTTTTTTTGTATTTTAAAAGAGGAAATTGTGAATTCAAATGAACTCCAACTACTGAAAGCAAGAAGAAATTTGTAAGCAAAGGTGCCCTTCTAGGTGCCTCTAATCCTCCTACTAGCATCCTCAGGCCTCGGAATTTGACTTCTACAGCTGAGACAAATGTAAGGGACTGAGCATACCATTTGAAACACCATTTCAACCGTTAAATCAGGGAGTTTCAGTTCCGCTTTTATGAAATCACAAAATATCACCAGTACCTCAAAATGTGTCAGGAGTTTTCACCACAAAATTAATTTGAATTTCTTTTATGAAATATGTATTAGCCTAGGAAGAGATGAGGAGTATGAGTATTATAAGACCACATAAACAATAACAGCTGATTATTATAGCTCAGAAAAGGTCAGAAAACAGCATCACTAATCATCTACCCTCAAAAATGAGTGCCTCCAGGCAACTTAACATTATCTGCTGTATAGAGAATTGCTCACAGCCTTTGCCAATACTAAATAGTTCCAATAATTATGGCTTCTAATTTAAGGTGGTCTTTGAGCTAGAGCTATCAGAATTCAAATTTGGGCAGCAAGGTTGTATATACTTATTGTTGACAAACCTAATCTAAACTAGGTAGATCCATTATTCATGTATCTCTTAATTTATTCATTAATTCATTTCCACTATTTATTAAATGTCTGCTATGGGCTTGGTGCTGTCCTAGGCATTAAGTGTAAAATGGTTAACAAGACAGATAAGGTTCCTGCTCTAAGAAACTTATGTCTTTGTCAGTTGAGCGAAAGATAAACACATACGAAATATCATAAGTGATGAGTTCTATGCAGAGAATGAAGCACAGTGGTATAGGATGAATGCCTCGTGGCTATTTTAGATTCAGTAATAAAGGTAGGCTTCTCTAAGAAGGTATCATTTAAGGTAAGATCTTAATGACAAAAGGGAGCTTGTCAAGCAGAAATAAGAGAAAAACTTTTAAAGCTGAGAGAACCACAAGTACAGGTTCTCTAAAGCAGGATTGAACTAGGCACATATTGAAAACAGAAGTAGGGTCAGTGTGGCTGATGCGAAGGGGAATGGGGGAGAATAGAAGAAAATGAGAGCACAGGAGAAGTGGGAGCCAAGTAAGGCCTAGGTAAAGAGCTTGGATTTTAATTTACTAGAACTGCTTCCTACGTAAGTAATATAGGCTGCTTCTTCTATGATGTGATTTGTGACCTTCCTGTAAATCTCCTCCCTACCCCCTGTATCAGGGGCCATTGGTATCTTTCTTATTCCCCTCTATGTCCTCAGTGCCTACACAGTACCTGGTCCTATGTAGCAGATGCTCAATAAATACTGGTTGGAAAAATGAGAGAATGAATGAATGAATAAATAAGTAGATAGATAGATAAATAATATCGGTTGAATGGGCATATGAGTGTGTATTAGATATATTTCTCAGCTACCATTAGAGAGCTTATTGATAACCAATTGCTTTGTTTAGACCTTGCCCTCTTACTGGAGTTTCTTTTTACTTATTTTTTTCTATTAAATTATTTTTAATACAAAGATGCCTGTGAATGATAGCCTATTTCTTAGGGTAATTAAATTTGAGTCAATTATATTTATAGCAGGAGAAATTAAATGACATGAGAAGACATAGAGTTCTCATGGGACACGGTCCCTGGAAAGGATGAGGGAAAAGCATGGATACTTGCAGCGAAGATGTTAAGGACTAACTTCCCCACTTTTAAAATTCATTTACTTATCAAACATTTATTCAGTGCATCTCAGTGCCAGATACCACAGTAAGCACTAAAGATACAAAAATGAATAAGAGAATTTTTTTCTGTCAGGTAACTCATGATTTATAGGTTATAATAAATATTTAAATAAAATATTTTCACCTTTTTCTAACTTCCTAAATCCAATCTATCTGCATATTTAGTAGATTCTAATTAGCCACTCCTCATCTTTACCTTTCCCTCTATCCGGGCTGCTGCTACCACTGGTCTAATCCAGGCTACCATATCTTTTATCACAATTATATAGTGACCTCTAATGACAATCTTTACCTTCTTTTATCTTAACTCTAACCCAAAAATCTAATCAAGTCTCCGTATATCCACACTCTACCTAAGGAGCGCTTTCTAAAACACTATCCTAACTTTAAGCACTACAATGACTTTTTGTTGCTTTCAAGTTCTAGTCCAATTCCTTTACATAACTTACAAGGTCCTTTAAGGCTTAATCTCTGCTCCTCACCTCACCAGGCACTAAACTATTCCTGGGACACTCCTTCCTCTCTTTATTCACCTGGTTAACTTCTATTTGGCCTTCAGATCTCAGCTACCTCAGTTGCTCCAAGAAGTTTTCATTGGCCTTGATAAACTATATGCACCTGCAATACCCTATATTTCTCTTGTCATAGCAGTTACCACACTGAATTTTAATAGTTTGTCTTTCTATCTTCCCCGTTAACTTTAAAGTGACTTCAGACTGGGCATTAGTCTTGAAAATGGGTAAGATACTCACACAAATATAGAGTCTAGAAGTAACTGTTTCAGGCAGAGAGAAAGACCTGGATCAATAACTTGCATGATATTTGAAGAAACTATAATGACATAGTAAGAGGCAGGGCCAGGGAGATGAATAGAAGCCAGATTGTAAAAAGGCTTATATGGTATGATGTGAAGGTCTTTGAGCTTAATCAAAAAAGGCAGGTGGACTCAGTTAATATTCCACAGAGCCCCATGAGCAATGGACCATAGGATGCCATTACGTGAATTAGAAAAAGATACCCATTTCAGGAGGCATAGGTCAGTGTCTGGGCACTTGGCTTGGAGAAGGGGCTTGCCCTGGATTTTTTTCAGTACTCACTAGCTCCTGCTCAGTGATATGTGGGACTCCAGATGCCTTAAGCCCTCTGAGGAGTCACAAATGAGGGCCTTCCAACAGGCTGTGTACTCGTTCTCTTCCCTTCCCACTGCAGAAATCACAGAAACTCTGCCTTTGTTCTCTATAAACAATTATATATTATGTGGCTTCCGAGTAAGATTTCATTTGAAGAAACAGCTGCTTCGCTTAAATATTGAAAATGTTTGAAAATCTGCTATAGGAAATGAAGAGCAATTGAAGGTTATTAAATAGAGGAATAAAGCAATCAGGTATATTTTTCAATAACATCATTCTGGCAATGAACTGGAAGAAGGGTTATAAATAAGGGGCAAAGCTAGAGGCAAGAAAACTGGTTAAATTTCCAGAATTTAGGTGATTGACAATAAGGGTCAGATCTTAGGTAAGATAACTAGGGATAAAGAAAAAGTCTAAATCTAAAAAAAAAAAATTATGTGACAGATTGGATGTGTGGCTGAGAGAGAAGGAAAACTCCTTAGTTTTTTGATGGAATGATTTACCTTAATAGAAAATAAAAAGTACAAAGTTGTCTATGGAGAAGAGATAAGGATAATTTGGTATTCTGCTCCATTTGAGATGTACTCCACACTCCCAAGTAGAGATAGTTGTCAGGCTGAACTTGAACTTAGATTTACAGAACACTAGAGCTAGAAGAAAATTTAAAAATTATTGAACTCAACTTACACACAAATGTGACAAAAATGACTTAATTAGATGGATAGTGGCAGAACCAGGATTAGAATTTACATCTTTGTAGCTTAGTATTCTTCCCACCACACCATGCCCCTTGTGGTTTTCAACTTCTCATTGAAATGTTCATCAGTATTATAAAGTTAAATCAAATTAGAATGAGAAAATATGTAGTTATAAATTTCACATATGCTGATCTATATTAATTTATGGGATTAGAGTAGATTTGAGTATAGAAAATCAAATCCAACATTTTAAAATGTATTTCTTAATGTGTAATACTCACTTTTATGTTCCACATGAGTACCAAATGATATATTTCATCTGCATGATATATATATATGCATGCATACACACACACACACACATATATGTGATATATATATCACATCTTCCTTATCCATTTATCTATTGCACTCAGATTGTCTCTATATCTTGGCTCTTATAAAAAATGCTTCGATGAATTTAGGGGTCCATATACCTTTTCAAATTAGTGTTTCTGTTGATTTTGTATAAACACCCAGAAGTGGAATTGCTGGATCATATTTGCAGTTATATTTTTAATTTTTTTGAGAAACTTACATACCGTTTTCTATAGTGGCTGCACCCATTTATGAGGATCCACTGTGCATATACTTCAGGCATTATGAGCAATGAGGACTTGAGTGATTAGGAAACATTTCATGAGGCTATCAAGCGTGAGCTTGTCCTTGAACGTGGCTGGTTTTGTTTGGACATATGAGAGATAGAAATTACCATGAAATAAAATTTAGAGGCAGGAATGAGTGCATTATATTCTCAGGACAGTGAGTATGAGGATTGGCTGGAACAGGAGTTTGAGAGGTGTAAAAGGGGCTAGATTTAGAGAACTTTCCATGATGCTCATTCATTCTTGAGTGACAACTGTGTACCAGACAATAAGAATACAAAAATAAATTGCAAACAGATTTTATTTTATATAGGGTAAGTAACTCTTGATGAATTTTGTGAGAGGAGATGATGATAGGGTTGCTTTAGGAAGCTGAAGCTGAGCTGTGGTTGTGTGTTAGGATTACGTGGAAAGAGACTGCTTAATTTGGCCTCAGGAAAACCAGCTAGAAAACTTCTGTAGTAATCTAGTTGAGAGGCACCGGGAACTTGTTTCATGAAATCTGACATACAGTTCTGCGTGTGGACAGAGCATTGGCCTGAGTGGACTAAGTAATGTCCAGTCCTATGATCCTCTCCCTGTAAAATTCCCATTCGTGCCTCTTTTTCATGTTGTTTTCACTAATTTACCTGGCTCGAGATTTGTTACTGGCATCTCTTCTTTTCTGGGAAAGTGCCGAAAGACCAATCACTGACGCTGAAATAGCAATTTCTTACCCCATTGTGGAAAGCTGTGATCTTTCCCAGATGACAGCTGCAGAAAATCCTGCAAGCATTTTATATAAGGGAAATGAAGTGGTAAATGAAAAGAGAAAAACAGTATATTCACTCTAGGAGATAGCTTCTACGGATCATAAACTCGAGTTACTCTCACACAGAATTAGAGACAAGAGCAGAAGCCCTATTTTTAAAACGTAGAATGAAATGGCTATCAATTGGTCTTTGCCAAAGGAAAAGAGCCTTAGATATAAAATGAGTGCTGGAAAATGACTCGCATATGCACAGTCTCACATGGTGTGGCAGCTGTAGCCTTCTGGTCCAGATTCCCTTAGAGATTTCATTCCAAATAATGAAAAGCTGCAACTGAGGGGATTCGATCCAGGCCAGAGCTCAGGACTTTTATCACAGTCGATTGAGACTACATAAAACTGAGTACACCTGTACATTTTAGAATGAGCCGTGCACGAGCCAAGTAGAGTGACCCTTCAAAACCTAGAGCAATGGTTTTCAGAATATGGTCCCAGACCAGCATCACCAGCATCACCTAGGAACTTGTTAGAAATGTGAATCTTCTCTCTCCTGCTCCAGACCAGCTGAGATAGAAGCTTTCTAGGAGTGGGTGGAGCCAAGCAATCCGTGGTTTAATAAGCCCTCCAAGTAACTCTAATGCATGCTAAAGTTTGAAAACCATTGATCTAGATTTTGTTATTTGGCTAGGCTTTACTGCTTTGTAGTATGATCCTTGACCCTACCAATGGTCAACAGTTAGGTTGTTCCTTAAATAAGTCCCAAAATTATTTTTAACAAACCAGAGAGGTGTGATGCACTACATGAGTTTTGAGATTACCTAGACACCACTTACCATTATTATAAACCTCTTCAAACTTCAGTTTCTGTTGCAGAATGAAGAAAGCAATATCTACCTTTCACTGTTTCTGTTTTAAGTACTACATGAGTTTTGAGATTACCTAGACGCCACTTACCATTATTATAAACCTCTTCAAACTTCAGTTTCTGTTGCAGAATGAAGAAAGCAATATCTACCTTTCACTGTTTCTGTTTTGATTAAGTAATATCACAATGCAAATACCTCCTATTATATGACAAGCATTATGCTACCTGAATAAACTAAAGACTACAGTTCAGTACGATAAGCACAGTTCACTGCTTTTATAAATACCATTTTTTTTATAAATATAGTACACCCAAATTCGAATAGCAGATAAACATACATAATTTTTTTAGCATAAGCATGTTCCAAACATGGCATAAAATGTACTTAACACTAAAAAAAAATTATCAGAATAATAATTATTTTTTTGAAATTTATATTTAACTGACTGGGTGTCCTATAATCTTTAGAGCTTTCTGGTTTCGCTGTAGGTCACATAAAATTTATGGAGTTATTTATTTTAAACAGATTCTGTTTTTTTTTTCAGATGATTGATTGTTCTCTTCAAGTGCATGCAATATAATTCCCCAGCTAGTGTTTTCTATTTGATAATGTATTAATGCATTTCATCTAGCACATTAAACATTGATCAGGTTTCTCCATGCTGTGGCCCTTTGGTCTATAATTAATTCATCTATTTGACCGAAGAGAGTAGTACTAAGTGGAGACAATAAAGGATAAGCCAATTAGGGGATGCCTCATAATAACCAATAGCTGCTGCAAAGTTAAGTTTCAGACACAAGACCTAAAACCTCCTTTTGAATCAAGGCTTGAGAGGGTCTGAGCATGGCTGGGTATGATTAGATGTGTAGAGTTGAGAAAGGAAAGGACAGAGTAGCCATGAGTTGGTGGGAAATCTTCCAAGTGTGCTGATCTTCAGAAATTTTTGCCAAGACTTCCAGAAAGCTATAGTTTGTATCAGAACACCTGACTGATTTGTTTTTTGTTTTGTTTTGTTTTGGGTTTTTTGGTGGTAGGGGAGGAGGAAAATGGAAGGAGAATTAAGCCACACTCCAGAAAGTAAGACTTACTAAAAGTCTTATTTTTCTCCCTCAAATCTCATTCATCACATTTTTTCCTCCCCTCTTCATACAAAATTTCAAAAATTCTTTCAGTATCTTGATTGTAAAGCACCTTTTTTCCTCCCCTTCACAGCTTCTTCACATCCTTTCTTCTGCAGTCATCCTGTTCTCTTTTCCAAGTTTATAATACCTTACTGTTGGTCAGGCACTATACTAAGTATTTCACATTCATTACCTCATTTAATCCATACAGTAATCTTATTATCCCTATTTCCAGATGAAGACCTTGAGGCTTCACGATGTCAAGTGACTTGTGTAAAGTCACGCAGCTCCTAAGTTCTAGAGCTGGGACAACCTTCTATTGTATCCAGGTGTGATGGGCTCCCAGGACCATGATCTTAGGTTCTCTGCTGTGATACATAGCCATATAAAACTTTTGGAAGAAACACAAAAGTAGAAATAGGCTTTTAAAAACATCTATAATCTCTAAATCTACAGAGAACCAGAGCTGAAACCTTATCTCTTTTTTTCCCAGTATTTTTAATGTATAATGAACAGGAATTTTTGAAATTCTAACACAAGTATTTAGTGATTATTTTTAATGAATTAACATCCTTTAAAATGTACAAGATCACAAATATTTCATAACAGATATGGTTAATAGCTATGAAAGAAAATATACATTAAATGTCATTTTAAATTATATCTTCAAAATGAAACTAATAATTTACATATTGTTTGACTTTTTAGTGATACTAGTTCATTTAGTATTCCAGAATACTAAATTATTTAGTGCAAAATTTAGATGTGATTCTGTGGACATGTGAATAATAAAATCTCTTTTGTTTCTGAGATATTTTCTGCAAGGAAATGTACCAGAATATCCAAAAGAAATGAGACTAGGAAAAGATTAAAATTAATCTTTAAATCTCATGGAAAATTCTAGTCAACAAAAAAGTAGTAGATTTATATCTGAAACAACAAATACTGAAAGAGTGAAACTATCAACATAATTATATGGGTAGAGTAGAGAGAAAATTTGTATATAAATGGCTTTCTAATACAATGACTCAAAAATAGGAAAAAAAGGCTGCACTTTTTACTGGGACAAAGTTTTTTTTTTTAGTATGAAGCTAATAATAAATGCATGTGTTTCAAAATGAATGCTAGTGGTGCCTTTACTCACAAAGATTATCTACCAATAGAGATCTAATCTAATTTTAAATAGCTATGACCCTCTAACCAAATACTATTTTAAATTACAGGAAGTTGAGTGTCCTAGTGTGGGTAATCTTTCCTTTCTGTTTTAAGAACTTGAATATAAACTCCTTTTCTCACACTCCTATTTTTTTTCTTTAATTTAAAACAATTAGTTTTGAATAACTTGGTATTATCATCAGCTACAGAAAAAAGACAAAAACAGTTAGAAATCATGTGCACGCCCTCACCAACACTGTGACCTTGTCAGTAAAATTTTATTGTCTGTGAAATGAGAATCAGTGCTTCATATTTGGTCTGATTTAAGTATGAGTGAATAAGAATGGTATGGCACATAGTAGGCCCTCTAAAAATTTTCATCCTGTTCACCTTATAACAAAATCCTTGAGCACCGCATCTTTGACTCACCTGTCGATAGCTGTAATGCTCAGATGTGTGGTGTTTGATAGTTTATACATCCTTTTCATATACATTATCTATCTAGTTACTCCTAACTCTGGCTGTGCCTGCTCCCTTTCCATAGGAAACTGAAGTTCAAAGAGATGAAGCGACAACCCTGGTTCACACACCTGATACACAGATAGGACTCAAAACCAAGCCTGCTGACTACTAGCCCAATGCTCTTCTCAGTGCACTAAAGCTGTCTACTTCATCCACATGTTCAGGGAAAAATAAATGATTGAAGCTGTGATTTCCTCAATCTAGCAATCGACATGGTTTCCACTGTATATAAAAGGAAAAAATTTACTCAAGTTTGTATAGATACAGCATCCAGAATTTTTTTTAGTGTCAGCCACTCCTTTCTACAGCCAGCAGTGTTTTAAGTTATGATTAGTATTCTGAGCATAGGGTGATAGTAAACATTATGTTTTTTGCATTATCATGAGATGACAAAATTACCCACCCTCAAAGGACCAGCTGCTACAGGGAGGCTGATACTCTTAATTCCTACATTCTCAAAACTATTTTAATTGGTTACTTTTCTGTGATTTTATTTAGCTAGTCAGAAAGGAAATGTATGTGTAAACCTGTTAAACCTGTAAACCTGTTAAGATTTAGTGATATCATTTATCTTGAAATAATATCACTAAACCTGGTAAGATTTAGTGATATCATTTATCTTGAAATGATATCACTAAATCTTTGTGAATGAAATGTTCCGTTTCAAGATTTTGAGGTTAATCAGGGTTCTTATTGAGATAATAATTTCTATAACTCAGATCTTCAAACAGGTATAGAAAAGTCATGGAAAAAATGATAGAAAATTCTGCCAATTCTTTTTATATAATATCTCTACTACCATGTTATAATTTTGAATTGGTGTACACAATATACATAAATCTGTTCATCACATTAGATGTACAGAAGGTCCTCAAATAACATCATTTTGTTCAATGTTATTTTGATATAATGTTGATGAGATGCCATGTGAACTTAATTTTTGTTTATATCGATTAGCCAATGGTAAATTGGTTTTGTTATACATCATTTCACTTAAAGTTGCAGAACCTATTGATAGAATTGAAGACTTACTACATGTGGTCCTAAGAAGAAAAAGTCCAAATTTTGAAATTAAGATCATATCCACTCTCTACCCAAATAGCTGACAGCTTTATACAAAGAACTTACCCACTTGGAACAACTCTCATTCTATAATGTGAATAATATATCTTATTCCACAAGATTATGAAAATGATTCAATAGTTAAGAATGTTACAAATCAACAAATTTGCACCTCTACCAATAACAACCATTTGTTAGGTGTTTATTACATACCAGGATTCGTGCTAATATTTAATATTCCCACAATTCTTTATATTAGGTGTTACTATTATATCTATTTTACAGATGAGACTATGGAGGCTTAAAAAGGTTAAGAACATTACCAGTGTTTATAAACTTTGAAAATGGAGGGCCTAATAATTGAACTTAGACTTATTCTTTCATTCATTTGACAAATATTTGCTAAGGAATCGATCTGAACAAATTGTCATTGTGTGGGAGAAGGAACTGGAGAATGGAAGGTGAATAAGCAAGCAACCATATTCACTTTACCCTGGTCTCTGTGGGGAGAATAGACTGAAAGGAGACAAGAGAGGATCCAGGGAGGGTAGGTAGGAGACTGTGGATGTAATCCGGGTGAGAGGTGATACTGACTTCAACCAGGTGCTAGCAGCACAGATGAGGAAACCTGGATAGACTGCAGATATACTTTGCAGGTAGAGCTGAATGTGTGGTGGTGATGGGAAAAAGGAGTCAAGCAACATTTTTTACTCTGAGCAATACGGTGGGGAGCACTGGAACTGAGATGGGGAACACTAGAAAGGATATACAGAATGAGGGACACATCTTTTTAATCTCAAGATTCATACTTTTAATTATTACTATATTATCATTAATTATTATCATAACCATAAAAGAGATATGAAGTCAATGGCTACATAGCTATAAACTACCTGACAAGCTTTTGAAAAAGTCAAATTATTCTTTCCCATGAGAAAGTGGCAAAAAGGAAAGTAGAATTTATCATAATTCTTAGTTTCAAAGTGAGTACCTTGGCAAGAATTGTCTGAGTTTTTTTTTTTTTTTTTTGGCGGGGGGAGGTGAAATCTGAGATTTAATACCTGTAATATTGTGAGACAAAGTTGAAAAAACAAAGACAAAAACAAAAACACTGTAAGATAATTTGCCAGAGAACTAAGAAGTTTATTTTTGGTGATGGAGTTGAATATATTTTTTTCTTCTTTCTGCATTGTTACAGTTTTCAGATTTTCTAAAATGATCACATATTATTTCTGTAACTAATAAATTAAGAATTTAAGAAAATTAATTTATAGTTACATTTGCTATGTCTATATAGCCCATAGAAGTAAAATTGTAACCTTCAGTCTAACCAATTAAAATCAATCAAAATGATGAGGTAACTGGCAGAGACTTTAAAATATGTGTTCTTTTAACTACACCACTTGTGATGCAATCCCATTAAGAGTAGACTGGAATTCAGGGTAGGATTTGACTATAGTGTAGTTTGTATGGGGAAGCCTAAGGAAACTGAGTTTGTTTTTCTTTTTTTAATTTCCTTCATCTCAAATACTGTCCAAACTTAAGCATTTTAAAATTGCTTATATTCTTTGCTCTCCTACTTCTTAAGGTCAGATGATCACACTATTCTTTAAGAAATCCTCCTAGCTACTTCTGACGTTCACGTCTTTTTTCTTCCTTTCAGGGTCAACGACTGTATCTTACGGGTGAATGAGGTCGACGTGTCTGAGGTTTCCCACAGTAAGGCCGTGGAAGCCCTCAAAGAGGCGGGCTCTATCGTCCGGCTGTACGTGCGCAGAAGACGACCCATTTTGGAGACTGTCGTGGAAATCAAACTGTTCAAAGGGCCTAAAGGTAATAAAACCATGAATGATTGATAATAGGATACCAATGACAAACCATTTGGCTGAAGTTTACGCCATAACTCATCTCCGATGTACTCCCTTCTTTTATCCTCCAACATTCAGTGTCTACCAAGAGATCTGAAATCCTGCAGTAGTGGTTGTTACAGAGGGTAAAGGAAACCAAAGCTCTAAATATGAACCCAAAGAAGGAAAGGATAGATTTATGTAAGAATGTCCTTATAAACAATAACAACAGCCATTTATATTTTTTCTATAAATTTTACATCTTACCGAATCATCATGAGTTGGCCTGCATATTAGTACTCTAATTTTTCAGATACAAATGGTTACCCATCTCATTTGGGAAAATAGTAATGGTAATAATAGTCTATTCTGAAATAACAATTATCTCTTTTTAAAACACTGTTGTGATTTGTTTTGATTTTATAATATTCTCATGTTATACCCAACAAGTACTATATAACAATTTATACTTGCAGTACTCAAAATAAGATAAAATTCAGTTTTTTAAGATGTTCACAAACATTACCTCTCTTGAGATAATTGCAGTTACCCTGGGGGATCACATAAACAGTGAGATGGATAACTATATTAGTTTTTAAGGATAGTTCTTTGAGCTATGCTCTTCAGAATGATGACATTTAATATTAGCTTAATAGTATTTCACATACTTTAAAAAAAAAACTAATAACTAACTTAAGTATTTTAAATATTTTAGAAGATTATAAGTGGATGGTTACTATTTTAGTAAATCATTTCTCTTTCCCTTAAATCGATTTAGTCTCTAATGCTATATATGATTCAAAATAAATAGGGCACATCACCTTCTCTGGAAGGCAGTAGTGGATGGCATTTAAGATCTCAGAAACTCATAGACATTGACTACAGACTAGTGATTCCCAGAGAGTAGGGGGTGGGGGGAGAGGGAAGGTAGATGGGGTAAAGGGGGTCAAATATGTGGTGACAGAAAGAAATCTAACTATGGGAGGTGAACACACAATGTAAGTATATATATCTTACTGTTAAAGTGTACAACTGAAACTTACTAGATTTCATTAACCAATAGCACCATAAAAAATTAATTTTTTTTTTAAATCTCAAAATTCTGACAGGACTGAATTTAAAGAACTGTTTGGTTCTGCCACTTACTAGCAGAGTGACATTGGTTGGACCAATCCCCTCATTTTTAAATGAGAATCATATTGGTAGCATCTATCCCATGGGGTTTATGAGAATTAAGAAGTTAACTGATATCCAGCACATGATGAGCAGCAGAGCTTGCTAGTTAAAAGTGCAAACTCCAGGACCAAAATGCTAGGTGTGCACCCTAGCTCTTGTTAACCTAAACATAGAAAGGCAAGGTAGGAGGAAACAAGTGTTTATTTGAAATGAAAAAGAATTACACTTCAGGGAAGCATTGATTCAGGTAGAAACACAAATAGTGTCTCAATTATGAAATGAAGGCAAAAGGTATTTATGAGAAAGGGAGGGGAAATAATTACATGAACAGAAGGAAGGAATTTCTATTGGTGCCAATTAACCAAGGAAGGAATTTCTATATGTACAAATAAGCTAAATTATTTTCTAGCTATACATAATGGTGCTAATTCTAAAGAATAACCTTAATATCCAGTCCTCATAGATGGAATGTCTGCTTTCCTATCAGCTTTACAAATGGTTATATGGAATACAATGTTGATTTAGCCTATTTCACAGGTTATTTTACCCAGTTCAAACATTCCCAAGGTTTGAGGAGTAACAGCTCTGACTTCATTTGAAAATGGCTCTATTTATATCATTTTTCACATTCTTCAGATCACTAGCTTTTTGACCTTGAACAAATTGCATAGTCATTGAGCCTTAATTTTCTCACCTACAAAATGTGAATAATAATAGCTCTTGCCCCTAGAGATGCTGTGAGGATTAGGTGAATCAATTCACATTAAGTGTTTAGAATAATGACTGCCCAGCAAATATTAGCTACATGTTATTTATAGTATTCTTTGCTACGTATGGTTTTAGCCTTCATAACAATTGTTTGGTAATGTAATAAAAAATACTCGGATTCATCATGGGCTAAATTTAAATCAGTAAAATCACAGAATTAAATGTAGGAAAAAAGGAAAAGAAGTACAGCATTTCCATACCACAGGTTCTGGCAGTACAAAAGAAAGAATATTCTCTCCTACATATTTATTAAAATTATATTTGCAAGGAGCTTTAAAGCTAAATAAATGAGCATCACACTATTTCTATTAAAAAGATATACTACGTATAATGTATAGATATGTTTACAGTTCAATTATTCAACACAACTGTAAAGCAAATACTAGTTTTAAGCACTGGGCAAAGTATTACCGTTCATTAATAGGCCTCCTGCTAGCTGAGTCACTTGATGACCTCCAGCAGAATCCATAGCCAGAACTCTAATTTTACCAGGAATACATTTTTTTGGATCTTTGCCTTTGATACCATAGCTCCTTCTGGCTGATTTATTTGGGACCAAACTCTTTTCTCCTTTGATTCTGGAATGGAGCAAGAATTGCCTTGGGGCATGAGAGTGGATACAGATGAACATTAATCAACCAGAAATACTCAGGCAATAACCCAATAAAAGTACACAGCATAGGAATGATGAGGTTATACCTGGGCTGGGTCTACTGAGACAAGGAGAACAAGCAAACTGTTAGAACTGACTTTACATCCCTGGAAGCAGGCTCCTGCCAGATCCCTCCAGAGGAGTGGGTATGGGAATGCTGGTCCTGTTGCAGTTGTGCTGGGCCAGTTATGCTTTTTCATACTGTCACCATACAAAGGTCACCGATGCTTATTGATTTACTAGGAAAGAAACTGTTTAGTCATGCTTCTTACAGTGCCTTGAATGCAAAAATCACTACATCAGAGTAAAATGAATTATTAAATTGGATTCTATACTAATGACACATGCAATCTTAACTTAGCACCTTATAATTCTTTATTTTTCAATTATGATATATTTAAAAGACATTTTTACCAATGCTTAACTCATACCATGGAAACTCTTGTACTGTGGAGAATGGAAATGAATCAGATATGATTCTGATGGGAGAATCAGAAAGTTCTAATGGGAGAGAGACACACAAAGTCAACTAACTTATGCACGGCAAAATAAAATCAGCTCTGTGATGGCGCTGGAGCTGTGATTCCAATCAGGCATAAAGGAAGAGGTGGTTTGTCTTAACCAAGAAAGCCAAAATGCTCCAGAGTATTTCAAATTTAACATTTGGTCATAGGTCCTTATCTGCCCTTTGTTAAATGTGTGGGCACTCTGTATGGTAAGCTCAACACTTTAGCCAAATGATCTAACTAGCCTTAATTATGGGTGTGTAATACAGGGTTAACTGGATGTATTCATTAATTTAGTCCTTCGATGATTCAACAAATATTTAGTAAATATTTATTATGGACTTGGCACAAAGCCAGACAATGGGGATTCACAAAGAAAGTATGAATAGTTCTTATTCAAGGAGATTATAGTCTGATGGAGAGAACACCTATAATATAAACTAGGAAAATCACTATGAATGGACAAAAATATATATATAAGGAAGTGCCAATTAAATAGTAGGTCAAAAAGATTTATCTCAGGAAATGCCATTTAAGCTAAACCTTGAAATATAAATAAAAATAGAAGCTAGCCAGATAAAAAGTAAAGGAGAGCATCCAGATGGAAGTAAAAGCATGTGTGCATGAAGGCCCTAACATAGCTTCTGATGATACCTTCTAGGAACTAAAAGAAGTCAATCATGATGGAAATTTAATAATAGACTAATGAATGACATGAAATGATATTTTCAAGATAAGCAAGGGCCAGATCATGTACCGATTTGTTGACCATATGTAAATATTTGTGTTCTCATTTCAAGTGAAAGGAGAAATACATAGCAAATTTTCAGCATGAGAGTAACATGATCAGATTTGTCATATTTAGATCATTCAGCCAGCTGTGAAGAAAATACACTGAAAGAGGCAAGAACAGAGAGCAGTTAGGAGTTACCTGACAAAAGAAGGTAGAGACAAGTAGACAGATTCACATTATCTATTAGAGATAATTGATGCCACTTACTAATTAACTAGATTTGGTGTTTATCAAAGATGAGGCCATTTTCTAACTGAGCAATTGAATGTTTTGGGGTGTCATTTGTAAAATGGGGAAGTCTGTAGAGGAACCTCTGTGGGGGAAAGTTTAGGAATTCACTTTTGGACATGTTGGGATATTATGCAACTGAAAAGGCGATCTCAACGAGACAGAACTGAAGAACATGCCTGAAAATCTTGTCAAAATAATATTTTGAATTTTCCCTATATTTTGTAAAATATCTGGATTTGGGAAAATATGCAAATAATTGAGCTTCTTTTTCTCAATAATCTTTAATATAAAAATCATGAATATAGCCACCTCGGCTACTTGAACATTTATAAACATAAAATCTATTTTATAGGCATTTTTAATACCAGACTTTTTAATTTTGAGATGGTTTGGTTAAATTTATTTGTTTTTACATGTGACAATAGGTAAACAGCATTATTTCTTGTATAGATAAAATATTAAGGGGTTCTCTGAAACAGTAATTTGTGGCAGAATTAAGTCTGCAGTTTCCAAATTCTATATCTTGTGTTTATTCCATGTATTGTATAAATTACTAATTCTGAGATGACCTGTGATTTTGTCTTTATACCAGTGTTAATGTTCCCAAACTGGAATCATCTGGCTGATGATTTATGGCCATGTATTTCAGTAATGAATATTTTAGTAGTATGCAATTCTAATTTAGACTGTGTTTTCTTAACAATATATAAAAATTTTCCTAACCTCACAGTTATATCATTTGGTCATTGCAAGCAGCTGGGATGTCTGTGGACAGTCAGTTAAAAAAAAAAAAAACAGGGTAATCATGGGTAGGAAACAGTGATTAGGCAAATCCATTTAGACTTGCCAAGCAACCAAAAATACTCAGGGAAGAAAATCTTTATACATGTGGTTTCCCAGGAAATAGGTCACAATAAAAGTCTTTGTAGTGACTTTCCCAAGAACACTCTAGCTCATTACTTGTAAGGAGCTATGTAATTAAACATGTGCAGATGATTGATTCTGTGGCCTAAGCCAAAGATGCCTAAACTTATATGAGAAATGGTATGTCTCTTTTAAGATGTTCTTGTTGCTTAAGGATACTATAGCTAGTTTAAGCCCAAGTTCTAAAACTGATAATGCTATAGCTTTATTAATAATCAAAAGTAGATTTGCTGTGGCTTTATTTTAGCCATGTTATTCTTTAATAAAAAAACTGAAAGAGTGCTAAAGTCTATCTAGCACAAATTTCAGCAATTCTCCTTTCTTTTAAGAAAATTTTTAAACATTATTTGTTGTAATTTCTTCATATATATATGTGTATATAGCACAGTTTTAAAGGTAGAAGCTTGTACTGGTGCAAACTGAAAATGCAGTGACAATTATAGCTCTGTTTTGTGCAAGAAATAAAAATAACTATAAAATACACTGACTATAAAAGTCACTCTACTAATGGCCATTTATAATGTGTATAAGTCAGTCCGCAGAGAAGGCATAGTTGTAGTGATGAAGTTCCTGAACACCTTTAAGTACCTGTAGACCCTAGAGCAAGATTCTTAGCCACTTTGTGCTTCACCTTCCTCATTTGTAAACTGGGTATAGTTTATCTAATTCATAATTTTCAGAATAAAAACTATAACTTCTCAATATATGTTTATAATATATTTACTCTTGTTGTTATAATTAGCTAAATGTTGAATAAAGAAAGGCAGCAAAGCACATATTCATTCCAGTGCTTTAATAGTGTCTCCCATAGTATTTCACACAATCTAGTCCTTTAAAGTATTGTTTCTTGAATTAGTGAATGGAAAGTTATCTAAAAGTTTTTGATATTTAGCTATTCAGATGGAGCCAAAATATGTTTTTCGTGTTAACTCAGATTTCTGCATGCATATATACATACATATATAAACAATGTATTGGTGTTAGCATTGTGCATGCACATATATCATAAATGCTCCTGTATTTTTCTCACACTTATTTCTAACAGGTCTGAGTTATGATGTGGCATATGAATCTATGTTTTATGAAAATGTGTATGTATGTTTATATGTATATATTTTTTCTTAGTTTTCCTAGTTTGAACAGATATTTCAGCAGATTCCATATGTGGAACTATTTCCAAGTATGTTGAAAATCGACTTCGTGATGTCGCCTTAATTCCAATTTCTACCATATGCCCTCACTGGTACAATCTGCTCCTGCTTTTGACCTCTCCATTTATATTAGATTGCCTTAGTCATCTAAATTAAAAACCTCAAAGTCCTTTTCTTTTGATTCTTCTCTCTTCTTTGATGCTTTTATTAAATCAGACATCATGATCCTCAGAAGCTACCTTCAAAATAACTAATTCTATCTTTAAAATCACTACTGCCATTACTGTGGTGTTTATTATATTTTGTCTGATCAACTGTAGCAGACTACATTGCCAGTCATTCCCCTTTATGCCTACACACCTCTCCTAGATAAATATTTCAAAAACCACAGTCCTGCTCAAAAGTCTTTAGTGGTTCTTCATTGTCACTAAGTAATGATCTAAATTTCTTGCTATAGCTATTTCATGCCCTCTATGATCTCCCTCTCCTCCAGTAACAAAATTCATTTTCAGCCTTCTCTTCTCTCTTCTCCCTTATGTGTTGTCTGATCCCGGTAAGCTGGACTAAGTACAATTTCTTAAACACATACCACACTCTCTTGTCTCTAGGCCTTTGCTCATCCCATTTCCACCTTTGGAATGTGTTCCCTTAGCACCATGACCACTACTCATTGACATCATCTATCCCCCATGAGCCAAGCCAGTTCAATTCTACCTCTGCCACAAAGCTTTCACTAATCAACCAAATCAAAAGCAATATTTCACTTATAAGAACTTCTAAGATGCTTTATTCTTTTCTAAGTCGATTTGTTCCCTTCTTTTGTTACTAGGCCATCTAAGCAACCCATAGGATATAGGAAGGATAGCTATCAACACTACAAATTGAGGAGATTAACAAGCTGCTAATTCTAACACTTAAGACACTGAGTTATAATCTTTGCCCTGGCCTGTGATAAATTTAAAGTACCTAGTGAACACTTAAAAGGAAAGTACAAGCCTCAGGTTGAGTTTGTGACCAAACTCTGCATAGAAAGGGGAGGAATTGGAGTGAAAAGAAGGAGAAGAGTTAAAGACAAATCATGACCATTACTGCATTATGGCAAAGTAGAAGAGGTCATTTTACTGCTGAGAGGACTCCTGTTTTTTCATACTTTATAGAAATGGTTTGTTCAAGAGACTGCAATAAAAGTGTTTGAAGCATGTAGTCCTTTCCTTAACAGTCTGATTAACCAAAAACCAATTTCCAAATTATTGAGGATTTTTATATTATTTTTTCTTAATAACCTGCATGACACATATATTGTCCAGCTTGGTTAAATATCAGCTTGACATGTGTCTGATATTATAGACAGAGAATTTCTTAAATATCTAACTTGAATGAAGTTTACCAGCTTGTCTACATCTGCATACTCATTTTCTTTCTCTAATCCCTTTGTTCTTTAATCTGCTCTTTCCTTTTCTCTCTCTAAAGTGTTGTGAGGAACTCATCTGACACTTGTCAGAGGTGGTAATTTGACAATTTCACTATTCTACAACTTGATTTTTGGCATATTGTCCTAGAGCTTCAGGTATTGAACACAGAATAAGTGCTCAGTAAATACTGAACAAACTTAGATTTTAATCGAAAATTGAGTGTACTGCCTTCAAAGTACTACAGAGATGCCTGCATTGAAACTCGTCTTTTTATCCCTCTGTCCATGGATAGCTTTGCTGATGGTGTACTTTAACAAGTTGGACTACTATCACCTGACTACAATAAATGGGAATATTTAGGTTCAGCAAAGTTTTCCGTTGTCAAGAATTTAGCTGTTTATACCAAAGCAGTTCATCAGGGTACTAGTGAACTGTTTACTATTTAGTAGAAACTAAATACAGAGGGTTATGCAACTGTTTTGATTACTTGCAGCCAACCATTTACCTACATCAAGGGACACCATACCTTCCCCCCCCCTTTCTTGCCATGGGGTAAATTATAATGTATTTTAATTTTTTTAATGCATGTTCAAATGTATCTCTGAATGCAAGGCACAGTGTTCTCTTTATTCAGACCCATGTGCCAGGCTCTGAGTTCTAAGTGGTAGGTAGGTATTTGTGGTGAAGGGCCACTCTGAACAATGGTTTGACTCTTAATAAGAACAAAAAGCAAATTCAGCTGTTTGGCATGAGGTCCCAGAACACTACATTTTCCTTTCAGTGCTAAAATGTTTTCAGTCCTTTTGATTTACCAAAATTGTTCCTTTGAGGACACAGGGGTATTTGCTTGAGTGCATGTGTAGAGCAACCTTTTATTAAAACATAATATTCCAAGTCAAAAAGAAAATGCTTAACTTTTTGTGTTAAGCCAGGAAAATAGTCTTCTTGAGAATATATTGTGGCTAAACCATTCTCTGTTCCTCCCCAAAGAACAAATTGTTCTTTTAAAATTGGGCAAAGGGCAACACATTTGATGAGTGAAACTTGTTCTCAGGCAATTTCTGTAGAATTTCTTGCATATATACATGATTAGTTTCTGATTACTTCTGGATAAAAGATATGTGCTTGTAGATTGGAAGCCTCTATCTTTAAGCTGATATTCGTAGTATTTTCATAATAATTTATGCAAAAATGTTTTCTCCTGAGATCTCTTAGCAAATGATTTACTCATGAAAAAACAAACTACAAACATTTTCTTTGTAATCCCATTATTCTGTACATTATAACATTATGGGAGAGCACAACAATTGATTTTGTTCACTAACTCCTTTTGGAAATTAAGAAATAAAGCCATGTTTTCTCATTTACCCTTTGAGGCTAACATGTGGACATTGTGTTTTTCTTTTTGTTTTGTTCTTAGTTTATGTCTTTGCTGCTTAAAGCTAGCTCATAATTTTAAACACAATTATGATCAATGACTCCTTGAACAAATCATTATTCAAAATTATTTTTAATTTTCAAATTTCAGATTAAAAAATGCTTTGTACTATATGTAGTTTTGGTTGTTAGACATTCAAAAGTTTTATAATTTGCACAGCAAATACTGTTTACCTAACAGTGAATATTTGCTGAGGTAAATATTTACCTTTATAGCATTTTTTAAAGTTTTGAAAGGAAATGTGTTGCCATGGTAAATACTATGACTATAGATCTTTCTGACTTATGGTCAGCAGCAATCAATTTCATGAAAAGACTTTAGGATTTGGACCAGCACCTAAGTTTGCTTTTTAAAGAAGCAAATAAGTATGAAAAATAATAATCTATTCACCCAATAAGTATTTTATTTTAAATACATTTATTAAGCCAGGCAGTGCTAAGTACTAAATCAAAAGAATGATAGTGAATTAAGTTTTGACTTTTCTCTCAAATTCCTTCTTAGAACAATGGCATTCCCCTACACTTAAACAATGCAGTCTTCCTCTGCTAGTCACTGGATTCATGTTGAATTCATCATAGTCCCCTAACTAATATAAATAGACTTACATTTTGGTTTCTCAACTCATCGACCAGTGTTCATTGAGATATTCTTTTATGGAACATAAAGATCTAATAAAATTAAAGCTTGCAGGATATTTTATTCATAGACCATGACTCCTAATACCATTAGCTGTCAGTCAAAAACCATGTACTACATGGACTTTGTCTCATAATTCAATTGCAGCTAGATAGCTTGGGCATCTTATCCCTTATAGAAAGTTAATAGGAAAGATAAAATCTATTTTTAACATACATAAAGAAAGACAACTAAGGAGTTTTTAACCATGAAATATGCTATGGGTTAGCCAGTTATGCAGTCCTACCAAGAGTCTACTGAAAGTTGGAAATTTGCACAAATAGATGATATTAGGAAAGGTGAGAATTATTAGTCAAGGCTAAAAAGAGAGCAGGTAGGAAGAAGGAAGAGTCAAGATAACAGAGGAAAGAGACTCGGTACAATTTGAGTCAGTGTCTTATAGTTGTGAGTGAAGAAGTCACATGTAATTTGTTCCTTATAGGCCATGAGTCTTATGAAGAAAGAGTTCAGTAATTACTTCCTAGGAATCTAAAAATATTTGTTGAGTCTTGATAAGTAGCTGATTCATATGGGAAAATTTAACCTTCATAGATCTATTCATTTGAATCAACTCAATGTGGTACCAGTTTTAAAATATATATATAATTTTAATGTGCAAGAATTCTTAGGTGTCAAATATTCTAATTTCTCAAAATACTCACATTCACTCATATATTTAACAAATCATTAATTGAGCATCTCTGACTATGGAACTAACAGTTAGGGATAGAGACATGGTGTTCCCTTAAAGGAGGATAGTAGTTCCAGTATAGTGCATGAAATGTATGTATGCATAATTACAGTACCACTGAATAAATATGTATAGGTTTTTACAAGGAAATCTTTACCAAGACTTCAGCTGCTATTCTAATGCTCTGGGGAGAAACAGCTTTTTAACACTGGTGGTAGCTGTTCACTTGGAAGATGGCCCCAATTTGTTTTTCCCATAATTGAATTGAGAACTAGAATTTCTTTAAAATTGTCCATTAATATTACTTCTTCTCTCTCCAGCTATGATGAACTCTGTAGGAGAGCCCTTCACACATTTGTAGGCCACTTTCAAGTCTCTTTTTAGGCCTCTCCTCTTTAGACTAAGGAGCTCATTTTATTAACTATTCTTAATACATCACGATTTTCAGACTCTTTATTTTACTGTTTCCATCCTATGAGTTTTCTCAATTTTGGCAATATTCTACCCAAATAATACAAAGAATTATATGTAGAGATACCTTGATATGCTTCTAAGTACAGACCATGGTGATCAGAGTTCTTCCCTCCAAACTCTGCATGTTAATATAATATAAAATTGTGTTAGCTTTGTTTTTAAGACTCTTTGTTGGTTTATATCAAAATTATGGACAGTTAAATATTTCATATGAACTACTGGCTATCAAATATATTACATTTATTTTAGAATCATTGATTTTAATATAAATTAAATTTATAAATTTATATTTATCTGTTAAATATAATGTTGAACTGGGCCTAGTATCCAGTACTATTGCTATCATTCTTAATAGTAATTCAACAATTTTTCATATTAACCACCTTTTCCTTATTTGTCTCAAGTACAGGTAATATGAAGATAGATAGATGGAATTCTTAAAAACAGGGTGGAATTTGGCAGGGACACACGTTTCCCAGCACACATAGATATGAAACTGAATCCCACATGTGTAAGGAAAGACTGGATTTAAAAATATTAGAAAGATAAAGATAAAAATCATGCCTATTGACAATTTTCCACCAAGCAGATTGTATTACAACTAAAGAACGGGTGTCCAGGTTATGAGAGCAGATTAGCCTTACCTACTCATAGAAATTCTTCCCTCCAATAATTCACGAAATGAACAAAACATAAGGAAAATCCTAATAACAACCAAGATGTTTGCTAACAGTAATGAAAGAAGGCATAAAGCAAACTTAATCACTTAAAAAACTGACAAAGAAAAGGAACAGTGGCAGAAAGTATTTAAAAGGCCAGGTGTTTCCTCGACTCCCATTCCCTTCTTGAAACTATCATGGTGAATGACAAAATTCTAAGACTTCTTTCACTGGCACCACTAAATCTGGAGAAGAGTGCACTGAGCTGGAAGCCTTATCTTTTCTCAAAGAATAGTTAAAACTTGTGGTTCGGAGAATCTAATGTGAGGAAAGTGAGCAGCAATGTTGATATTCTCTGTTGGAAGTTAAGGTTCTGTAGCTACACCTTGAATTAGAAAAATTACTCAACTAGATGTACCTTGGTATTGGACATTTATTAAGAATCTCAAAAAATGGCAGAATTGGGGCGTTCTAAGAAAAATGGCACTCAACTACAGCCTCTACTGAGCTCTCCCATAACTCCTTCAGCTATTGCGTCAGGTGCAGAAAATGATTAGAAAACAAAATATCCAGACACCCCCCACAAATAAAAGTGTAAAAGAGTTATATCAGAACAAAAAGAGTATCTGATTGAGCTGTCCAAAAATGAAAAAAATTTGTAACGTTGCAAATATACTACGATCAAAACCAAAAAGAAGCAACATCATTGTAATCTAATTTATTAAGCACTTACTAGATGTTAGGCATTGTTCTAAATGTTATGTGTGTGTGTGCGTGCGTGCGTGCGTGTGTGTGTGTGTGTGTGTGTTTTAGCCCTTATAAGACTTCCCATGAGGTACTTTTATTACATACGCACTTATGGAGATTCAGTAACTTGCCTGAAGTCACACGGATGATGTCAGAGCCAGGACACTAATTATGGATGTCTGGTTCCAGAACTTATGCTCGTAACCCTATTTGATCTTGATCCTCATAACCTGCAAAAAAAAAAAAAAAAAAAAAAAAAGAGTGAGGCGGGGCGGGGAGAGAGAGAGGAAAGAACAAAGACAGGCAATCGGGAAAGGGACAAATAGGTCAACCTAAAATTCAAGGAACAGAAAGAAACTGCTCATGATTCATACTATAAAACAACTTAAAATAAATTCAATAAAACAAGTTCTGAGAGACAAAATGATAGAACTATAGACTAAGCTGCAAAAAAAAAAAAAAAAGAAAGTAGATGTACAGAGCTCAATAAAGGGCCTAAATGTCATCAAATATTCTGTTAAAAATTATATATATATAAATTATGTATATATAATTTATATATATATATATATCAGAGAGAGAGAGAGAGTAAACACTAAAAAAAATAGATGTCACTGAGATTAGTGAAAAAGAGCAAAGCTTGAGATAATCATGATGAGCACAGACTTAAATAAAGAGAGAAAGGAATATTTTAAAGCTTTATTAAACAGGAGTTACAGAGCTTTGAGAAAAAGAGCTGGTGGCCCAAGGTGTCTAGACCCTGCTCAAGGGTTCAAAAAATATATCGTCAGTCATGCAACCTTTCTTAAAATATGTCCTTTAATCACAGCTATTATTTACATTGTTTTAGATATGTTGCTCCTTCATCTTGAAGACCAATGTTAAAATATCTCTAACTTCTTAAATGTTTGAACTATTTGACATAGTGTTTCAACTTCTAGGAGTTCATCATATAAAGTTAGAACTATGTTTTAGATATAAGTAAAAACATTAACTTTATCTGTGATGAAAAATATTTCTTGGATAGCCAGAATAATTTGGAAAAATATAAGAATGAGATAGGACCTAGCCTGCCAGATATTTAAAAATATTAAAAAGCTGTAATAATTAAAAAGTAAAAAGGTATATCAGAGTAAAAGACTATAAAAATCTGAAAATGGACAAGAAACAAATGTATTATATGATAAAGATGGCATTTTAAATAAATGGGAAAAGATGGATTATCTAATAAATCACATGGGGAAAACTGCATCTACCTTAAGAAAAAGTTGGATTCCCACTTAATAATCTAAACTAACAATCAAATTTTTATTTTAGTTTTATTTATTTTGCTTTAATAAAAATTAAGTGTACTACTATAAGGCAGAAATGGGTAAATTGAGCTATGTTAAAATTAAGAACTTTTCCTCATTAAAAAGAAAGCCCTAGAGTGAAGTAGATTTTCCCAATAAACCTATCATACCTTTGTACAATGCTGTACCTCACTCATAATGAAAGAATTGTAAATTAAAAGTGCAAAATACCATTTTTCAGTTTGTCCACATTCAGAAACTGTGACAATGCCCTGGTAGCCAGTGTGTTGAAAGAGGCTCCCTCCTATATTATTGCTCCATCATCTTGAAGAGCAATGTTAAAATATCTCTAACTTTTTAAACGTTCAAACCATTTAGCGTAGTGGTCCTACTTCTAGGAATTTTCATCATGTAAATGAACTCGTATATGTGTAAAATAACAAAGTTAATTCCAAAAAATATCTGTAGTATCCAAAAAAAAAGACAGTCTAAATGACAAAAGAAGAATAGTTCTAAAAAATTCAATACATCTATATATTACTATTCCACTGTAAAAAAAAAAAAAAAAAAAGTTCTATATGTTCTGATTTAGTGATATGGAACCAAATCCCACATATGTTGTTAAACCATACACAATGCAAGTAATATACATGTTTAATCATTTGTGCAAAGGAGAAATGAATGTAAACCGTATACTTGTATATTCATAGAACATATCTAAAAAAGAAACTGGTAACAGTGGGTGCCCAAAAGAGAGAAATTTTGTGGGAGGAAAACTTACTTTTTGTCTGTGTACACTTTGTGCTTTTTGGATTTTTCTAACATGTACACATATTACATATTTTAAAATAACAAAAAAAAATGATTTTAAAGGAAACACAGAAAGTTTGGAAAGGAAAGATCATGGCAATATTAATACTACCAGCAAAATAGAATGCACAGTTTTAAAAAATTGGTCATTTATTTTCTGGTTATGAGAAGTGCAAAGTACCATGTGTAATGAAATGATAATCAGTTATAAGAAATAACCTTAAATTAACATTTATAAATCTAAAAGTGTTAAAATTCAGGAGGAAGTGGAAAGAAACACCACTTGATATACACCCTGAAAAATACTTGACTGGAAAGAGAAATGTTGAGTGAATTAAGTTCGATTCTTTGAACAATCATCTAGTTTAATGTCTCTCACCATGTAGGGAATGTAGAAATGAATGACTTTCCTCTCTCCTTCAATGTCCGTGATATAACTGTGGGAGCCTTCAGTCAGAACTGCCTTGGACTGTACTCTTTGACATTTAAATCAGTATATTATATATACAGTCTAAACAGTCTTACTGGAACCAAGCTGAATCAAAACTATTGTTTTCCCTGTCTGTCATAAAAAAACTATACTCTTTTTGAAAGATCTTGTCTTTGGAAACTTGCACTATTTTTTCTTTGATACTCTTCTTTCCCAGGTGTATATACTTTGATTTTCCAATGAAGTGAAGCAGTGTGAGGTTCTTTTTTAAAAAGGAGAGACATTTTAGAACAAAAGGTGCATAATTTTTGGGAGTATCTTCCCCCTATGCCTAAATTTAAAATAAAATTGATATTTTTCTCATTTATTTAATAGGAAGCTAACCCTCCGAGACTCTGCATTTACATTAACTGATGGAAAATCTATTTAGATCTACCATGACATGCATTTCTTCGCTGCTCTAAATAGCTCGGCAGTGTATCCATTTGCTTGATTATCTGTCATATACGTTTCTACCGTAAATCGTTACTGGCGACAACCTTTTCAGATGACCCCAGCAAGATTGGCAGTGACCGTTTCCTGATGACTCCATTAGATCGGACTTCAGAAGGGTTTTACTTTAGATGAACCCTTGGAAACCAAATATGACAGTTGAGTATTTGGCGGCTCACCATCTGGTTGATGAAATTGAATTGCTGCCTTCTAAATCTTTCCTTCAGCACTTGAAAATTAGCCTCTATTCATTCACAGAAGGTGCCATGACCTACTCAATGAGGACTCATGCCTGGTTAATTTGCTTATTAACTAAGTGGTATAATTCCTCATTATTATAATTCACAACTTTTAAAACGTTTATCTGGAACTTTCTCTCAGAACTCTTCCTTAGAAAACGTTTATGATCTAAGAAATCTTAGGAAAGACAAAAATCATTCTGAATGTTAGTTATAAATTCAATATAATTTCGCAGGAATAAAACATAACTGTTAAGAATAGTACCATGAAAAATAGAATAGCTGATTGTGAAGAGCTTCAACTTCTCTGCCAGTTGTATTCATGATGCCTTTGAGTTAATATCAGTAACAGGATTAGGCGAGACATCTGTTAGAGTGGAACATTTGATCCATTAGACAATGTTTAAAAAAACAATATGAGGCTTCTAGGTTATTTTTTCTACCTTAGTTCTCAAGTCTTAGCAATAACATTCCATTTTCATGAAGGATGTCAGATATTTTTTTCAGGAAAAACCTACTTTGGTTTTTGAATAATATACTCTCAAAATTTATCTGTGAAGATATACAAGAATATAAATTGAGGGAAGGAAATTATAGAGATTTTCAAACATTTTCTTTGTTTAGTTTCTAAAGCCTAATGCTGGCACTTCCTTATTCCTCTAGCTACCTCTCCTCCTAGGTAATCTCATCTGGTCCTATGGCTTTAAATTTTATCACTATACTATAGATTTAACATAGATTTCCCACCCCCCTCATGCCAGATATCTAATAGGCACTTCAAGATTAACATACGTATAACATAACTCAATTTTATTTTCCAAAATTAGTTCTTTCTGGAGCCTTTAGCTCATTAAATGGCACCAGTTTGGGAGTTATTCTTGATTTCTCTTTCTTAAACTCAATACCCAATTCATTAGCAAATTCATCTCTACTCTCAAAATAAATCTTGAATCAAGCCACTTTTCACCATCTCTTCTTATGCTGTTGTAATCCAAACCACTATCACCTTTTGCCCAAACTGCTGTAATAATACTCAAACTAGTCTCTGTTTCCTCTGTCTCTTCTATTGTTATTTTCTGTCATTGCCTCTCTATAATCTATTATTCTCCACACAACAGCCAGAGTGATTTTTTAAAAATATAAATCAGATTATATCCACTCAACATTCTGCTTCAAGCTATCCACTAGCTTCCCTTCCCACTTAATCAAACTCTGGGGCTTTGTCATAGTCGACGAGCTGCATCTTTGACTTCATCTCCTTTCAATCTTTCTTTATATATGAGGCTTGAGTCCTACTGGCTTTTTTGCTGGTTCTCCAAAGTTCTAACTGTATTTCTGCCTATGACCTTTATACTGGCTGTAGTTTTCTGTCTGGAACACTTCTTGCTGTTTACGTGGCTTTTTCCCTCACTATACTCAGGGCTTTACATTTCTTCATAGGATGCATCACCACCAAGCATTATATTAAGGATTTAGTGATTTGTTTAAACTAGAATATAAGCCCCAGGAGAGCAGAACACTGGCTATGCTCACTACTGTGCCCCCAAGCACTTACAATAGCAGCTCTCACAGAGTAAGTGCCCCATAAATGTTTGTTGAATAAATGGGAAAAACACTTAAAAGTTATGATCTGAAGGAATTGTCAACATAGAGTGCAGAACTAGGGAAAGTAGGTATTATTGGGTAGTTAACCTTGACTTAGTGTAAAGAAAAGCTTAAGAACAGTGAGGACTGTCCAATGCTAGACCACAGGGCCTTGCAATGCACAGCGAGATATTCGTTATCACAAGGGTTTAAGTGGAGACTCAAAGGGTCTTGCTCTAGAGTGGAGCTCCAGTTGGGTCATCCCTTAAATTCTGTTCACTTGTATAAGTCTGTGAGAAAGTGGAAGGCAGAGAAAAAAGAGCTTGCATTTGATTTATTGGAGAGTATCAGAAGGAGGCAATTTATTCTCATGCAAGTCTTTTGACTCATGTTAACCTGTCCAACCATGCCTTATGCAGCCTTTTCTCCACTGCCTGTGGTCTGGACAGTGCTCTGTTCTTTACATACCAAACTCTTTTCCAGTTCAGGGCTTTTTTTTTTTTTTTTAATGTATTAATCTTTCTGCCTGGAGTGTTCATCTATTATGCTTCATAAGGAAACTACATACTTAAGGAAACCTTACATTTAATGACTCATGTTTAATGATCACCTCTTTAAAAGACTTTCTCTTACCTCCCTGTTAATTTCTATCTTTGCACACTAATTTTTCATTTTTATCTCTTAAAGACCATATTTATCACTTGTAGACATTCCACAAAATACACATCACATTTGTAGTGGTTTAATCTATTAGCGTCTTTAATGTTCAAAACAACTGCATTTTTAATATGAAGAAGCTGCCTCTTCAAATAACAGCTTTTGTATTCACATCATCATGTTTCTCCTCATTGCCCCATGAGTTGCCCCAACCAAAAGTGACAAGAGCGTTATTTATTATTGTTCCTAGGGGGCTTGCATTAACATTTTGGTCACCACCTTTGTAAAGCGCCTTGCTCATAAACTCTCTAACTCTCATATGTGTTGTTTTTTTTTTAAAGCATGTTGGGGAGCCTACCTTCCATTACCCTATCCCCAATAATCAGATTTCTGATGTTGTTTCCTGTTCAGCTTATAATTCTACTTTTTTATTTTCTAAAATATTGTTTCAACAGGGACCATCATTTCAGTATTAAAAAGATAATTCTGCTTTTGCTCAGAAGTCAGAAGATAATGCAAAATGATGCCTGCCTCACTTATATTTCTGTTTCCTTTGGAGAAAAGGAGAATGAAGAATAGGCTTTTCCTCTCTTGCTAGCAGTCATTTTATTTGCCTGGCCTAGTGGGGCTTTGTTTCTGTCACAGAGAGCTCTGTTATTTTTCAAATGCTTTTGTGTACAACAATTATTCCTGTGGTTCTGCTAACCCAGCATATTTTGCTGGAGTTAACGTCAAAAGCACTAAGTGATGTTGAGTTTGGGTATGTTTTATAATGTAGTTGTTCTCCCTGCAAACCTTTCATGGGACTTAATTCTGTTGCTAAAGAATGGATGCGTTGGCCATTTTGGTCACTTGTTTGATTTTAGTTGTTTAAGATCAGAGAAAAGGATGCCCTGGGTATTTTTTAACAAGCTTCACTTGTGAGTATTGCTATTTCTTTCAAATATCTGTAATATGATAGAAGAGCATTCCTGGCTGTAATAGTGGTAAAACTTGAAAGTATATTTCACCCAAGATTTCACCTGTACTGTATTCAAGGTCGCCTCTTCCCTAATGTATTTGGTAAGAACTGGTTGTATACACAGTTAAGAGCAAATAACGAAAAGAAGAAAGATAAATTACATATTGATAGGTAAAAAACTTTTATCTAGTATTTAACTTATTCCCTCTAATTGATGTTACCATATGCCCAAGGTGTCTGGATGGAGGGTTTCTCTACCTGGAATTCCACCTGCAGGTGTTGTCATGGACTCTATTTCCAAAGCAGTTGCTGTTGACAGAAAAGAATATCCTCCCATTAGCAGCTGGTTACAGACTGGTGGAAGTTTCAAACCTGTCAGCTCTCTCTCTCTTAAGAATAACTGCAGCAGCACAACCAGGGTCAGCTCTTTTGTGAAGACTAGGTTGAAACGTGAACTCTTGAAGAGAAAAGGCAGTATCTCAAATGGATTGTAATCATTTTTGCTTTGTCAGCATAGTGAATTGGAAAAAGTACAAGCTCGGATGTCAGGCTAGGTTCAATTCCTATATATAATACTTATTAACAGATATCTATAAACACAAAAATCCTCTGAGTCTCAGCAACTTTCACTGTAAGTTGAGAATACTGATACTAATGTCAAAATGTAGTTTTCCAGTTTAAGTAATGTGAAGATGTTAGCATGTAGTAGACATTCGACAAATGGCAGCTCTTATTATCTGCGTTCCAGAATTAAATACTCATCTCTTATGGTCCTTTTCTATCTGTTTGTCAAGTGACTCTCAATTCCCATGTGCTGATTCAGGACACCAAGCTGCCCAAGGCCTGCTGATTTAGGATAAAAATGCAGAGGCCCAGTTCACTTGACATTAGGGACACATGATTAGAATCCAGAGTGAGAAGTCGCCCTCTAATTGCCCCTATAATTGGCTCTAGTACATTAAGGCTTTAAAAATGTAACAAACAGAGCTGCCCACACAATCATTTAATGGTAATAGTTATAATTCATGGTATTTATATGCAGAGAAGCTGCCCAGAGGGAGTTGAAATGGGAGATATTACTGTGGAGGGGCTGTACAGGTAGCAATACAAATGTCCTTGCCCATAAGGCATGAAAGACAAATACTGAAAATGAAAAAGAAAGAAAAATAGCCAAGCAGCACAGTTGCAGAAATAACTCTTGTGACTTCAAACATTAAAAATAAAACTGCTTTCCTTATGTGCCTGCCCTTGACAGTGATTTCATCTTTCTAGTTGCCTTTCAGCTTGTTTTATTTCCGGCTGGGAGGGATAGAAGCCTCTGAATGAAGAGTGCATTTTATTTCTTTTTCACACTGAAACATATGTATATTCATGTTCTCGGTATATACGTATTTATATATGAACAGGTAGACAAATAAAAAGTAAATTCATTATATATTTAACTAATATATATACACATATATATTTCTTCAGTACACATTCCTATGTGTGTAAATGCAATTGTTCCTCATGTACATATTATTCATAAACGTAAATATTGTAATACCAAACCACATGCAATCCTCCTCATATGCCTAGATTTGTAACCTTACTGCTACAAACTTCTCTGCCTTCAGGCATCACCCTTTCCCTTAATGTCCCAATGAGGGTTCAGGCCCTTAGCCAGCATGCTGTGGGAAGTCCAGCACCCTTCTCAGCGTTTCAGAAGCTCGACTCCTGGTTGCCTTCAGTCGTGAAGTTCTTCAGCCATCTCACTACAGGGAATTTCTCCCTGCTGCCACTCCCCTTAGTCCAGAATCTGTCATTATTTTGCCACAGCCTGCTCTCTCCCCACATTTAGTTTCCTAGGGCTGCTGTAAAAGGCCACAAACTGGGAGTCTTAAACAACAGAAATTTATTGTTTCATAGTTCTGAAGGCTGGAAGTTTAAGACCAAGATGCTGGTAGGGTTGATTCCTTCTGAGGACTGCGAGGGAGAATTTTCCCTGCCTCTCACCAAGCTTCCGGTGGTTTATGGCAATCTTTGGCAACCCTTGGCTTATAGATATATCTATGCCTTCATCATCACATGGTGTTCTGCCTGTGTGTGTGTGTGTGTGTGTGTGTGTGTGTTTCTGTGTCCAAATTTCTCCCTTTTAAAGAGACAGAGTTATATGGCATTAGGACCACTCCGATAGTCCCATCTTAACCCATTCATCTACAAAGTCCCTAATTCTGGATAAGGTCACAGATACCGGGGTTAGAACTTAAACATCTTCAATACCACAATACTCCCTCTCTCAAAAAAAAAAAAAAATAATAAATCCTCCTTACATCTTTTCTCTCTACATCTGCCACAAAAACATTCCAAAATTCCTGAACTTCTATTTTGTAGAAAAATGTAACTCTTTTTTGTTTCATCCACTCCCATGTAGATAACTCATGAGGCCTATTTTGACACAGAAGTCTACCCAGGAATTTTCTCTAATAAAAAAATCTATCATTAGTCTAACAGAAAATTTAACATTCTCCTAAAACAAACTAAAGTCAGTTTTTAAAAGTCAGTTTTTAAAAAACATTTTTAAATTTTCTTTCCTATCTTGTATGATCTCTACTAATACATACAAATAAAGAGAAGAGTGAACAATATATTGTGTGTATGTGTTATCATATTATTGTAAAATAAACCAAATATAGAAAACCACACAAAATAAATACAGAGCTTACTGAGTTCTTTCTATGTAATTACTGTAAAGAAAATATCCCGTAACCACCACCTGGAACAAGACTAGAATTTTGCCAGCCACTGTATATACTTCATTGTAATCACAGCTCCTCAGCAACTTCTTAAAGTAACTACCAAGCTGAATGTTATAGCTATCACATCATTACATTTCTTTGTTTCTGTCACCCATTTATTAGTTTAATGCACCCTTAGACACTCTGTTTTAGTTTTGTCCATTTTTTTTTTGTTAGATTAATGGTCTCTTTTCATCTAGAGAATCTCACTCCATCACTTTATTTTCCTTATAGTTTATCAGCTGAAGAACCCAAGCCATCTGACCTTTTGAGATTTCCAGTTCACATCTCTGATATACTTATGATATTGTTCAACATGTCTTTCTCTTATCTGAATTTTCTACAAATTGACAGCTGGATTCAGAGGTATAATCAGACACATGTGTGATTCCTTTGGCAAGACCGTAACTGATGGTATGCTCTTTTATAGGAAAGCAAACAATACTAATTTTTACTCTTTTTTAATATTAGCAGGTGTTAATGTTCCATTTGTAAATATATTATTTCATAAGAGGTGAAAATAATAATATTGTAATTTTATCAATTCATTTTCATTTATTATCTGGAATTATTTTATTAAGGGGCACCTCTCATCTATTATTTTTATAGACTTCATATAGAAAAGGCAGGATAACTGATTTTTTCCTATTATTTACACAGTCCTCAAGATAATTAATTAATTCTCCATCATCAGTCCTCAAAAGGTGACCAATTAGTTGCATTATATTTGTTTTATTATTACTATTAGTGTTACAAACTTAAGAATTTAAACATAGAACAGAGGAAAAAAAGACTGAATAAAATGAACAGAGCCTTATATAAAGACAATATTAAGCAGTTTAACATATGTGTAACTGTAGTCCCATAAGGAGAGGAGAAAGATTATGAGTAGGAAAAGAAAAATTAATTTTTTCAAATTTAATCAAAAATGTGAGCACAGAGATCCAAGGAGCTCGGTAAACTCCAAACAGGCCAAGTACAAACAAACAAACAAACAAAAATAGACAACTATAGGAGCAGAACACAGGGACACAGAGACACTAAAGAGAACCACAGATAAAGTAATAAAAGCAGCCAGAGAAGGAAAATACACTGCGTTCAGGACCATGACAGTCATTCCTGACATCTCATCAGAAACAGTGGAGGTCAGAGGCCAATGGAATGACATTTTTAAAGGACTGAAAGATAATATGTAAAATGCTAAAGTGCTTAGACTAGTGCCTGGCACATAGTAAACACTAAATAAATTTTAGTCATTGTCGTTACTAGTATTATCAACTTCCTTCTTCAAGGTGGAAGAGACCACTGAATGAATGCGGTCTTTTTCTCAGTACCTAAGGAAACAATTTAAAGAGTTTTCTAGTAGACGATGTAATTTTCATGTGGAGTACTAGACCATCAGGAACAATGGTCATTACTTCATCAACATTATTCTAAAATAGCTAGTTGGATAAGTGAAACAGACGACGAGATTATCTGTTCTTTTTATCCAAGGCATGGATTTAGAAACTCCACAAATACAAAATTTTTCCAACATGATTATGAAAAGACTGTCTTCTTCATTGAGTGACCTTGGCTCCTTTGTCAAATATTAGTTGACTGTATATACTTGAGTTTATTTCTGGGTTCTTTATCATGTTCCATTGATCTTTTTATTTTTATGCCGGTACCACACCACTTTGATTACTATATGTTCATAGTATAGCATACCTTGGTATGTCTGAAATTATACAATAAATATTGGAAATACTGGTTAGACACTTTATAAATATGAGCCATAGTCAGTACATCTTTCATTGTTTCAGGATGAGTAAAATGACTTTGCAAAAAGAAGTACTTGTGTAATTATCTCAATTACAGAACTCTTACTCTTTCTTAGGACCCAAGCTGAATCCAGATTTTACAATTAGCTCTTTTACAAAGAAACACCATAATGACTAAGAGAATAGTGAAGCCAAACATCTGCTGAAAATGCCCATTTGAAATCTTTGGTGAATTATAATATGCTTATAAACAAATTTATGAATTTAGTATTAGCTCTTTAGATTCTTAGCAGATCACAAATGCCTATTGATGTTAAATTTTATATTATAAAGTTTGGTTTCATAAATAGGCTGTGACAAACAGGTAATAGGAGAAGGCACAAACCAGGAAAAGCTAATATCTCAAACTAAATCATGAACATATTATCGAGGGAAAAAAATGTTTCCCCTAAGTGAGTTTTAATGAGCAATTTAATAAGTGAAGAAAAAAGGCAAAAATGTGGGAACAAAAAAAAATGCTTTATGATAAAAAAAAATAGAATATCCTCCCAACCACACAGAATAATATTTAATGTATTTTTTTAAACAACAGCAAACACTAATGAGGTAAAGTGGGAGGGACCAAATCTGATCTTCTCGTTCCTCTACTTGAAACTCTTCAGAGACTTCCCATTAACATAAAGTCCAAACTCCTAAACACATTACTTCTAGACCTTTATGAGCCTCTATTTCTCTGACTTCAGTTCTTAGTATCTCCTTCTAACCCCATTCGCTCCTTTGACCAAGGATCAAGGCTATGTGTACCCTTTTACAAGCTACTGTCTCTCTGCTTGGAATTTCTTGCTGCTTCTCTTCTTCTAGCCATTCAGCAAATCTCAGCTCAGTTGTCACTGTCTCCAAGAACTTTTCCCTGACCTTACGATCTGCCTTTCTTCCAAAGCACTGGCTTATACTGTTTACTTGTCATTCTTTCCACCCAGGTCTGAGGACAAGAACTGTGCCCTACTTATATTTATCTTTCCCAGTAGCTGTGTCATGAATTGAATTGTGTCCCCCCAAAAGGTTTTGAAGTCTTAATTCCCAATACCTGTGAATATGACCTTAATTGAAAATAGAGTTTTCGCTGATGATCAGCTTAAGATGTGGTGAATAATATGGGGCCTAATCCAATAAGACTGATATTCACGTAAAAATGGGGAATTCTGACACGGAGATGTACATACACCCAGGGAGAACATCGTGTGAAGATTAAGGCAGACTTGGGGTAATGCATCTATAAAGCAAGGAATGCCAATGATTGCCAGCAACCCCCAGAAGCTAGTCAAGAGGCCTAGAACAGGTTTTCCTTCACAGCTCTCAGAAAGAAGTGCCACTGCTGATGACTTGCACTGGACTTCCAGCCTCCAGAATGATCGGATAATAAATTTCTATTGTGTAAGTCACCCAGTTTGTGGCAGTTTATTCCAGCAGCACTATAAAACTAATATAGCCTGGAACTGAATGTTTTTTAATGAAAGAATGAATTCACCACATTATTTACCAGCCTGGGTTCTTTATTGCACAGTTCATTAAAGTAGTGATCTTTATTTAATTCATTAATTAATTTTAAAAATTAGTTTGAGAGTATCTTTTTTATTCATAATACTCCTGAAGAACATAAATAAAAGCATTATTATTCCTTCTAAAGCAGTCAGCTAAAGTACACACATCTCTTTTACTGTGGAATGGTTGACATTTAAAAGTATGCCTGTGCCATGTGGTTATTTGGTCTTTGAACAAATCAATCATTAATTCATTCTGCAAATGTTTATTGAATAATTACAGTATTCCAGCACTGTGCTCAACTGGTCTATGTTATGCAACCCCTACTTTCTAGGAGCATATAATTTTATTAATGAAAGAAGATATATGCACATAAAAGATTAATTTATGAAGTGATTTAATCTAACTTTTTACACATTCTGTGCTTCTACCCAAACTGCTGAGAATTCCTGAAGGAAAAAAAATAACTGGAATAGTAATAGTCACTAAACCCTAACTAGACAGACAGTCAACAGTTCTTGTAACTTTTCTTCATTTCTCTAATTAATGATCTCTTCTAATAGCTACTTAAAAACTTCTGGAATTTCCTCAAATCTCTGACCTCACTATTTTCCTCATTCTTTCCTGATGACCACACTTTCCTGTTATCAGAGTAAATTGGAGATGAAAACTCATTTAGTATCCTGACATTGAACCTATATTCATAAACTTGATCTACAGTATCCTTTTCTCCTTCCCTTCTAATTCAGTGGAGAAAGTATCCTCTTACCTCTATTTATTCATTTATCCCAAAATATTTCTTAAACATAGTATCAGAAACTAAGTTGATGAGTACAAAAGATATGGTTTCTCTCCTCATGAAACATTTATTCTGCCTAAGACTACTTGCTTTCACCTGAAATATTTTCAGTTTCTCAATTCTGGATCTTTGAAACGCATGTTTCCCTTTATGAGGAGTTCTTATCCTACTCCCTTCTTTTTCCTGGTTCTCATTCATCTTCCAGGTCCTTGGATATTAGGACCTACAGTTAGCCTTCCATGACATCCCTCCCCAACCTAAAAGAAGCAGCCCACCTATGTGTTCTCATAGGCCCTGTCTCTGTCCTATCAACACTTACCACACTGATTATCACTTTTTTTTTTTTTTTTATCTTACTCTCCACTAGAAAAGAACAACAGATCTCTAATTCATTGATTTAACCACCAAGTTTAGGTCAGTACTTGGTACATGGGTAGTGAATATTTGTTGAATGAATTAACTTATTCTATTTAAATAGCAGTGGAAAGGCAGATACAAATCATTGCTTCTACTGGAGTTCAACCATAGTAGGTTAAAGTTGGCAAAGACTTGCGTGGTTTTGAAACTTAAAGTGGTGTAGGCATTTCATATGTGGGGAGCGGGTATAAGAGGATAATAAAACACCACAAGATCAGCTTGCCTGGAGGAAGTTTAGTAGCAAAGAAGTAAGGAATAATGAGGACATGTAGAATGAACAGTGATGGACAATTTTAAGTAATAAGTGATAGAGCAACATAATGAAAATAGAATTTTAGGGGGAAAATAACCTGAAATATATTTTCAGAATGGGTTGGAGAATCAGGGAAAAACCGAAATTAGGGAATACAAATCGTGATCCTTTTACAATAAAGCGGGCATGATTGGATAAGCACTTGATTTAGTGAAGTAGCAGTGGAGAGGAGTAATATAATTATATTTAAATATATACTCTGAGGCTTCTGATAAAACATAACAAGTACTATATTATACTATATTACAACATTGTCTAGCAGCTCTGTGCCAAGTATCATAATAAGCCCTGGGATTCAGTGACGTTTAAGTGCAATGGCAAACTCAAAACACTTCCAATTTAATCTGAAATATTAATCTAGTTGGAAAAGACAGAAGACAGGAAAGGAAGCCAGTTTTGAAGAGAAGTAATGATTATATTCTTTCAAACTTATGAATTTAAGATGACAAGTCAAACCCAAAAGAACTTTGAAGCCACAAGAAGTTTGGGCACTTATCAACAGAGCAGTGGTAATTGAAACTATGGAAATGGATTCTCCACAAGAGATTATGGAGAGAATAGGATTCTATGGAGTGTGCCTTGGCGAATAACTATTATTCAAGAGAAGCGGTCATCAAATTTAGCATGCATCCCTAGAGTTTCTGATTCAGGATCATCTGGCATGTGCCCTAAAATTTGCATTTCTAACAAGCTCCCACATGATGCTAGTGCCATTAGGGTGAGAAACACATTCTGCAAACCATAGTTTTAGAGCTATAAAATGAAGCGAGAAGTAGTAAGAGAAATAAGAGAAGGAGCAAGGCAGTGTAATGTTATGAGGGTAGGAATGTAAAAGTAATCAGTAACACAGAATGAGCAAAGGCCCATAGAAATTTTCAGGCCTTCTGGAAGAAGATCTGAATGTCTGGCTGGGCTCCTTGCTTATTGGAACTTGTTTGCAATTACCTCATTCATCTCCATTATGGGAGAGGATGACATTTATATATATGAAACTATGAAAATGGATTTTCCACAAGAGAATGATTTCCATTTGAAAGCAAAAGCTAGATATATGAACAACCACTCAGACCATAAGAATTAAATGTTGTATTAAATGCTGTATTCCTGATGCTGCCATAACAAATGACCATAAACTCAATGGCTTAAAACAACAGAAATTTATTTTCCTACAGTACTGGAGCCTGGAAGTCTGTGACCTAGGTATCAGCAAGATTGAGTCCTTCTAGAGGAGTCTGAAGGAGGATTTGTTTCATGTCTCTCTCCTAGATTTTGGTGGTTTCTGGCAATCTTTGGTATTCCTTGGTTTGCAGATGTATCATCCCGATCTCTGCCTCTGTCATCACATGCATTCTTCCCTGTGTGCGTGTTTCTTTGTCTAAATTTTTTCTTCTTACAGGGTCATCAATTATTGGATTAGGGCCCACACTAATCCAGTAGAACCTCATTTTAAATTGATTATATCCGCAAAGACTATATTTCCAAATAAAGTCATATTCAGAGGTACCACAGCTTAGGACTTTAGCATATCTTTTGAAGGGACATAATTTAACCCATAATAGATATCATGGGAATAGACTGTGGTATACGAAATGAGATGGATGAGACTGAGAAGGGTGTGTATGATAAGGAAACAGAATTAGTAACTATAGGTCACTGATTAAAATCTTCAGCTTATAATAGTAAGATGACTATAGCAAGTTCAAGAGATTTTTTCAGGATAGGACAGAGGCATGGTCAAAGCCAGAAGAGGATAAAAGCATCAATGATAAGAGACTAAATATTCTGGTGGGGAAAAAGAAGGAATAATGATAAAGTCTGAAAGTGGAGAGGAAGATTTAGGTTTAGAGAAGAGGAAAGATGCCTATTCCTTTGAACAAAGGGAAAACAGAAAGGATAGGTATAGGCATAGGGACTTTTCACAATAAAATGGGCATTAAAGAGATTTGCTGAAGTATGAGTAGGCATTATAAAGTACACAGAGAAGAAGTTGGGGACAATGACTGTTGGTAAATTAATTAGGTGATCTGTAAGACATTCTTAAGGAGTATTGAGCATGCCTAGCCAGTGCCTGGGGAATTTTAAACAGAACCACTTTCTTCAACTCAAAACCTTGTCTTTTGAACCCAGGGAGAATACAGAGAAGCTTTGGCTTTTAATTAACCATACCTACAGTGCCCAATGAGATTAATTAATCTCTCAAATTGAAATGAAAGGTGCATTTCTGGTATTTATTTAAGCAAAGTTTTCTTTCTAAAGGGGAAGAGATGTGAAATAGTCTGTTATCTGTGTAGACCAGACCCATGGGTAAAGTTTTGTTTTGTTTTTTAACTGAAATACATGCACATTCAGAAGTTAAATTGCCTGTGTGTGTGGTTGTTTTCTTAGAGAGGGCCAGTCAAGGTTCAAGACAGATTCTGTGTTTCCTTTAATAAAAACGTGTAGTCAGAATGCGCAGAATACCACTAATGTTTTCTATAAAGCAGTAAACATCTTACCTAGCAGATCCTAGATAAACTGACAAAAACAGTCTGCTTAATAATACCGAATTGTTCGGAGAAGGCCTAAGAGTGCTCTATCAGTCAAGTCACATAAATAAAGTTGAACCAAGTTATTGAATGGTAATAAGACATCCTGGGGCTTCGTTCTCTACACCCACAATGAATATATGGGTACATTGTAATCATATGACTCTTTTAAGCATTTGAGTTTTTATTCTGAGCTTCTCCAGCACAGTATCAGTCTATGTTGCCAAGACTTCTGCTTTCAGTCCCCCACCTCTCACTGACACCTCCTCCTCAGCGTAGGCAGGCAGCAAGGGAAAAGGGTGAATTATATCCTTCATGTTATTTTTTTATAGGATGAGGAAAAGATTTTGTGTGGAAAAAGGTTAAATTAAAGGTTTTAACAAGGCTCAGACATTTCTTTCCCTATGTGTACATCTCCTATGTTAAAGTGAAGAGCTGCATTTTGGGTAGATGCAAGAAATACGAAAAGAGGAACCCAGTTTGATTCAATAGATGAAAACTGAAATTCTGTTTGCACATCACATGTTTGTCAAACAGATCATTTTTTAATTGCTTAGGGAATTAGGTGTTTAAATTTTACATGCTTTTTTCCCCTTTACTGGAGTACTGAAATATACACCGATTTTTACTTCCTTCTGTGATTATAATACTCATATTTTCCCTGTGTCAACTTTGTTTATTATTGGCACACATAGGCATGTTTAGTATTATTCTTCATAGAGTCAAGGTTTATGGTGAGACCTACAAACTCTTTTCACTGAGTTTATTTTATAATTGATGATCCAGGACTATCCTGGATGCTTCTTTTCAAAATAATGACCAATTATATAAATTGGTCACTTCCCAAAGTCAGTGTTTTTGCTATTTTCAGTGTTCCTTAGTCCAATCTTTATTAGTATTATTCTATTTATTCTGTTAGAGGTCATGCTAGCTTATCTCATCATAAATACTTATTTTGAATATTTGCCAGGATTCTCTGTCTTAATTTCTAGCCCAGTAGAGGTGGGATTTTATGAGCATTGTGTAACCTAAGTCAGGGCTGCTGACTCAGTCATTTAGTCACTCTGGAATCCAGAGTATGTTTTTGGTTTAAAGGTGCATTCTCTTTTATCAGTTCTAACTTAACCTTCAAGTACCAGCCTAGGTGCTAAAACTTTTGTTAATTCTTCCCCAGTTCCTCTCAGTCAGTCATGCTCCCCTCTGGGCTCACATAACACCAGTACCATTACAGAACTCATCCAAGCCAGTTGAATCATGTCAATGTATTTAGGTATGTCTTTTGCAAAACAACTTGAGAGCTTATTAAGAGCAAAGAATTTTTATTCATCAAGCATCTATTATGTACCAATTACTCTAGAATGTAAATACACTTATTTTCTCATTAAAGTATATCTATGTTCATATATATACTATGCTTTTCCATGTAGATACATTCCTATGAGAAAGTTTAATTTATAAATTTACCACAGTAAAAGATTGACAGTAACAATAATAAAACAGAATTATAATGATATCCTGTTACAAAAGTTATGTAAATGTGATCTCTCTCTCTCATAATATCTTACTGTACTATATGTACAGCATGGATACGTTGGATAGAGGGGTGATTTATGTCCCAGGTGGAATGGAGTGGATACTGTGAGATTTCATCATGCTATTCAGAATGGTGCACAATTTAAAACTTATGAATTATTTAGTTCTAGGATTTTTCAATTAATATTTATACATGGTTGACCATGGATAACTGAAACCATGGAAAACCAAACCATGGATAAGGGAGTACTATTGTATATAGCTGGCCTTGTTCTATTGCATAAAATAAAACATACAAAAATCCTTGTCATCATGAAGTTTATATTTTCACCAAGGAGAAAGAAAAATAAAATAAAATACATATACCACTTATGTAGTATATTACAAGGTAATAAATGCTAAGGCAAAATGAAAAGTAGAACAGGATAAGGAAATGGGGTATATGTTTAGGTGGCAGCATTAAATAAGGAGGTCAGTTTCAGGCTTTCAGAGCAATTCAAATTTGAACAAAGCTCTGAAGGAAGTGTTTTCCAGGCAAAGGGAATAGCTAGAGTAAATGGCCTAAGGTAGAAGCGTGTCTGGCATGTTCTAGAGTTATCAAGCCTGAAAGTGTGTCTAGAATGGACTGAAGGAGGGGAATATTAGCAAACGAGTGAAGGGAATGGCTCTATAATGTAGACAGCTTGCCCAGCTGTAACAGTATATGCAAAAAAACACTCATTGCCTCCAGACCGATCATTTAGATTTGCTCATTTTGCTCAGTAGCCCTAGCCCACATTTGTCTTCTAGAGTAGTCCTCCAAAAATTACTGGAATCCTCTGAGTTTAGAATATTGCTTCAGTTAGGTTCAACCACAGTCACTCATACAAATCCACTCATGAAACATTATTTCCAGTGTTTCTGGTCAATCCATTCCTTTACATTATGTTGGCCAGGTCTATAGCAACGATACATAGATATACTCAGAGATATTTGTGGAATGAACAGATATATGAGTCAGTTAGCAAATGAATGAATTAATGAATGAATGGGGACAGATTCAATCTTATAACACAGATGGATACTCCCACATATAAACGAACTCGTATTCTGGATGTAGACATAAGTTACACATTTACTTATGTGGAATTAAATATTTGGAATATGGTTGAGTGTTGATTAAATGTTGATTATTTTTAAATGTATTCATGTTTCATCAAAGTAAGAGAAATCAGGAAAATGTTTTGGTTTTGTACCTTCAGAGACATTATCTCGATCTTACTAAAAATATTTTGCTTCACCTTGAGCAGAGTCACCAGTTAAAAAAAAGTTATTAAGCCTACTCCCCTCCCCCCAAATTTATATCCTTTTTAGTGATACGTTTTTTTCTACAATATTAATAGTGATTTCATTGTCTTGGTACAATCTTTAACTTCAAATGTCAACTACATAGTTACTACTTTGTTGGACTTAGCCTTGTTTGAGGTGGTAAGTTGTTTCCTTAGCTCTTCTGTAACACAGACTGCCTATGGCATTTACTATTGACATAGTGAATGTAACCTTTTCTTAGAATGACTTCTGTACTATTATAAGTACTGTATATTGATCCTAGCATGTGGCTATGAGACTTTTATAAATATATTTTTTTAATTCTCTATAATCCTATATAAATATAAAGTTATAGTTTTAGAAAACATGAGCTGATATGTACTTTAAATTTCATAGGAAAAGAAAATCGGGAACATTTTATTTATTCTTAGTCATCTTTGCTTGATAATTTTTTTTAGTCTGAAGCAAAGAAATACAAATATAGACCTATGGAAGTCAAAGCATCAATAAAGATTAATTACCTACTTTAGTAAGAAACTAGATAACACTTATTTTAATTGCCTCATCAATTTAAATCTATTTTCCATTTATTTTTAAAAACTTATAATTTAACAAAAAAAGTCATTTAAAATATAATTTCAAAGGTGTTACTTTTAAATTTCTATGCCATTATTTTTCCATTAACTGACCATTCATGCCATCTTAAAAGTACATAGCCCTTCTCAATGTCTATTCAATAAAAGCATAGTGAAATGGACTATTTTTTAAAGTGTTTTTCATTATCGTTGTATAAAATGCCAAAAATTTTTGTGATTGTTTTACGATAAAACAGGTGTTTTTTTTTTTTAATTATGTGACTAAGTATGTGGTTTAAATTTTTTTTCTTAAGCCATTTACAGAAATTTTCTGTTTTTAGTAACATATCTTTCTGAGTAATTTGCATGTTAATTGTCATTATAATTTTAAAATGCAATGAAAATATATGCTACATTAAATGTACATTTAATCATATTCTCAAAAGGATTTTCTTTTATTCTTATACCTTTAAAGATTCTAAGTCATTATTTTAAAAGCCTCATAATGACTTAATAACTTTATTCTTGTTATCATTCCATATTTTTATATAAATAAAAGTTTTACAAGTCATAGTACAGTAAAATTTATCTCTCAAAATAGAAAATTGCCATGTTTAAAATGAATTAATAGTCTGTGGTTTGTTATAAGAATTTTAAAGTCAAAGTATATAATCTATTTCTTTATTCTTTAGAATGTGTATAGGGATAATTTTTTCTGTATGACAAACCTCACTATCAGTTAATAACAATTAAATGCCAGGAAGTGTGAAAATATGACAAGATGTTCAGAAAAGAAAACAGGAATGGCAAGTATCTAGCTTCTTTTCCTTATCTTCTCTCTGAAATTATTACTTAAATGCTCAGTGGATCTTTCTCGGGCTTTTGTTTCAGAATTTGTTGAATTTTCTAACAGTCGTGCTTTTCATTCTGAAATCTCAAGAGTATCTAGGTCTAAACTCAGTGAATGGCAATACTTCTGTTCTCTGTGCTAGAGTAATGACAACAGTCAAGATGAGCCCATAGATTTAACATGCGCAAGACTGTTCCTGGGGTCCTTCCACCTTTTTTGGCTGATCCCTATTCTGGTCAGTCACCTATTGTGAATTGATTAGCTAAGGAAGAATACTTAGGTGTTCGGTCATGAAAGAAAACAAAACTAATGGCCTCATGAGTTTTGTCTCATTGGCATTAATCAACAAGCCTTCAAACAATTAAAGAACAAAAACAATCCAAGTAGAATCATTGCTGTTATTTATTAATGTTAAAATGAATTGAGGATTAATTTTCTTAGATTGTTGAAATATGGCTAATAGGCTTTTTCCTGTTTCTCCCCTCAGGTTTAGGCTTCAGTATTGCAGGAGGTGTGGGGAACCAACACATTCCTGGAGACAACAGCATTTATGTAACTAAAATTATAGATGGAGGAGCTGCACAAAAGGATGGAAGGTTGCAAGTAGGAGACAGACTACTAATGGTGAGTGTGATTCAAGCAAAACAACGTGTTTATTTATGAAACTTTTGTTTCCCAGCATGTGACTGTCTTAGTTGGTACAAGCTGCTGTAACCAAACAGCACAGACTACGTGGCTAAAACAACAAAAGTATTATTTTCTCACAGTCCTGGAAGCTGGAAAGTTCAAGATCAAGGTTTTGGCCCATTTAGTTTCTGTTGAGGTCTCTCTTCATGGCTGGCAAGTGACCATCTTCTTTCTGTATCTTCACATGACCTTTTCTCTGTGCTTATGCTGAGAGAGAACTCTTTCTCTTCTTATAAAGGCTCCAGTTTTATTTGATTAGAGCCCCACCCTTAACTCATTGAATTATAACCTTAATTACCTCCTAAATACCCTATCTGTAAATACAGTGGTATTGGGGGACAGAACTTCAACATATAAATTTATGGAGAAGGGGCCCAATTCAGTCATAGCAGTGACCATGAGTAGTAATAGAAAAGAAGGGAGAACAGATTTTGTGGTAAGAAAGCTCAAAAGTACAAGTATAATTGTATCTGATATGTTGACATTTTAAAAACAGAAATCTCAGTTTTCACCAGTTTACATATATCCACAAAGCGCAGAGATTATCTGTTGTTCTTCCAATGTAATTCATCGCCTATTAGCCAGAGAGACTGCTAAAGCCAGACTGCTAGAGAGGTGGGCTTTGTTAACAAAGGGAATACTATCTGGTTTATTGATATGTACATTTCTATGTCTCTGTTTGGTCCTTTGGTCAATCAGGGTAGAGGCAGTCCCTAACTTCCAAGAATTCTTAATCTGAGTTCAGTCACATGTATAAATGGATCCCTCCCTCTTCTCTCTTCAGACAGGATTACTACAGCTATTTTATCTGCCCACATGCTTCAGGAGCCCTAGAAATGATTGACACCAACTCTTGGCCTCCCTTTCTGAGCTGTGGAATGATATGATAAACTAAAGCAAAATAAGGCAATTATAAGCAATAAAACATTTGGGATTGTATTTAATAACACTGCTTCATCTCCATTTACTATTTATACCAAATCTACAGGATAATAATCAAACACTGAAAATTAATAGAAGATAGATAGCTCTTAAGGAAGATATCTAGTCATATCTAGTCATATGTCTGCCCTTATAAAGTAGAGCCTTGTAATCTATATCTGCAAGGTGCCATTATCTCCAGCACTTTCATAAGTGGTGTTTGAGAAGAATCTATACATTTTCAATGGAATAGCAATTTCTAGGACATGTGACACTTTTGTGGGTTAAACCTCAAAGTTCATTGTGCCCACTTCTATTCTCTAGATAGCTTATCTTTGGTTCCACTAGTCTAATTTCAGAGTTGTCAATGACCTTTATATTGAATTATCTAGATAAGACCTTTATAATATTCTTGATAATGAACATTTATTTGGCATTTACTATTTTCCTTGTACTTTTAAAAGTGCTTTTCTGTAATGTAACAGATTTCTCACAATGGCCTACTTTATGTAAGAAAAAGGAAACTGAGACATAGAGAGATTTACTAACTTGTCTATGGTCATATGGTTAACGATGTACAGAACCAGGTTTCAAATCCAGGCAACTGGCTTACATCCATGCGTGTACCACTGAGCACAGTCTTTGCATTTGTTTCCTAGAATTTGTCGGTCAATTATTTCCTTCTTTCCTTTAGTTATCCTATAGTCATTCACTAATACCTTTATTTAACAAGTAATGTGTTGAGCACCTACCATGCCCCAGGCAGTAGCCACTGCTCAGGAAGGAATTCCATCAGGAGAAAATGTATGGTCAAACTGGATGGGCAAAAAAATGTGGCATTCATGACTTCAGTCAGAGTTGCACTAAGAGGTTTCGGTTTCTTTACCACCTGAAGTCACTACCACTTTATATTCTTTTCTTTTTAAACCACTTTATTGAGTATGGTTTATAGGTAAAAAAAAAAAAAAAAAAACTCTATGTATTTAATGTATATAACTCCATGAGTTTGTGGATAAGTATATACCCATGAAGCCATGGCCACCATTAAGGCCATAAATATATCCATCACCTCCCAGTTTTTTCCCATCCTTCTTCTTCTTCTACTTCTTCTTCTTATTATTATTACTATTTATTTATTTTGTGTGTACATGCTAAGAACACTTAACATAAAATCTACCCTCAGCAAATTTTAAGTACACAAAACACTATTGTTCACTAGAGGCACTATGCTGTATAATAGAACTACCATTTTTATTCTTCAGATATTATTTTTTTTGCTTGCTGGTTTTATTTTTTATTTTTTTGCCTTTCATGTAAAAGTTGATTCTTCTGAAGATGTATCTTCTGATCCAGAAAAGTGTTTGGACAGTATAAGTCCTAACAACTTCATTTCAAGAATATAAACTTTATTGTTTATTGACTTAGGAATAAAATAAACTGAGATATCCATAGTGCTAAATTGAAATAAAGAGGACAGTTTCATTCTAAAGTAATGACTGTCATAGATAGTGACTGATCTGACCTGTGACTCATTGTTCTGTAGGAGTTTGGTTGTAGGTAACTCTTCTGGTATTTTTTTAACCGCTGCTATTGTAATATGCTAGATATTGTGTGCCAATTTCTTGAGATTCTGTTCAAATTTTTAGCTTTATTTTCAAATTTAAAAAAAATCAGTCTAAATAATTCTGTCAAAGGATTTTGCAGGCATCATGCTATTTTTATTACCATTTTCTTGATATTCATTGTAGATATAATGATTTCAAAAATAGCTGTGACATAATCCTTAACTGTTTTGAGTTTTAAAGAATAGTTTTTAAAAAATGAACCTTCAACAATAATAGGTCTCTCCTCTCTTATGTAAGGAAAACATAATTAGTACTTCCAAGGCAACTGCCAAGCTGAATTTGGAAATGAAAGAAAATGATTCACTTTATAACATTCTGAAAGAAAAATGACTCTGAGGGAGAAAATAAAAGAAAAAAATATCATGGAAGCCACCCCAAAGACCAATTATCTTGCTTTACCTCAAAAATATTTATCAATGCTCTCCTTCTGTCATTTCTTTCTACCTCTTCTTCCTTTTACTACCCTACACTCAAGACTTCTTTACCTTCCTCCTCTTTACTCTCCTCCCTCAAAAGAAGTGCAAATTATTTAGATTCTGTGATATACCACCTGTACAATACTCTATATGTTTCTCTAAATAGCTCTTCTTCTTTCTAAATCAATTTGCATCACTCACTTCTCTCACTTCCTAGGAAAAATTTGCCCATATATTATTCATTCATAGTTCTATAAGTAAACTGATCTAAAATGAACTTTCATTAATTTCTTTAGACTTTTGTGGCTGGATCTCTAAACATCAGGAAGTCTCCCAATTTCTTATATCTCTGGATTGAAAAGTTTCTATCTTAGATATTATCTTATTCCAACTCTCATTTGATACATCAGAATCCCACAGAAGAGTAGGAAGTAGTCTCACCCCTCCTAAGATACTCTAAGGATGGAGAACTTAATACCTCCTATAAAGCTACCTATTAGATACTAACAATCATTAGCAATTTTTTCCTTAAAATTATATCAGAATATTTTCCCTATACATTTCTTTCTTTATTCATAGCTCTGCCCCTTGGAAAGGTGAATATTAATTACTCTCACATTTGATCAAACAGTTATATCTTGCCATTTCTCCACTGTTCAGTCTTTTGAGATGTTTTGCATGCTTTCTCTAATTCTTACAGTTAATTTTATCACATATCCATTTGTCTTTTGTTAAAATAGATTATCTTTTTAACAAAACTTTTTTTGATTCCTTAGAATGTTATTCCCCCATCTGACCTTTACATTTATTCTACTATAAGAAAAAGTTTTCCTGTCTGTCACCTTTGCAATAAGCCTCTTCACGTTTCAAATAAGATGGTTTTGTCAGACCTCTCTGATGTTTCGTGGGTCACCCAGATGCATAGCATATGCTCTCTTTATGAAAATAATACTTTTAAATTTTTTCCAGCTACTTGGCATTTATTATGCACTAAAATGTTGTTTTATTTTGTCAAATGACAGTGACATCTGATCTTTGTAGATTAGACCAATAGCTTAAAGTCATAATCTCAGACTGAATAGGTTCCATCTTGGCCTTAAACTTCATGGCTCAGATAGTCAGAAGTTGATAGTATTGATAATTTTCAAAGTTTTTCATATATTTTTACACACCAGTTTTTATTAAGCCCTACCAAGGAGGCACATAGAGACTCATATATTATAGAAATATGATTTTCTTTATCTTTTTCTACATAATACCAGAAACTTTTAATCTCGGGTCATCTATTATCTTCTCTATAGGGATAACATGAGCTATTAATTGTAAAAGCCTCTTGTCACACTATGATTTAAACTTTATAATCTTAGTCTCTTTTCTTCCATAACCCTGGCTTGACATTTGAAAAAAAACTGTTCATGAGAGAATTTTCTTTTAAAGAAAATAAGTCTGTATGGTTATGGATTTTGTTCGTTTGGGGGTGTTTCTTATTTTGTTTTATTTTGTTTTCTTAAGGGTAAGCAGTAGACAGGAAAAAGGGGTAACATAGGCTTTGAAGTAGAATGGAAAGACAATGGACTCAGAATAACTGAAGTTAAGTCCCAGGCAGCTAGCAGTAACTCTATCAAATTGACCTTGGGCAAGTCCTATACACATTAGGTATTCTGTGTTGGTCTCTACCTTGAAAGCATTGCCTTAGATCAGTGTTTCCCGAATGTATTTTAAAATATTAGTCTCATTACTGACTGTGTCACATGAAGAATACCTGTGGTCAAATAAGTTTGGGAAATTCTGCAACCTGTAACTCATCTCTCCCATAGATTCCCAATGAACTTTACCGTATTAAAGGGTCTATGAGATCCTGCTGTCAAGGAACTAACTTCACTTTGATTAATACTATAATTTTCAAATGTATATTATTATAGAACCCTTTTCCTAAAGTAATGCTTATGAAACACCTAAAACTATTGTTCAGTGGAGTATACTCAAGGATGTGTTGATTTTTATTCCAAAATTAATATCCTATCATAAGGACAGTAAATAGATTTAGGGAATGTAGATGGAAACAATACAGTTTCTGAATGAGTATTAGTTGTGAGGACCTAAATTATTATTTTTGGTACATTAACAAAATTGCCTAGTTTCATCCAAATAACAATAATAAGAAATCATCTCGAAGACAATGCAAATATAGAAATTATCTGAATAATGGACAGGCCTTTAAAGCACTTGCATTGGTTAGACCAGCTTTCGATGAGAACCAAAAGCTGTGTTCTCTCTGCTTCTATCTTTAAAATAATTTTTACCTACAGTAGCATCCAAAAGAGTCCTCATTCCAACACTTGAGAGGCGGATAGGCCAATCATTACAATTATTCTTATTTTCCATAAAATAAAGTTGAAAATCAGAAATGACAAAAGAACTTCCAATATTATGTAACAAGTAAATTGTGACATTAGATTCAGACCTAATATCCATGTCCTAAAGCCACACTCCTTTCACCAGTTTACTCAACCTCTCTGGTTCTCAATTCTGGTTACACATTTGAATCTAGTGGTAAGTTTTTGAACACTGTGGCTCCCCAGGCCTCAATCAACCCTGAATAATCTAAACAGAATCTCTGAGGTAGGAGCCATACTCCATTTTTAATTTTTTTTTTAAGTTTTCTAAATGATTCTAATGTGCAGCCAGGTTGAGAACCATAGCTCTACCTTCACCTAATCATCTCCTTGCCTGCTCTGCTGCTGCTCCTCTGCTTCTCCTGAGGCTGATGTTAGTGGTGACACTCCTTCCATCAACCCAGTATTGCATCATGTGGCAATTTCCAGCAATGAGCTGAAAAGCATTTTCAAATAGTTCACTCTTTAAACTCTGTTCCTTCCAGTTAGAGTTACTTCTGACATATGAGGGGGGAAAAGAAAAAATCTGGGTAATTATTTCTTGGACTTCCTTCTAATCTCTCTCAAATGTAATAAAATTCCAATGCAATGCAATTGCAGTGACATTTTACATAAGGGTTAAAGCCTTCCATTGTATTGTTTTTTTCTTGCTTATATACAGTTTAATGACCCTGTTTATAAATTTGCTCATAGTTATATATTCATGCCTACTACAGAGAAGTGATTTTAAAATTCTTTTAATAACATACGCCTTCAGTAAAACACAAAAGTTGCCTTTAATATATGTATATTTCTCTACTTAAAATTGCATACATATATCACTATGCTAATATATTATGCACATTTTAAAACATACACAAAAATAGAAGATCAGCATGATAAATATTAATAGAATTTCAAATATTTCTTCCTGAACCCAGTGAGTTACTCAGGGGTTCATATTATACTGCCCATTTTGGTGCTATAGAGGAAGCTTGGGTCAATCGACACATCACCATCACTTGCTCTCTGTCTATGGAATAAATGATGGAGAAATGCATCAATGATAATGGAAGAGGAAGAAATTCACACTGTTGGACCTTCAATCTTGCCCCTTATAACATCATGGGACCTGGTGCTCTCATTTTGAAACAATCCTTTCCATTCTTATATCTCATGCCTGACACAGAGTGAGTGCCCAATATTTATGTGTTGTTGGTTAAATGACCTTTATTCCTCATCCTTTCTTCTCTGACTCAACGCAAATGCATCATTCTCTCTATAAAATATGGAATTTGGTCACTTTTCTTTTAGTATTCCACGTTGTTATTTTTTAACTTATTTAGCTTATTACTTCAACATGTGTTAAGTGCCCACTGTTTACAGTATATCAGTTGGGAGAATGCAAAGCTGAATCCAATCATTGCTCTTGAGAAAGTCAGTCTCTTTGAGGTGGAAAGAGACACTGCAAGAGTAAATGTTGTACAAGGTAGGGGGGTGATCATTTTCACAGAAAGAGCTCTGAATAGGAAGAAATTATTTCCAGTAGCAGGATATGCAGAAGCACTATCTATTATATTTGATTACTATTATATACTGCTTTATATTATACAATGTTTTTTCAGGTTCATAGTATCATTCTTTTCTTGTAAACACAAGTAAATCAATAAATAAATCAGCATTATACATATTTTACATATAAAATAATTAATGCTCAGTAACTATGTTAACTGACCAAAATTCATGAATCTAGAAATTGAAACCAGATCTGATTTTATATTCAAAATTATTCTAATTATACCAAGTCAACTTCGTTTCTGAAAACACCTAAATTTAAAATATGGCTCATTATTTCTAATAAATTTAAGTCAATTCACTGGGCATGAGAAATCAACTTCTTTTCCTCGTTCCAATTTTTCATCACTCATGAGATTATGCTATGTGTTTTATAATTAAGCCACTGCTCTTAGTTTCTGTTCTTCCTTATTTAACCTTTTTATTCTTATTTATTTGGTTTTAACCATAACTAATACATGCTCATTGCTAAAAAGAAAAATAAGAAAAATATTTATTATCCAAAGATAACTATTATTAACATTTTCTATTCATAATTTTTTATTTTCAAAATAAATTTTATTATAACAATTTCATCGTGCTGCAGAGATTTTAGTCTTAAGTTTATGCATGTTTATTTTCATATCATTATCATTGCTACATTAGATTGGTCCCCTTTTTATCTTACGATTGAGTAATTGACTTTGTCTCCTTTTTAAAAAATTAACTTTGGAGTTTGCAAATTTTTTACAGTGTTGTAGAGTCTTGTATTTCTTTTCAATATGTCTTCACTAACTTTTATGTCCCCCTAGTCACCTCCCAGTTTGTCCTACCACATGTGTATTCCTGAATGAGTCTTGCCATCAGTACATTGCCCATTCCTCCTTAGTACCAGCCTCTCATGTCCCTACATCTCCCATCTTTGTACTACCACATATATATTTGCTTACACTCATTTGAATTCCCACCACATTTGACATGTTTCCTTCTTGCAAGTCTCCTGGCACCTCTTCAGCTAGTCTATGCTCTTTTATCTGCATTATGCTCAGATTCAGTGTTCATTTCTTCTGTTTGAGAGAATGAGTCATTTCACTCCTAACCTCTCTTTTTGGGCCTCAGTCCTCTGCCTTATTGCGAACATACAGCCAAGTTGCACATATGTCCCATTCTGTGTAGCGTACATACACTCCACGGAAATACTTTATTCAAATGTTCGCGATTTTTTTTTTCTGAAACCAGGCCAGTTGCTCAGTGTTCACCATTTTAAGCAGATACTTGATGCAAAAAAAAAAAAAAAAAAAAAAAAAAAAAAAAAAACAGAGCCAAAAGACAATGAAAAACAATAGCAAGAGCAACTAACCAATCAGTATAATGTCTCTCCTCTCTGTGTACAATCAGCTCCAGCTGTAGGCCCTTTATCTTGAGAGTTCATAGGATAATGCACACACATAATTAACCCAAATAAACCCACTTTCATGAAAAAACATTTTGAAGACTTCAGCACAAAATAGCACTTTTTGGTCCAGATCCTGTACTATTCTGAATTTTTAAAAAGACCACACAGAAGCCTCATCAACAGTACCCTAATTAAGCTAATTAGTTCACAGATGTTTACAGGAAAATGCTCAGCAAAAAATTTCACCAAGAATTTCTGTTTTCCTGGGAACAGAGATTTATGATGACAATAGTAATAGTAATAAGAGCTAAGATTAATAAGTACTTTAATGTCCCTGCCCCTTTACATAGGTCAATACATTTACATCAGTAACCCTCTGAAGCAGTGATTATTACCAAACCTATTTTACAAATGTCAAAACTGAGGCTAAGAAAGTTAAATGAGTTTCCCAAGGTCACACAGCTAGGAAGTACCAGGACCAAGACTCAGCTCCTGGTCTGCATGTCTCATCCTGTTGCCAATATCATAGCACTCCTTCCATGACTAAAATCTGTGTAAATTTCCCAGTATTCCTAGTTACCAAATAAAAACAGACTGAACTACCACTGTTTTAAACTACTATTATCTCCCCGTCTAACATCCTCCCTTTTCCCCACTCCTTACCTCTACTCTTTCCTCGACTTCTGCTTTCTGGTCTAAAGATTTTTCTGGTGGTCTGAGTCTGTTACCAAAGTCATTCTCAGAAGACATGCTTGAAGGTGATATTTTCTAGATTATTTCACTGTCCACCTTAAGAATGACAAAAGTGAAACTTAACAAGCACTGGTCATATCTCTTTTCACTAATTATCTAATAAGTTATGTGCTTTCTCTACCCTGGGATGAAAGACAATGAGCGCTTGTCAAAAACAAAGCTCCTGTGCCCCCTGTAATCTGATCTGGTTGGTTTCTAATCTTTGCGGTCTTTATCCCTTGACTTGACATCCCTTCTGTGTTAGGCCAACAAATTCCTTTCTTCTTAGGTTTGTTTGTTTTTCAAAATAGGTGTTTCTGGGACCCGTGGTCACAATATTTAGAACTACCTTGGGCAATCTTTTGAGAGAAAACACCCACTTTCATACACATTTTAAACCATTAATTATGAACATCATTGGTAAATATTCATTATGCAAGTGATATTGCCCTGGAATAAGTGATTAATTAAATATATAAGAAGATTTGAAAAGAAAGTGATATCCAGCTAAATTCCATTTTACTTTTTTTTTTTTAACTATGTCAAAATATTTGGATAATGCAGTATACTATCACCACTGGATTAAGCAAGTGTGATGATTCTTTGAGCTTACATAACACTATGGACTTTGCATTACTTCTATATGTAAACTTGGAAGGAGATTCTTCTCTTAAAAAGAAAAAGAATAGATAATGTAAGCCTTGGGCTTCAATGAACCACTGAAGGGTAGTCTAAACAAGGATTGTGATCTAACAGATGGCTTTGCCATTCAGAGACTGTGAGACCACTTTCTTGCACATCAGCCTCTTTCTTTCTTTCTTTCTTTCTTTCTTTCTTTCTTTCTTTCTTTCTTTCTTTCTTTCTTTCTTTCTTTCTTTCTTTCTCTGCCTATCTTTCCATTTATTTGTTTGTTTGTCTGTAAACACCTACAGCTCCTGGTCTTCCTAGGTGATCTCCCATCCAAGTACTAACCAGGCCTGACCCTGCTTAGCTTCTGAGATCAGACGAGATCAGGCTTGTTCAGGGTGGCATGGCCATAGTTGCACATTGGCCTCTTTAAACATCAGCTTTTCTCATCTGCAAAATGGGCCTAATTATTAATGTGTGCTTTATGACACTATAATCAGGATCAGTTATATGATTCATGTCAAAATATATACATAGTACTCCCAAAATATGACATGTAAGTAAATGTTAGCTCTTATTATTTCTACTGTTGTTTCTCTTATTCTCTATTACATTACATCATCAACTGTATTTCCCAAAACTGTAGTCCCTCAATGTTCTCACTTTATGCCTGGTTCTAATCTATCCATTTATTCCATAAACAACTATGTTCTTAGAATGTATTAGAACTTGAGTTTCAGGAGAGCTGAGACTTTGTTTTTCTGGAAGAAACAATGTAGATGAGCGGTTAAGAACATGGTGTCCATAGCCAAACTGCCTGGATTTTTATTCTTTCTTTTTCTTTTATTTCATTTATTCTTTTCTTCTCTCTCTCTCTCTCTCTCTCTCTCTCTCTCTCTCTCTCTCTCTCTCTTTTCTTTTCTCTTTTCTCTTTTCTCTCTTTTTCTCTGCCTGGCTTTCCTCTACCACTTATTAGATCAAAGACTTAGAGCATGTTTCTTAACTTCTTGGAAACTTTCTTGTCTATAAAATGAAGATAATTATAATAGCTACCTCATAGATTGTGGTGAAGTTTGTGTTAACATATGAAAAATAGTTAATAATAGTGCCTGACATGTAATATAGGTTATATAAGTGTCTGATATGATCATGATTATCATTCTTATCATTTATCACTATATCTCTAATATGTAGAATAGTTACTGACATATAATAGGTATGCAATAAGCATTTGATCAATGAATGAAAAAGTGCTAGACACTGGAAGTACAAAAACATTTAAGAGAATATCACCTGCCTAGAAAAGAACTGCAGGAACCCACACAGAGACTTACAGTTAAATGAAGAATTCATGGCCAGCATTCATACACATCAGTCAAGTTCAATTCCATCCATTTCCAGGGTCCCTAACTTGGGCTACACCACCAAGGATTAATATGGTACATGGGATTTATATAACAGCATGAGATCCAAAAAAAAAAAAAAAAAAAAAAATGCTGCAAGGTATTATATGACTAACATGCTGATTAGATACTACAGAGAATATGTAGAGATCCAGTCTAATGTTCTTGGAACATTTATTTTAGTTCTACATCATTTCAGCAGAAACTAAGAAATCGTTCCATTAAAAAAAAAATAGCAGCCAAAAAATAATGACCTCGGTATTTAAAATACTTCCTGAATATTTTTAAATCATTTAAGAGAATTGTGGCCAAGGTCCACTACAATGCCATTGTCATGAAATGATGATTGCACTTGTATCACTGACTTTTCTGTCCAATAAAGAAAGGAATTATGCTAAGAGAAATAAGTCAGACAGAAAAAGTGAAATGCCATATGATTTCACTTATATGTGGAATCTAAAAAACAAAATAAATGGACAAACAAAACAGAAACAAACTCATAGATACAGAGAACAAACCAATGGTTGCCGGATGAGAGGGAGTGTTGGAGGCTGGGTAAAAAAGGTGAAGGGATTAAGAAGTACAAATTGCCAGTTACAAAACTGTCATAGGGATATAAGTACAGCATAGGGAATATAGTCAATAATAGTATAATAACTATGTATAGTGCCAGGTGAGTACTAGACTTGTGAGGAGAATCACTTTGTAAGTTATATAAATGTCTAACCACTATGCTATACACCTGAAACTAATATAATATTGAATGTCAACTGTAATTTTTTTAAAAAAAATTTAATTGTCTACTCAGAAAAAAAGGAAGGAGAAGTTGCTGTTGAAGCCAATGGCAATAGAGTACCCTTGAACTTGCTCACATGAAGAGTCCTATGTTCCAACATTAGCCCTCTTCTCTTAGAAAATAGACTAATGTCAAATAACATTTTGTTAGGAATGATTTTTAAAGTGAGAAAAGCCAAGTTTGGTGAAACCATAGGAAAATGGGGGGGCTCTGGTATAGTTGTAGCATTAAAGTAAACTCATTCGTATTTCCAGAGGACACTTTGGGAATAGGTATCAGGAGCCTTATTATATCCATACAGTTTGGTCCAGCAATTCTGCCTGTATGATTTATCTTGAAGAAATCATCAAAGTTGTATACATATATAAAAAAGTTTATTGAAACATTATTTATAGTAGAAAATAATTAGGAACAAACTAAACATGCTTCAGTAAGAGATTAGTTAAATCATTATTTTATAGCCATGTGACACAATGCTCTGTATGAAACAGCCATGTTGTTGAAGCACTTTCAAGATAAGGACAAATGGTTGCTCTAGGTTATAAAACAGATTCCATAACAAAGTATATAATACAGTCAGAATCACTTAAAGAAATATATCCAAATAGAGAGAACATGTATATACATTTTTTCTTCCTTTTCAGGTCAATGAATAAGTATTACTTTTGTAATCTCAAAAACCATAGCATAGTACGAGAATTTTGACCTCTTCTTTCCTTTTCCCACGAATAATGTTCTACTTGCCATATATCACTCCCTCGTAAAAAATGGCAGAAGTACCCTGGATTTTTAGCATCAACGACTATACCTTATCTGCTTCGGCTAATACCATTAATCTATCTGTTCCATTGAAGTCTGATACAGATACATGACTGTAATCATTGCAATTTAATCTTTAAATAAGGTTATAATTCCATATATCTTCTTGCCTAAATATTGTTCTTCACCTGCATTGATTTGACTCTAATATTGAATTTTTTCCCCTTTAAGGTAAACAACTACAGTTTAGAAGAAGTAACACATGAAGAGGCGGTAGCAATATTGAAGAACACGTCAGATGTAGTTTATCTAAAAGTTGGCAAACCCACTACCATTTATATGACTGATCCTTATGGTCCACCTGATATTACTCACTGTAAGTACCACACACAGTTTCATCTTCAAACAGCATCCAGATTTGCAAAACTGGAATTCTACAAAGCTTGGCAAAGTCCTATACTTACACCTTCCCATCTGTTAAGCCTGTGGAAATACTTCTGAGGGATCCTGTGCTTTACCCACCGGTTGCCATAGGGCCTTACCTAGTGTTTTGAATGTGAGACACCCTGATGAGTCAGCAGGTCCACAGTTATAGAAAGGCTTAATAATATATGTTGTGGATAGTGTGATTACAGTAGCATAGGGGCAACACATTTTTAAAGGCTATTTCTTAAAACCCTAAAGCATGGTAGCTCCCATGCCATACTATTCTTTCTTCCTAGTTCAAATCTATAGAGTAGCTGAATGGAAAAGAGATCCCAGCAAAAGAGACCTAAGATGGCTTTATGCTATTTCCTGAGTGAGAGGATCTTGTACTTGAATGGTGAAATTATGAAATTAGTATCCTTAATCACCATCATCATAGTTCTTATTTTTACACGAATTTGTTATATTGGTAGAGAAGCCAGAGAAAATTGTCAGTCACTATGGCAGTAAAGATAGATTGGAGGTGAGGGTTTCTAGGTCAACAACTAACTATGAGATGCTGTAATGCTACATAAGCCCCATGTTTTCGCCACTTCATAATAGGTTAGCAAGAACCTTATCTAAGGTTCTGTCTCTGCAGTCTAAACTTAGAAGCAATGCAATTTTAATGTGAGTTTAAGAGACAGTTTTGTTGATGGCAGTAAGTGTGTTCATTCTGAAATTTTGAGAAGCCACTTGTGAGGTTGGGAACTCAGGATGTCTTCAGGACCTACCATTAATTAGTTTAGGGTCTTAAGCAAGTCATTTAACCTCTCTTAGATTTAGAGGTTTCTCTTGAAAATGAATTTTTTAAAGGTTGAATAATTTTTTATCTTCTCATTACATTAGCTATTGCTTTTCTTAATGATGATTCTAGAATGACTTGTCCCCAAATACATCTTTTATTCAAGCAGACAGTATGCTGAGATTAGTCTTACCTTTGGATATGAAAGAGTTTAAATTTCAGAGTTTTTCAAGTTGGATGAATTTAAAAAGATCAGTCTTCAGACTCTGTGAGCCACTTCATAAAGGGCATATAAGGTGAATGTCGAAAAGAGAAAAAGGAGTAAACAAAACTTGCTTAATCGATTCAAGAAATACATATTAAGTAACCTCAATATGTGCAAGACACTTTTTAAAGGAATAGGTATGCTACAAAGGATATAATTATGGCCTTCGTTGGAAGGAAGACCAATTCAAATACATAAATAGCAGTAATATGTGGCAAAAAGGGATGTATAAATAGAGATGTATATACCAGGGGACGAGTAAAAATAAATGTCCTTTGGGCACTCAAAGGAAGAGGATTTCAAAAAAAAAATAATGTTATGCAGAAGGTGGCATTTGAATTTTATCTTAAAGAATTGTGATATTTCAGTATCAGAGATTGGACAGGAGACAGAAATTGTAGTAGTTGACATGACGAAACAAAGGTACAGATGTTGGAAAGAACAGGCTTTGTTTGAGGACCATGGGACATGCCTAAGGGTGAATTTTGTAAGAATGTTGAAAGAGAAAGTTACTATTCAATACAATAGAAACAATGGATAGCATTTAAGCAAGAGAACAGCAGGGTCAGGGCTGGATTTCTCAATGTGTAAAATGAAGAGAGAGGAGGACAGGAGACCCAGTTAGGAGGTGTTTTCAATCACCCCAAAGGGAGATGAGTTAGGGTAGAGAAATAGGAAAGAATGGTCAGAATTCATAGCCTTTCTGGGATGGGAGTACAGCATATTTTGGAATTAAAGTTCTTGTGAAAGAACTCGTTTCTAGGAAACTTTTGCTTTTAATGGTTGGATATTAATTATGTGAAAGGAATGTGAGCTCTGCAATTAGAAAGACAGCATTTTTATTTCAATAGAAAATTAATCATCATTCTGAAAAAGTATGTGGTGAGTCTCTCCTCCAATTGTTCTCTTCATCTAATTATACTGACTGGGATTACAGATATAACTTATTACATCTTTCCAATCCTAAAGGTCACTATGCACTCATGCACATTAAATGCAAACAAACAATATCTCCCCCCACCCTTTGGAGGACAAGAAAATCTTCGGCATGTAGCAAAGCCTTTCTATTTTTAACAGAACTATAGTGTGACACATTGAATCACCCACATAACAGGTTTCTTTTTTCTTTTTTTCATCCCTTAGCTTATTCTCCACCGATGGAAAACCATCTACTTTCTGGCAACAATGGCACTTTAGAATATAAAACCTCCCTGCCGCCCATCTCTCCAGGAAGGTACTCACCAATTCCAAAGCACATGCTTGTTGAAGATGATTACACCAGGTCAGATATGCTTGTTGGTTAATTGAGTTTATGATCCTTACCAGGAAGAAATTGCATTTGCCTAATGTGTCAGTTGTTGCCTTGAGGCTAACTGAAACTTCAGAGGGCCATTCAAACTTTCTGTGATAGTCTTGCATCCAGTGGAAATCTGCAAATACTTGTAAATGTCTGTCATTGTTCTCTGTTAGGAGGCAAAATCACAAATTCTTTGTAGAGAAATAGTAATATACACTTACCTGTCGCTTTGCAATTTTTTAAGACTTTCAATATCTGATCCTATTTGAGCTTTATAGCCATACTGTAAGATAGGCATTATTAGCTGAGGAGAGAAGATGGTGCTGGGATTCAAATGGAAGGAATTAACCCACCAATATTATGTATCTGGTGAATAAAAGAGTCAGGACTGAAACCCTTGTTTTTTGACTCTAAATTTTGGCTCTTGCCATCAATAGCGACCCACAATTTGATGGAATTTGGAAGTCAAAGGAGTGAAGTTAATTACAAATGGTTTGAATTTAACATATCCTGTTAATCCCAGAGAGGAACAGGGCAGAATTTTAGGACAGAGCATGAATCATGTTGCTAATCCCACAAAGTAAAACCATACTTAGTCAGCACACCTCTAAAAAAAGTCAAATCTGACTGTTCACAGAGAAGACTAATTTAGTTTACTTAATCATCACTATTAAGGATTCAATGAATATTGGATAATTAATAAATTAATGAATGAATGGATAGGTCAATAATAAGAAAGGTACATTTTTTTCCTTTTTTATCTTTAATTTTTTTTTCAAAGTACTGTATGCTCATTTCAGTCAGTAAAATAATGCAAAGATGTTCAAGAAACAAATCTGCCCCAAACTCCCTACAGGGCAACCAGTCTTGAGGTTCCCAATGTGACATCCTGGCATGAACTTTTCATACCTTCTCCACATTCATACCAACCTGTACAAATGCATACTCAGATATAGATGGGCCTCGACATTGTTTTTACAAAATAAGTTCATATATTAAACATTGCTTTAAACTTGCTTTTCTCAGTGAACAATACTTTTTCACCCCAAACGAGATTACATGTGGGTATACACACTTTTTCTGAATATGTTTGTGTGTAAATACTAGAGATGAACCCTTTTGATTTTATATCCTATCTAATGAAGCCATTTGTCGGCCTTTAAAAAAATAGAGGAGACTTCCTGCTGCTTTAATTTCCTCCCTGGTACCCATGTATGCTTTGGTCTTTTCTTTCCTTTGCTATTTCTTTTTAAATGATTAAGCATTTTCCATTTATCTTGCAATTTCAGGTTTGCTGAAGTAGCTTGTTACATCTTTAGCCAAGGAGTGGAATGTTGAGATGCTGCAAATGTGCATCTGTGGTATCAATCAAATATAAACATCACCCTGCTGAAAAGTCTAATCTCTATGTTCTTAATTGAAATGAGGGTGAGGCAGCAAAGATAATCCTCACGGCTCTCTAAAAAATTGTGCAAATATAGGTACCTTTATTCACCAGAGGAATGACCTATTCACTCTATCCTATCTCTAATATTTAATATGATTTTAATTTGAGAATAATTTCTTAGTAGGCCCCATAGTGAATTAACATTTATTAAATCCCCTTCATAATCCATACCCTTTGCTAACTATTTTACATACACTCTCCATTTAATTCTTCCAAAATATAGAAAGAAAGGCTTTCATCCCCATTTTAGACATGTAGAAATAGAAGCGCAGTGAAGTTAAGCAACTCGCTTGTGGTCACACAGCTTTTAAGCTGCCCAGCCAGGTTTAAAATCCTGGCTTGGAGGAAACATTTAAATTTTCCCCTTATTTTTAAATGAAAGAGACCTAAGAGTTTTGGTAAGTTCTAAAGATAACTATATCAGGATTAAGACCTAATTCTACCACTGGCTAACTGTGTGAAGCTGGGCAAATCATTTGACCACTGCAAGCTTCAGTTTCTTTATCTGTATAATGGGAATAGTAATCACACTTACCTCAACAGGTTGTTTTAATGATTAAATGAGATAATGCATACAAAAAACCCATAACTGTACCTAATACACAAAGAATGTTAAATGAATGTTATATTTTTTCTGTAGCTATACTTGCAATCCTTAATCCACCTAAGATGTAACATGGAATATTTTAGATGGTGTCCCAGAAAGAGAATCCATTTCTTCCTATAATATGCCTCAGTATCTTACTTCTTGCCTCTCTGTTATTCTCTGGCAGAACAATCTCACAACTTTGCATAATGTCTTCTAAATGACTGGTGCCTGTAAAACTCACGAAATAATTTGTATCAGTTTACACACACACACACACACACACACACACACGCACACACACCCCTACCTTCCCCATTTCTCTCTGCTGCTGGATCCTCTCACGGGTGCTCTGTGCTGTAGACATTACCATGGATCTCAGAGGTATTTGCTCAGAAGCAAATTCACTGCCTCATTCATAAATATTTATTGAATACTTTCTACTTGACAGTGAGCACTGCCATAGGAGTTCAAAATTAAATGAGGAAAAACATCTCTAAGAACTATCAAATTGGGACAAAAATATATTTAAATGAGTGAATCCCCCATGCCCACTGTCTGATCATGCAGACCCTTTCCATGAAGTTTTCCATAAGACCTAATCTGTTAATTTTTTTCATCCTAAGATTTTAGACTTTGGTGTCAAATAGCATTTGACACCAAATGGCAGGTACTTACTTTATTATATCGTTAGATAAATTAACAATTTGACCACTTTACATTAGTCCTCACTTTTTAAAAGTAAAAGATCTATAGAAGCCCAATGTGTGGGAGCCACTAACAGAAACAAACAAAATTAGATCCATTCTATGAAGCTCTCTCATGTAGCCCTAGCAGTTTCCTTAGCACCACAGGAGGCACTTAGTAAATATTCATAAGCGAATTTGAGTTTAACATGAATGTCATAGGAACAACCCATGGCCTCAGAGGAAGTTTTAAAGAGGAAATAACTCTGGAGATTGAGCTTGAAAAAATGTGTGGCATTTATCAGAGAGTCGAGAGATCAGGAAGGGCATTTGTGGTAGGGGATAGCCCATGCATACTCAAGGAAGAATGTGAAATAGAATAAAATGGAAACCACTATTACAATTTGAAATGTAAGGCTCATAAAGAAAAATGGTACTTCCTTTTAAATTATCTTTATATTCCTATCTTTTCACTTATATGCAAACGAGTTGTAAGATTAAAAATACAGGGTAGTAGAAACACAGAGAATGCCGCTATGCACTATGAACACTAAGTGCTTTCATGCATATTATCACCCCTATATTACTTATATGATATTCTTATTCTCGATTTTTACACATAACAATATGAGTTTAAGTAATTTCCTCATATCATACAGCAAACAAATAGAATCAAAATTTGAATTCCAGTCTGTCTACCTCTGAAGGCTTAATCCTTGTACCCCCATCCCCAACTCATACATTGTCTTTTCACAGAGAATTATTGGATAAAGAGGACTGAGCTTGTGTCAGGAAGCCGGGTTCTAATCCTAGTCCTATTACTTACTATCTAGATGATCCTGAACAAGTCATTCAATCTCTCAGAGTCTTAATTTTCTCAATTACAAATTTGGGATAAAGAATCTTTTAATTTCCTAATGGAATTATGAGTTTTTCATGTGATAATGTGTATAAGAGTAGTCATCTTTAGATATAAAATTATATAAAATTATTATTTAATATTAAAAACTAACATTAGTAGCTCATATTTGAGATGTACTTTCTATTTTCCTAAAATAATAAATTAAGAGACTGAATCTCTAATGATGGGAGTTAGGCTGATGGGGAAACATTTCTGTGAAAATAGGAAGCTCTAACAACCTATAAAATTATATAAAATTGGCAGCCTTTTATTCCATATGCTCATAATACCTTACTCTATTGTAAGAAATATCTGTTTTCTTGATTAATATTCATATTTTTTAGGAAATAGAATTTTTAAAATAAATTTTATTATAATGACTTAACTGGAATTTTTAAAAATCTCTTTCTTACTATTTAAGGAAATACACATCTGAGTAAACTAGGGAATTTTGTTTTTCCATTGATTTAAAGAAAGAGAGCATAAACAAAAGGACTTTGATAAAATTCTCTTAGTAACAAGCCTATTGAGTCCCTATAAACTAAAATTATCATTGATGTAAATACTCTGGTCTTTGATTTTTGGAAAAGAAAGCTATAATAATGAAGCTGAGATATCTTTTTTTTTGGTACAAAGAATGACAGACTATCACATTTGGAAGGACCATATATGAATATAGAGTCTAATCTTCCTCCATTTGGAGGGAAAGGAACACAAGGCCCAGCATGATTTGCTAGCTCCAAGTCCCAATATGTAAGAGGTAGAATCAGATTTAGAACCTATGTCTTCGGACATCCAATCCAATGCTCTTTCTATTACTCTAAACTGATGTTCACTTTTCTTTTTCTTTCTTTTTTTTTTTTTTCATTTTTTTGGTGAGGGGAGTGGAGGTGGGGGGGTGGAGTAAGAAGGTAACAATTACAAAAAGCTATAATCAATGATCATCTATGAGCAGTACCTACTTTGTATTTTACTATGACTATGGATTACATCTCTGCTGGACTTAATCTTCTCTGATCACTGACTCATAGGAGATACAAACCAGATACTCTCTCCATCTCGCTAAATATTCTCAGGATGTACAAACAAATCATTGGCACTAAAATGACACCAAAAATAAACTAGGGATGCAAAGTAAAACTGCTCTTTTAAGATATGGGGACAGTTTCTTAATGAAGGTGATAGATGTCATTTAAAAAGGCCAGGGACTTAACTATAGCTGTGAGTGATATATCTTCCAGTGATAGAAACCAAGTTCACCTGACTCTGAATTTAGGATACCCAGGTGTCTTTCTAACTGACTCTATGTAATGTCCCCTCACATAATTTGGTCAAAAAGCAAAACCTAAATAAATTCTCAAGGAAGATCTTTTGTCTCCAGAAACTTTCAAGGACCATCCAAATTGTGACTTTGATACTCACCAGTTGGATTCCCTTATTTACTAAATAGATATGAACCCATCAGACCAGAGTCTGCCTCAATTCTCTTCTCCCTGAATTACAGAACACTAGCTTACTGGATATAATATCTAAAATGTATGCCAGTTCCTCCCCCCTCTTTCCTTAATTAATTTACTCATGTACTCATTCAGTGAATATTCAGTTTCTACCATGTGTCAAGCACAGTTATTAGCAAGAGAATTATAGTGGTGAACAAACCAGATAAGGTCCCTGTCCTCATGGAGTGTACATTCTAGAATAAGAATTAAATAAGAGCTGTATAGATAAGTGAGGTAAGTTCAGCTAGTGATAAGTGCTATAAAGGAAATAAAAGGATAAAATGATAAGCAGTGATTGGGGAAGAAACAATATTGAGTAGAATAACCAGAGAATGCCTCTCTGGGGAGGCAGTGGATAAAATGGAACATGAATTAAAAGAAAAAATAAAAAAGTAGAGATATAAAGATCAGAGAAAGAACATTCCAGGAAGAGGAAATAGCAAGGCTAAAATAACTGAGGCAGGAATAAATTTAGTATGTCCCAGGAATATAAGGAAGTCCAGCTTGGCAGGAAAGAAGTGAGCTAATGAGACATGGTAGAAAATTAGGTTGGAGGAGTCAGGAGCCAGAAGACACAGGACTTTGTAGGTAATGATGAAAAAGTGTAGGTTTAATTTAAAGTGCATTGAGAATCCTTTAAAGAGTACTAACCAGGAGAGTGAAATGATCTTCTGATTTACGTCTAAAAAAAAAAAAAAGAAAGGAAAAGGAAAAAAAAGAAAGAAAGAAAGAAAAAAAAAAGCTCTCTAATTCCTGTATGGAGTAGAGAGACATTTGGAGAAAGAGGGGAAAGATTATGGCACCAGAGACTAGAGGAGGGGCAGCAGTGGAAGAGAAGAGGAATGGAGGAATCTGAGCTACACTTTTTAGTTAGATTCAACAGCTAATATTCTTTAGGAGGATGGGGCCTGCTCTAGTCAGGCTAAGTTACTACCAACCATTTGTACACTTTTTATCACCTACAGAATAATCTATCAGGAACAGAATAAGTATTTGCTACAGTTGCTGATTTTTTCCCTTTGGTGTTTAACTTTGAAACTCGGAACTGGTTGGAGGCTAAGCCACCCACTGTTTCTCAAATGTTTCTACCACATGCCCTTAGGCCTTGAAAAATTAGCTTGTTCTCATCAAGGCCTGGGTAAAACGTGAAGCTTTCTGTGTAAGCATGAAACACACAAAATCTTATATTTTCTCAGAAAAGTTTGGGAAATATCCTCATTTGCTTTAATGTGAAAATATTTTGATTACAAATTAATTTATTTTTAACCAAAATCTTAAAGTGAAGTTGACCCACCAGATAGAATTTTTCTGGGGATACTCAGTCCCTGTCAAATACCACAGATCTCAACATGCATATGAGTACACAAGTTTGAGAAGCACGAGCTAAATTACATGAACCTGTGAGTTATTAATTCTGTGTTATAAAAACAATCAATAATAGTTCAAGGTTTACATCTCCATCAGGGATAGGGTTTCAAAGGATTGGACAACATTGCCTATCACATTAAAGTCTGAGCATGCTCTAGACTCTTCATTTTAACATATTTAATGACTTTAAACCATTTCTTGATGAATTGGAAGTTTCTTCTTCTGACACAAGAAAGACATATTTTCTTATATGCCTTTAACCAAGTATGGTAGAAAAGAACTGGGGGTGCCCTACACAGACAACTGGCCCTTGCTTTAGAAGTAGGATCACTGTAGCAGAGTGAATAGGTGTGTAGGCCCTGGAGCCACCTTGCTCAGGGTCCTACTATGACCACTTCCTAGCAGTGTGACCTGAAGTAAATTATGTAACGACCCTTTGCCTTCTTGGAATGCAATGGAATGATGGAATAATCCTTTCCATCTCATAGGTTTATTGTGACAGTAAACTGAGTTAATACATGTGAAGTGCTTAGAGAAAAGTAAGTACTCAATAAATGTTAGTTATTATTAATGTTATTTAAAACAAGGATTTAAGATGAGATACTCCACGAATAAAGTCATTTTTTGGTAAACATCATGAATGGAATGGAAATGTAACCAGCAATGTTATACAGCTGCTCAAAAGTGACCTTCATATGTATACATTTTTCAACTTACTTATCTTGCAGGACACATTAGAACATTTTATTACAGAAAGTGTATGCACTTAATGCTTTATCAAGAACCTTTATTTTTTTGACTACGACAAATATCTAGTACCACCTGCACTGACAATCTAATATAGAATTCAGTGGAACCAAATATGATAAAACAAAACAAACAAGCAAACAAACAAACAGTCTATCAGTCTGCCCTCTGTCGCTAAATAGAATGATCCTCTGGATAATTTCTTAATTTTATCCTATGTTATTCATAAGGAGCTCTAAACAACTAATACCATATAGACTTTCCCTTAAAAAAAAAAAAAAATCTGCAAAACATGACATCAGACTCCTTGTAACCTTTATAAAGTGCATTACAAAACAAACAAATCAAAGATCTATCAGCAATGTCTGTGAGTTATCTGTTTTGCTCTGTGCAAAATGCCTGATTTCTTCAGTGTAGCTGCCTCTTTTGAGGTGAACTGTAATGATGGGAAAGGGCAAGCAGGGCAAAACTAGTGAGACAGATGAAGGATATACCACTAACTAGAAGCTTCGAGGGGAGTTTTCTCTTCATTGATGGTTGCTCTACACAACAATTTGGGTTTACTTACATAAACTGTGAGGCATGACAGAGCTATCCTGTTAGAAATAGAGTGGATATGCTAATGGAGAAGTTGATAAATATTAATTAAAGGAAGATATCCAAATATATATTGGGAAACATGTTAAACTGCTGTTCGCTGTCAGGGAAATAAATTTAATGTTGGAAAAAATGAAGCAGTAATGAGGATTTTAAAATTATCTTTTATAGATATTTATTATTTCCTATGTACCTCATAAATTAGCCAGACATAAACACGTAAAACTAGGCCTTATAATTTTATGGAAAATGGTTAGTGTACATCTATAACTATTGTTTAATCAATACTGTATTACGTTTTAATAGAATGAGTTTATTCTTGGTCTTCAGAGCTGGTTGAGGCAAAAAAGGATAAATGATAGGCAATGGAAAATTTTGTAGGGACTACTGTAGAAACAATCCACCATTAATTGGCCATGTTCCCTTACACTGCAAGTTAATAATTATCACAACACGATGTGCATATTGTTTCTGAGCCTTATCCATATATTGAAACAAGGTGTATATTACGACTCAAGACAAGTACACATGGCCTACTTTTCTGGGAGTTTGTTTCACACCCACACATCAATAAACTAATAGTGACAGAAGATAGTTGATTCCTAATTGTCCACATGTGGATGTATAATTTCAAAATTATTTATAACAGCATCATAATTCCTGAGTGACTTCATGCTATCTCCTATATTATTTAGCTGCTGTGGGTGAGGTTACCGTATAAATAATAATTCCCTTAAAAAATATAAGAAAATTGTGGGATACCATTATTACATTCTGAAAACTTATATCCTCATATATTATAGACATAAATTTCATAAATTTTGTTGTATTTTTTCATTCTTCTAGGTAATTTGATTAAACTAGATAATGAAGCAAGATATATCTGAGTAGAAAATATTTTAAACATACTACTTTAAAACACTTTCCTCAGACAACCTACCTTTTTAATATTTACCTCTATACCTATTGCCCTTTTTATGTCTTATACCTCTCTTTAATTATTTCTTTTCAATAAGTTCTATCTTATTTTATTATTTTCCCTAATGGTAAAGTAATATCTGTTTTTACAAAAGTTATATAATAACAAAAATATAAATAAAAATTAATAAAAATTACTATTTTACACAAAAAGATAATCATTATTACTATTTATTATATTATTGAGGATTTTTTCTATGTATATTTGTTTATAAAATTTGAACCATACTATATATAGTGGATTTTTTTCTTTTCAATTTAACATTAAAAATATGCTTTTGAAGATAAAACATGAGAAAATGTTTTATCTTCAAAAATATTTTTAGTAGCTATATAATATAGAAGAACCATAATTGACTTAACTACATTCCTATTGTTGGATATGTAGATTTTCTTATTACAGGTAATGCTTATACAGTCTTCTGACCCCATTTCTGCATTATATGTTTCTCTAAGATAAATGTCTAGATGCCCACTGCATAATCAACACCTCAGTAGGTTGCCTTACAAATATCACACATTTAACATTTCCGAAAACATACTCTTGATGTTCGTCCTCAACCTTCCCTCCCATAGGAAAATATCTATAATTAAAAGAAAAAATGACCCACAGAAACAGTACCAGAAATGATAGAGATGATGGAACTAGCAGACATATTAAAACATGTCAATCTCTTGAAAATTAGGAAAAGAAATATAAATGAACAGGAGAAAAATGGGAGATATGAAATAAGCCACATTAAACATTGAGTAATGAAAAGAGTATCTGAAGTGAAAATTAATATCATAAGAGACACTGCAGAAGAAAGAATTGTGAGTTTTAAGGCATAGCAATACAACCTATTCAGATGAAACACCGAGAGCAAAAACATATATATTTTTTTAATTTCTAGTTCCTGTGGCACCAGAAAAAGCAGACTTGAAGTACTGGATAGTCAGAATTTTTTTTTTAATGTTTATTGAAAATTATAATCATATTAGTCTGAGAATCTCAACCAAGCCCAAAAACATTGTAAAGGGAGAAACATAATAAAAGTAGGTTTCTTGTCAGATTGAATACATATAGAAGACAGTAGAGAGGTATCTTTAAACTACAGGGGAGCTGACACCAGAGTTTGTGGCCTGAGCAACTACAGAGTGGAGATGTTATTACTAAGAAGGACAAGGCTAGGGGCAGGCAGATTGGGGACAAACATTAAGAATCTGTTTTTGGAAACGTTAAATGTGCAGGCGGTGGGGATCTAGTAATTTGCAAAGCTGGGTCGAAACACAATCAGTCTGGCTGTTAAGGGTCATGCAGCTGGTATATAACATCAGGATTCAAATTAACCCAAAAGTTGGACTCTTTTTGCTATAACACATGGGTAGCATTCTTAGCTTTAAGATTTCTGGAATCTTCTCTGTAATTCAAGTTAGTCTTTGGTTTTTCTTTTGTTCGCATGGATAAAACTAGTTTTATATCCTACCAGCAACACTTAAAACCTATTCAAGATATGCAGCCACCTTTTCTCAGGAAGAAGTGAGGCTTTCTGGATGATGCAGTTTTTGATACCTTAATGAACATTTAAGTCCTCATTGAAAAAACTTATCAGTCCTAGTAATTGTATGTGCTTCTGTGTAAACACTTAAACATCAACCCTCACCTAGATGTGTTTAAATAATATCGACCTTGAAATAGAACAATGTGAGTCCTTTCTCATAGAGACTAATGGGAATGCTGTCAACTGATCCATTGGAGCCTGGTATTTTGTTTTATTTTTTTTTTTTTCAGTCCTAATCTTTTTCTAAAGTCTCATTTACCATCTTGAGACAGGGGATGAAGGCAGAATGAAACAGCTGAAATAAATGTGATAGCTAGAGATTTCAAAGTCAGTTATGTGAGGCCTTGCTCTGAATTTATAACAGTATTAGTAAAACCTTATAGCTGTCTAGTACTGCACAATACTTTCCTATTTCTCATTTAGTTCCCTGGACACCATACAAAATGAGCAGAGAAATGTTGCTATACCCACTTAACAGATTGAGAATCTGAGATGATACAGAGTGTATAATTTTTCCTACAAGTAGTACAAAGTAAGTGGCAAATCAGGACCCAGAATCTAGAAACAAGGTAGCATCTTGGTTAAGAGAATAAATATTGGAGTCAGAATAACCATTTACTAGCTTTTTGACTTTGGATGAATCAAGTAACTTCTCTGAACCCGTTTTTCCACTTATGCCTATCCCATGGATTATTATCCAGATTAAATAAAGTAATCTATGTCAAGTACTTGGAACAGAACCTGACACAAAATAAGCTACATTCACTTAGGTTAGCCGCTATTATTATTACTATTATTATTAACCTTGATTTCTATTCAGAGCATTGGGGTGTTTATAGGACTGATTGTAGTTGTGATTACTACTGCACAGGGATGGTGGAATAATATGAAGAAGTCAATAATGGGGGAAATATGCTACCAGTTAGCCTAATAACACATGAATTTACACTATATTTACACTTGCTTTAAAGAGTATATTTTGAGATTTTATGTTGATTTAGTAGTATTTCCTTTATATCTTTTAAAATGATAAGTAGGTAGATAGATGATAGATGAAAGATGATGGATGAATAGATGATGATGATAGATAGATGGTATATAGATAGATAGATGATAGATAGATAGAGAAATAGATACTGATCCTGATTTAGAAGAATCTATTCAAAACCAAGACTACCTATAAAGGTTATATATAAAAAATTTGTATTAAGGGACCTGAATTTTAAGTTAAAAATTCTAAAATTAAAATATTCTACAGTGTTAAGTAAACACTCACATATACTCTCTTCGATGCTCAGTTTTACTATGCAGGTAGCATAAAACATTTTGCATGAATGTAGTGTTTATGTTTGCATGCTTTCATGATTTGAGCACAGAAATCCAATACATACACATAGCAACACCTATAATGATGTCTCCCAGGTCCTGGAGGTAGCTTTAATTCCATGGCCTCATTGTATAACATTAGGTGGGGCTGTGGGCAGTTGGACAAGGTGTCACATACACTGTACTTTGGATGAATTTATATATTCATAAAAGTGGATATATAAATCCATTTTTATATATCAGTATAAAAATAAATAATACATATATAAATAAATATATACATATATAAATAATATATAAATATACTATATATCACATCTGTATTACATGTATACACACATATATATTTATATATATATCACTGGTGAAATAATGAAAGGTAGTTTTTTTCCTTTTCCTTGAAAAAAATGACCTAATACTTACCACTGTACAAATATTAACATTTATCAGCAGAATTTTATCAAGTCAAAAATTTTAGAGCAATATTTGTATTCAGTAATACTGAGAGAGATAATGCAGTTCAAAAATGTGACTAATTAATAACTTTCCCAAGAACAAGTTTATGTCTAAAATTATAGTTCCAAACTCTGACAAGAGTCACCTGTGAAACTATTGAAACAGAGTCCAGAGTCCCACCCCTGATCTACCAAATCTGGGTACCTGGGATAGAGCTGCAATACAAGAATTCAAAACAGATTGCAAACTCTTACAGGTGATTTTGATGTATAGGCAGGTTTGGGAACCACTGGCTTAAAATTATTATGTCTTTTGCCAGAATTAAAAGCAAATTAGAGTACATTAGAAGAAAATATGGTCAGGCATTTCTCCCATAGGATAAATTTTTATAAAAACATTGGATGACTATAAACCAATGACGATGGTAGTGATAATGTGCAAAGAAAGGATAGTGATCCTGGGCAAAAGCTACTAAACAGAGAATTTGTTGAGTGGCATTCAGATATTATAATTAAAGGTGCTAGCTACTTAAAAATATTTCTGGCAGGTATACATTTTACTCTATAAAGATACTTTTGAAAAAATTGCACATGACTTTATTTCCTTTAAACCAAATTACCTTTGACAACAAGCCTCTATCTTGCCTGTTTCTCGGCTTAAAGTCTTCCCTGAGCATCAGTCTTTAGGAGCTCAGACTTTTGAAGAACAAAATCCTGGAAGAGAGTTTTTTCAGGAAAATTCTGCTTTCCCTCCTATATCGCAAATCTCCAGAGAGACAAGGTCTGAATATCTGCTTCAAACTTGGGGAGGGAAAAACAGTAAATTCAAAACACAAATTAATATTTAATAAATTATCCTATCCCCCTTTATTATTTGTATTCCTCCAGAAAAAGTGGTTTATCTTAGCCCAATTCAGAAACACTCAAAACCCTAAATCCTCTTTTTCCATGAAAGAAATGTTTTTATAAAGGAATCTTAGGTAGTTCTAGGCTCCTTAAGTACACAGCTGCTACCATCTTACAGCCAAACAAGCAAAATCCTTATGGCTAAAAGCATATCAGAGACAGGCGTAGCTGTTGATCATCTGATGGATTTATAGGATGTATCAAAGTTGCCAAAGGCAGGAAAATAGAGACTGTGGGGAGGAGGACTGAATTCTAATCTAACTTCCACACCCATATCAGGAAGCCACTTAACTGCCTTGGATCTGTTATGTGTAACTAGGTCTTCCTCATGGAATATAATGCCCAGCAAACACAGAGATTAAACAATGTACACAGTACCACATACACTGTTGGCAATTCTTATTTTGCTTTACATTTCCCCCACAGCATCCTTCAGAGAAATACTGCATAGTGAATGTTGGAGTCAAAGAGACCTACATTCAAATCACAGTTTGACCACTACCTTATTTGTGCTCCCTTATCCTCTCTGAGCCCTAGTTTTTTTATACAGAAACTATAGGTAACATCTACTCTGAAAGTTTGTTGCTGTGCAGATTAAAGTTGATGCTATAGGTGACCAAATAGTGACTGAGAAATTTGGGGATCCTCTGTTATTGCAATAAATTTACATTTAACTTTTTCCCTTCTCTACCCCACTGCACCACCCCCAAAATCAAATTCTAAAGCTCAGGCAAATTACAAAGATTTTAAAGAATATTTCATGTGAATATAAAAGAGATTATAGGATGACTTTAAGCTCTATATTCATTCCACCCTGCTGGCACTGAGGTATCCTGAACTGACCTTGAGATTCTTGGCACAAACCTATGGAGTTCACTGGTCTTTGATGTTTTGTCCATTACTTTTCATGCTGTCTGTGTTTCATTATGACCCTCATGCATTTTTGCCGCCTGATAGCCATCTTACCTGTGATAACAATGCATTGTTCTAAAATTTCTCCCATCCATTGAATATATTCCAGATTGGTTAGATAGAGTAGCTGAAAGGTTCAGCTCTATTGATAGCTTAAAAAAGAAAAAGAAAAATCTTTTCCATCTGGTTTCATTATTTCTGTATCTTAGTTCTTTTAGTAGTTCATTTAAGAACAGCTCTTACTTCCATTGGGTGTACTGGTCCTCCTGGGTCTTCAAAAAAAGGTGGTCTTCTCTGGATCCCCCAAATAGGCCAGGATTCCTCTTCCCACATGGACTTGAACGTCAAGCGCTCTGGGTAATTTGTGATCTTACTTGACCTGCTGGAAATACTTAGGCCAACAGTATACAAGGAGAGCTTTTTTGTTTAAAGCTCCTCAGAGCACGGACAGAAGGACCAAAAGTATGATTGTCTCGAAATGCATTTTGTAGGGAGGAAGTGGCGTTTGGGAAATGGAGAGAATAGTCTGGAGACTGCGGGGAGTATGATTAATATTAGCTGAGTCCTGCCAATTACTAGCAGTCTGATAAGTCATTTGGATACTTTTGTTTTATTAATTTTCACAATAATCCTTCATGTCTGTTAAAATTGTATAAGACCGAAAGCCTAAAAATTAAATAACTTTTCTAAATTTTCGTAGCTAATAGGTAGCAGAGTTGAAACTTAAACTTGGCCTGTGTTTTACTAAAATGTGTTACCACTTAGGAGGTTAAATATTCATAAAATTCTTCAAATATACATAATGTACTTAACATCCCCCAAATTTGAGGGAGTTTATTTTGGCTATTAAAATAGAAGTTCTGCTATAAATAGGTTCATACATTGTGTATTGCTGTATTTTCAGACCTATCTTCTACTTCTTCCTTTCATGCCCCCATGCTCCAACTAACTTAATCTGATAATTAACTGGTTGTCTGTTCTTACAACACTCTTGGTCAAATGTATGCTCCCTGCAGCCATCTTTATCTTCATTTTACATGTTAAAATTCGACCCATATTTTATGATTCAGCTCCAATGACACCTCTTTATATAAGATTCTCCCTAATTCTCCCTGATAGATACCATTTCTACTTCATTTGAATTCTCAAGATGCTCTACCTTCCCTCCCCATCACATTTAACCAGTTTTAGCCTTATTTTATGAAACTAACTCTCTCTCTCTCTCTCTCTCTCTCTCTCTCTCTCTCTCTATATATATATATATATATATATATGTATACATATGCACACACATATATATATATCCAAGACAAAGTAGTTGAAGGAAGATATATCTGTGTCAGATTTTTATCTTCCACATCACCTAGATTAGTACATAGAAACAACACATAAAAAACTATTCACTAAGTGCTATGGCAGTGATTTGCTAAAGTTTGCGTATTGTATCTCATTTAATCTCATAGCAGACCTATAAGTTAGGTCTTAAAATAAACCATTTTCTAACTAAGACAGCCAAGCTTCAGACAATTTAAGTAATTTCCTGGAGTCACACAGCTAAGTAGTAGCAGAACAGTATTTAGACCCAGGTCTTACAGCCTGAAAGCTCATGTTTTTTCTCCCATGTTCATAGCCTCTCTACATGTTTTCTAAGTGCATAAATATATGTTAAATGAATGAGTAGATACATTAGTAAAAAAAAAAAAAAAGACTACAGTTGCTATAAATTTGTCTTAATTGTCATCATTTCTATAAAAGGATTTTAGCTAGCACACAATTTCTCTGAAGTAGACTAAACCTTAAATGGAATCTTCTTAGTAAATGAATATATTTGCATAAATGAAGATATAAGATTCCGACAAATTTAAATAGCCAATATGGTGATGCCAGTTAAGCCATCCTGTTACTCATAAGCAATTATTCACAAAGCTGCATTGCCACTCTTATAATACCTTGTTAGTACCTATGCATCACATAGAAATAAAAGTTGTTAATTATTTTTTTAAAATACCCCTAAAGTGGAAAAATATGTATTTTCTATCTCTGAGTTGTTTGAGAATCTGTATATCTTTGCGGCTGAATTGAATACGACTCAATACACATCTCTAACAGTCCTCTAGAGTAGAAAAAAAATATTTTAAAGAACTAATTTAAAAATACAGGAAAATATTAAGGAAATCAAAATTACCGACAATTCCAGTATCCAGAGAACATTGATAACATTTCAGTGACTTTTCCAAACATACTCACAGACCTGCAGTTATGCTTCTTATAAAATTGACATTATACTACATATGCAGATTTACGGATTTTTATCCCTCAGCTTATATGATGAATAGTTTTTAATGTCATTTAAAAGTCATTTAGAAAACATGCAATATTGAGAGAAAATAAAAATTTTATGTAAATGTATTTCCCAGAAATGATTTTCCGCAAATTCCTTGGCATATGCTTCCAAACTTTTTTTTGCATTATCTCTTACATAAAATTGAGATCATACCTTATATATTTTATTACTTACCAAATTGGATTAAGCTGTGTGTTATGCTATTTTAACCTGTTTTCTGCACTTAATAATATGTTGTGAATATCTTTCCATGTCATCAAATATGCTTCCACAGCGATGTTTTTGATGCCTTTATGATTGCTAAACACTGAATATATATGTTTTCTTCAGTGTTTTGTTTTTACATACAATGTGACAGTGGCATTCTATGCACACCCGTTGTACTCAATTTTATAGAAAAAATTTCTGAAAGTGGAATTTCTGGGTCATAGCTTCAGCAGTTTATACTTCACCGCTAATATATGAAAAGGGTCTTTACAACTGTTAGAGAAAAGGTAAATGGTACTACTATGTGTACTGATGTGGAAGAATGTCTACTAAATAATGTAAAATTTAAAAATAAAAGCAATAGCATAATAATATATGATATCATCCAGATCAAATTTTATTTTAAAAATTATGTATTTACATGTTTATGTATAGATTTGGATATAGGTATGAATTTGGGCATAGATCTAGTGATATCTAGTGTTGAGAAGTAGGAATACATTTGCTGACTTACAAGAATGCAGCAAACCAAAAAAAAAGAGAGTAAAGAAGTAAACTGTAATACAGTGTGAATGTGTATGCTAGAAGGCCGAGCACTGACCCTGGTCATGTAGGGAAGCTCCCTAGGCCTGAGGGTCAGCTGACTGCCAGATAAAATAATGACACCCAGTTAAATGTGAATTTGAACAATGACAATGAAAAGCTTTTAGTATAAGTATGTTTTATGTAATATTAGCATATTTATATTCAAAATTATTCATTGTTTACCCAGTATTCAAATTCGACTGAGCATCCTGTACTTCTTTTTTACTAACTCTGGCAATCCTAGGCATGACCAGAAATGTGATCTTGTCATCATAAGAGGAAATTATCTCTTAAGAGATAATTCACATCCACAAAAGTGAACAAAAGTGTATACGTAAGACAGGCAACTGATTGCCAGCTTTTCTATTTAAATGCCTCAAGTCATCATAACATTTACTGAGCACCTGTCAGGCACTGTAATATGTGCTATTTAAGCAGAAGTTCCTCCAATATTCATAAGACCCTGAGATGTAGACACTATTCCTGCTCACAGGGGGAGAAACTGAGGCACAGAGGTAAACAAATTGTCCGAGATTATACAGGTTATAAGAAATGGGGCCAAAACAAGAATCTAAATGGTCAAACTCACAGCCGACTCTCTTTGTTTTATTATCTACTGCCTTTAAAATAGGAGCTGTAATTGCCAAGATGACTAAGAAATATTGTTAGTTATACCCTTGAAGGAAAGTATATGCCAGCAAAAGAATTTTAAAAAATAAAACATAATGGTTGCACATCCAGGCTTTGCAGCTGCACAACCTGAGTTCAAAGCCTAGCCTCACTGCTAATAACACAGCTATATGAAGAGAAGCAAGGTATTACTAATCCTTGCAGATTAATAGTATTATATATGTTTTAGTATCAGTGAGCAGATTACTACATGACATATGACATATAATGCATATGCATTACTACAGGGCCTGCCTTGTAGTAAGTTCTCAATATATATGTTAGAAGTTATTATTATTTAAAATACATCAGAGTACAAAACCAAGTAACAATCATGAAGAATATACTGTATGAGAGTTTAGAAAAAAGAAAAATCTGCAATCAGGTGTACTTCAGAAGGCTTGATGGAGAAAGTAGGAATGAGACCCTGCTAGAAACCAGAAACTTCCTAAAATATAGTTTTGGAGGAAAGGACCAATATATATAAATTTGAAAAGTGTATGAACCATCGACTCCAGGGAATTTATGTCCTTAGTCTATGTCCCACTTCGAAATCCTAGTAGAGGTGCTTTTTAGCCAAGAGTTCTCTCCAAGGAGAGCAAGACAGTGCTACAGCAATCTCTTTTTCTTATAGGTGGCTTATTCTTCCTTTCTGGCCACCAGACGGTCTTTATAACCTGCTTGCAATAACTGACCTAGGAAAGTAAATGGTAAGAGCTGCATGAAATTGAGGATAATGTACCTTCGGGATAAAGCCACCTCATTCTTCCTGTTGATACATAGAGAATTATATTTGAACATTATTTTTCCTTTTGGGGAACAGCTATTCTATTCAAGCTGAGCTTTCAGTTAAAGGCATAAAGGGTTTTCTCCCCTATAGAGTGGGTGTTAGTAATGTAAAATTGGCATATAGGAGTACATAGTTGAATTAACATTTTGCATTCTATTTTAGAAGATATGCTTTGGCTAAACATATTCAGAAATTCTCACGTACGTGTGAATTTTAAAACTTAAGATTTCATCAGATTTGGAAACCTTTAGTTTAGGTGTTACAGATATAAATAATCTCGGAGTCTCTGAGAATAGAAAATGATTATTGCAGAGGTAGAGTTTCTGTTCTATGATATGTTTTAATACCATGATAAACCGAAAGAAACCCTGGGGTGATATTAAGCTTTGAACCTTCTTTTGGGGGGCCTTTATGATGTTCTCCATAATTTTCTATCATTCAAACTCCTCTCTTTCATTGTTTTCAAACTTTTCTCCAAAGGGAATGGCCTTGCTTTCTATCTCCATACCATCTTTGACTAGTACTAGCTCAGAATATAGAGGCATAGATAGTTACCCCACAGACCAAACCTAATCAAACCGATGGAATGCCCAGCTCACCTCAGAGCATCGTTCTCTGCCTACAGCTCTGCTGAAGGGGGAAACCCCAAAGGATCATGCATTTCACCCCCTAGCCAGACCTGAATGGACAAGGTGTGTTCTCAACCCAAAAGATGCCAACCCAGAGCTTAGCCATTGACCAATAATGTGGTTAACTCAAAAAAGTAAGAAAATTAGATGCTTTCACCTCCCACTGTTCCCACAGCCTCATATACAATTTCATACTTCATTTCATTCAACATTATAAATAAAGCATTTTCTTATACTATTAAAATTTTTATGAATATTAACTATAATAGCTAAATAATAAACCCTCATGTGAATATATCTTATGTTCTGTATCTTTGTCTCTTTGTTAGATGTTTTGATTGATTCCTTTTGATCTTTTCTGTTTCGCTCTTATAATACTGCAATGGCTTTCTCTGTGGAAAACTTTGTCTACATTTTTTATTTTCTTCTTAGGATTGCATACTAGTGATAGAATTACTGAACTGAAGAACAGGATTATTTCTAAAACTTCTGTACTATATTGCCAAATCGCTTTTTTGAAATGTTGTAAAGGGGTTTTATACTCCATAGACCTGCAATATCAGGGTCTGTTTCTCCATACTGCAACTAAGTTGTGGTTTATTAATTCTAAAAAAAAATTTTATTATTTTTAAACAGGCAAAGGGGATATATCATTTAATTGCATTACTTTTATTCCTAGTGAGGTTAAATATTTATATTTGTATGTCTACTTGTCATTTGTATTTCCTCTTTTGTGACTAGATGTTAATAACCTTTGTCTATTTTCTTTTGAAAGTTTATGGGGTTTCATATTGGGTTGTAGAAACAGCTTTAAAATATTGATAAATATATTTAAGCACATGTTTCCCCAACTTACTGCTACTTTATGAGGTTTTTTATGTAGTCCAATCTCTCTTCTGTGATTTCCTTTTATTTAAAAATTTCTATTTCATGAAAATACCAAATAACTACTAATCTGCTTTTTATTTTATTTTGTTTTGCATATTCATATATTCTGAGTTCAGATTAATTTTTTTTAACTAAGTTTACAAAAATAGAAGAGTATAAACATAATGATAAGATGTATTGAACATTCCTGAAATAATTCAAATCCATTTCTCAAAGAGCTAGTGTGGCCATAATACTGACCCAGTGCATCTCAGATATTTGTTGCAACATCTTTCGGAATCCCATAAAAATACTATTGTAGCTGGACACCCACCCAATACCAAAGGGACGGTCATCTCAGTCTTTGGAAACATACCTGTTACAATCACTATTGGCAAGGTCATTGATTTTCAACTTTTCATTTCAATAAAACATTCCATGAACCATTTATAACTCACTGTCATGAGAGGGCCCAATTTTTCAGAAACCTAAAAATTCTTTGAGAAAATAAAGCACCTTAATAATTGAAAACTTTCAAAATGACTTCATGTGGTGCAGCTCTTACTCTGCCATTTTTCTCTTCAATAAGCAAACATAGCAAAATATAATTGAGAGTGATGTTTATAGAGAGAAAATGGTAAATCAATCTTAATTTCTATTTTTGAAAAAGTAAATATTTATAGATAATGGTACACAGTCCATCATTAATAACAAATTACTTATGGCCAACAATTTAATATGACCCCGCACCTGTGAGCCATACAGGAAAGCAAATCACTATAAAAGTACAGGCACAAATTAAAGGTTGGAGTTAAGGATGATATCTCTTTAGAGAAAATTAAAATAATTGAGAAGTCCAGGAAAAGTGAACATCAACTTCCAGAGCTATGATAGAGGATCAATTACCTTTTTAATGTCAGGAGCAAAGGTCTTTATATATATATATTGCACTGTGTATTTACCGCCCATAGTTAGATTTCTTTCTGTCACCACATATTTGACCCCTTTTACCCCATGTTAGAAGGCGCTGTTATGCAGTGTTTTTTGTGATACTAAAAACCACTGATTTTTACTTCCTTTGTTCCATCCTCTTGAAGAGAATCCACATTACATTAAAGTGCTAATATGTGAACTGCCTAATTGAGGAGCAAATTCTCAGAGGCTATGCATCTCTGTGATCCTGAGTGCCTGAGAGGAAAAATAATGCTATTTGGTGATCTCACAGTGAGTGTCATGCACTGAGCAAGGTCCTTTACAAGCGTTCTTTCTATTTCTCACAGCCATCCTCAGGCCAGTATTATAATCCCCACTTTATAGATATGGATGCTGAGGCTCAGAGAAGTTAAGAAACAGTAGAAGGTCAACACAGGGTAGAATTTGGAAGAGCCACAATCCAAATCTAGCTCTATTTCTTTCCACTCACTTCGCCATTTCATAATAATTTAATTCTAAGTATTATTTTTAGTTTACAACTTTGCTGATATATAGAGGAGGCTTTTTAATATCACTAAAATGAGGAGGCTAAGTTTTGGAATAGTTAAGTGAGTATCGTGCAAATAAGAATCTACTCCAAGGTTCCCAGTGGAAGTCCTGGGGGGCCCAGTCTGGTGGTGCTTAGAATCAGGGGGATAAATGGATTTTTACAAATTGTCTAGACCAAACCATTCCTCAGATTTCTCTGTATCATACTTTTAAATTTCTAACAGCACCTTCACCAAATGACTAACACTTATCTGCTTACAGAAGTATAAGATAAATCAGCCTCTTCCTTTTAATCCTTATCATTATAATGTCAGATTCACTTGTTGAGCCACATTGTTTGCAGCCTAATCCTGAATTCTCTTTTATCCCCTAAATTACTTCCCAAAATTCTGCCTTAATATCTATTAGCCCACACCTGTAATTTAATCCTTTCATGCTTACTTCTCCAAATTCTTGGCCCAGAAAAACAATATTATTTGTAAAGAAGAGCTTGAGGCACCCTTATAATAGTAAAAGATTTTTTTCTCTGAATTATATCATGTAATATACTCAGTATTTAGGGATTCGAGCCCTGAGTATCCCAGCTGCCATTATTAATGTAGTTTGGTTCTGAGTCCTGCTTATGTAGGATAATGGAGCTATGTGTACTCTTCCCATTTAGGGAAGCCAAAGAAGACCACAGAAGGATGAGAGCTGGAGAACCTGACTGGTTTACAGATTTATCAATATCAGTGTATAAAACAGAGAGCTTTATAGTCAAAGGTGTACAAACATATAACCCAAATTCTTCCTATTGCAATTTTAGGTACTCCCTTTTTGTTCTAGCTCAGGAAGAGAGAATAAAATGTACTCACCACTTTTCTGTCACAACTCTATGGTAGTACTTTATTTATACATTCTCGTATTCAGGAAAGCTATGAGAAAACAAAGGTAAACGAGATTCTGTCCTGATCCTCTATAAACTGATAGTCTAGAAAGGAAAGAGCCCTGTGAACCAAATATAATAGTACATTGTGGTGAGGGCACTGCCTGGGACTGCCTGAGGACTCTGAGAGCACTCCCTTTAATGGAAGGACTCAGTAAAGTGTGAGTCACTTTAAAGAAAGTAATATAAAGTGTGAGTCACTCTTACTGTTACCTCTAAGAGAAGGGAGCCATATTTCCTTGACCTGTATCTTCAGGTCCTATGCAGATGAATATTTACAATCACCATCACTATCATCATCATTATTGTGTTAACCATTTATTGTCTCTGATACAGGGCTGGGGCTAAGGTGAGGCAACTGAGGTATACACATCGAGCACAAATTTTAAAGGGGCACCAAAAATTCAGTAATTAAGATGACATTTTAATGCACTATTTTAGATAATAGAATTAGTACAAAACAATTCATAATTAACAAAATATCAGAATTCTAAAGACAGGAAGGATCTCAGGTGCTATGGGATTACATACAGGTCTAAGTTTTCATCTTTTGTCTTTTAGTGGCATAGTCTAGTTGAGGTGATCTAAAGAGATAGTAAAAACAAAGTGCCTGTTTTATTTTCACTCTATTGATGGCAAACAAGAGATCTGACCTAAGCTACTATAAAGGAATAGGGTGGGTGATGGTAGTTTATTTTTATTATCCAGCTAATGTCATATGGGAACCAGCAGAGAAATTCAGCTGCATGAGCCATAATAGTCCCCTTAAAGAGTGAATGCAGACCATCACTCTAGATTCAAGGAACCTCTAGACATTTTAGCAGCAACATTTGGTAGAACTTCACTCTGGTGCTCTATAATTAGTGCACACAGCTATAGCTACCCTCTCTGTGTCTGTGTCTTTCCATTATGCTACCAGCTGATTTTTTTTTCTGCCCTTTTATGTCATATTCCATAGGAGACTCCAATTGACCTAGCTTTTTTTTTTCTCTCTTTTCTTTCTTTTTTTCTTTTAGATCCCTATTAACCATACAGGTCATGTTTATAAAGTCAGGGGCCCAATCTGGTCTAAGAAGCTTTGGCTAAGGGGGTGAGGGTACTAAATCGGGTTGAAGTCAAGTGGAGCAAATGAAAAGGGACAGTTGTATGCAAGGTAGTTTTTCTTAGAATAGGGTTAGATGAAGCACCTCCCTCTAATACACCAGCATTATAAATTAGCCATTGAAAATGCCAAAGAAATAGAATAGCAGGTGCTAATGGAGTTCAGAGAAGAAAGAGCTCACCAAGGGCCAGAATGTGCTAATTACATGCTATAAGAGCCTATAATTATAAACCCATAGATATGCAAATATATGCCCATGGCTCAGCACTGGCGACTACAAAGCTATTTATCTTTGGCCCTTGATAAGTGGACAACAAGATAAATGATGTGTTTATAAATTCACTTAGAGATTAACTAATATCTCTAACTACTTTTCCTCTCTTCTGGGGACATCCATAGAAGGAAGAGAATCAGCAGGTACCTCAGACTGGATTTCCATATTCATTACCTTCTGACCTAGGTGACTCTGGAGCTTTATAATAGGATAAATAAGCCCTTTCAATTGCTACTGGCTGATTCGCACTGCTCAAAGTCATTTCCCCTAGGTGATTCTTTATTGAATAAACGGGAAGTGATGGTGGCATCTGTTCCTGCCACCAAGATCACAGTGACAGCTCATAAATTGGCTTTTTTTTTTTTTTTTTTTCCTGTCAGAGAGGTTACAGAGAATAAAACTGCAGGAAAAAACTGAGAATTCTGGCTGCTGGCTTTAGGCCTTGTGGAACTCAAGACTGAGAAGTCTTTGAGGAACCCCACATCATGAGGTGACTCTTACAAGATCTGGGAGCAGGCATTTCTGTCTCCAGACTTGCACATACAAGAAGCCCCATCCCTCTGAGAATGGATAAACCGCACACACCAAATACTTAAAGCTGTCACTTCCTGACAACGTCGGGATTTCCGTTCTTCAACATAACCTATGAGAATTAATGATGATCTAAAAGTTTTAAACCTGATTAGAAGATTCAGAATAACTTATGGCTTCCTTTTTCATTTCTCTCATTTGAAAATGGTCAAAAAATAAATAAGTAAATTATCCATTCATTTAATGAAACATTTCTCGACTACCTTCTATGTGTCATTTCCTTTGTTCAGACTGTAGCTTGTAATAGTATTTACTGGATATTGTACTGTGTCCTATATAGTACATAATACATGCTAGAATCCTAGAACTATAATGAAGTTAACATACAGAAATCTTCAAATATGAACCCTATTATATGCCACTTGAAAGGAGATTCTCACTGACATTTTCAATTTTGTTTGGTTGCAAGAGGATGTTGTCAGTATTGCAAAGGCTTGGTCAAGTATTTTTATTTTATTTTGTTTTATTTTTCATCTACTCATCTTCTGTGATATCAAACGTTCTCTCAAGAAAAGAAAGTGGATTTCATATACCTACTCTTTAGCCAGTGACTGTAAAAAATAACAGGTAAATAAACAGGGAAGGAAAGGAAGACTGAATAATAGGTAAAAATGAGCTTGCAGTATCGGTAGCTGTATTTCTATGTTGTAAGACTTTGAATCATGAATAGTTAAGCTTAGGCAAGGAATCAATCCACTAGGACTCAATTCTGGAAGTGACTGTAGGCAAAGCAATAAGGTCTTCTTTCTAGAATCTAATGTATTTAAGCCTGCTCTAAACACCAAATCTACTAAATACATGAGTCATGAAATAATTTATGCCCAAAAATGACTCCAAAAGGACACGGGTGAAAGTCTCAAGAATTCAATAGAAGGCAATGTACAGGGCCTCATTTTTATTGTCTTGAATTTATCGCAGTATTCAGAGAATAACATTTTTCCCTTAATTTAATTTTGTACAATTCAAGTAAGATTTTTTTTCTTAAGATATGTGTTAGCCAACTTTGATTTGATAATTTGTCCCACAACATTGTGCTACCAAGGTAAAAGGACTAGAGGAAAATTGGTAACATTATTTTCTTGGTCTGTTTAGTCAATGTCAGTTAAGAAAATTGAATCAGCTCTCCTAGGCAGAGATGCTACTGAGATGACATCATCATGAAAAGGTTTTGTGACCTAAAAGGAGTTATTACTTCTTTTATTCATAGTCCCCGTACTGGCAGTTTAGATCAGCTACCATCTTATATTTGTAATATTTTAAAATAAATATGCTGTGAGTTCTCTAAACAGTTACAGACTTTAAATTATATAGTTAAAAAATATTTTCATGTTTTTCTATGTATATAGAAGGTGTTAGATGAAACTCTGACATAATTAAATGTATTATTGCCTATGGCAGGCCCTATCTATAGTTATTACTTTGTATTAGATTATCAGTCTTACCTTTTTTATAAGACTGATACTTTATTATCATAAAGTATATCTGTTAATATTAGGTCCTATTTATCTAAAAAATGACACCAGCTTAAACAAGATAGTTTATTTTCATCCTGCATAAAAGAAATCCAGAGGTAGATAATCCAAAGGTAGTATAGCGAAACTCCTTATCTTCAGTGACACAGGCTCTGCCATTATGCTCCATTATGTGTATTGTTAGCCTTCATCTTCAAGGTTCTTCATGGTCCAACATGAGCACTGAAGCTCCAGCCATCCTACATGGGTTCCAGGTCAGCAGAAGGAGGAAATAGGAGAGAGCAAAACTGCAGGGATCCCAACAAAATCAGTTTCCCTTTAGGTGGTCAGAGCTTCCCTTTAGGTGGTCAAACAAAACCCTTTGCTTGAATCACATTGTGCTTCATAGGGCCACATCTACCTGCAAGGGAGGCTGAGGAATAAAGTCTTTACTGCAAGAAAGGTGACTAGTGGAAAATTTGGTTTCTGTTAATAAGAGAAAACGAGTAAATGGATGTTTGGGAAGCAATCCAGCCATCTCTGCCACAGCAGCTGCATCTGAGTGGAAAAATTGGAGAATAACATCAGGTCCTCTCCTGATAACCTACACAGAATAATTCCCATAGAGCTCGTGCGTATCCCATTTCTTATTTAATTGATATTTATGCAACTTATTAGTATAAAGCCCTTTCCAAGCTGAATTTTTGTGTGAACAACCACATTTTAGGTGCAGAAAAGACTGTGATCTCCCAAGGTAACTTTCTTTATCTGACCAGCATCGTGAGTCTTTCTGTGTCCAAGACCATGAGAAATATGCACATAGCTTCATAAAGTCAAATGTATCAGCAAAGCAAAAACATACTCCTCCTCAAGAATCAAGAACATCATCCAATCTTGGTATTTTAAAAGATGTATTTCAGTAGCTAACTGATAGTATCTTCCTTTTATGTCACTTCACACAAAGTAAATTACTTATAAAAGCTGATTTTAAAAACGCATTTTTAAGAATAATTTTGCAGCTGTCTTTTTTAAGGGCTGGTGTTTACCATTATTTTTCGTGTGTATGTATAAACGATAAACAGATATTTGGAAACCTAGGCTTTTCTGAAAATGGAGTACTTGTCTTAACTGGGAATATTTTCCAGCTTCCCTAAAGTAAGAACAATTTTGGCTATCTCATTTGGCAAACCTTGAATTCTTCTTGTAAACATTACTGTATTAGCCACTGGGATAGAACAAGCCAACTGTTGTAAAAAGTACCTCATTTTTAGCACTGAGATAATTATTCTAAAAGATAAAATAGGTCTCTGTATTCCTTCTACCCAATCTCAGCCCCTCTACAATGTTGTACAAAATTAACAGACTAAGGCATCTCTTTTTGTGTGGTAAAAGCTTTGTGTTAGGGAAGAATCCAATTGTCTAGACAGTGTGTATAAGTCATGACTGGCCCACAGTAATATTATAAATTAGGTCAATACTTTGCTTATTCTCTCTTCCTCCCTGCTCTCCTTCCTCAATCAGTTCAGGGAGCAATGATTGAGCTCCTGTTATACATTAGGGGCCATGTTGGGGGCTGGAGCTACAGAAACACAGACTGTGCCCTCACTGAGTCTCACTTACCCTTCTTGTATCTCTGCTTAGGCATGGGGTACCACTTGTTGCCTCTAGGGTTTTATGGAATCAAGGGGTGCTATTAACCCTGTGTCCTAATCTGCTCTTTACCTTCCAAGTCAAGCTTACCCTTCCTGGGTCTGTGGCCCAGTCTGTCAGACAATTCTTCCATTTAAACTTACATCTTCCAATTTTTACCTTACAGGGAAAATACTGATAGCAATTTCAGCCTGTGTGTTAAAAATGGGGGATAGAGCTTTGGATTTTTTTTTTTTAAATAACCAAGTACTTTGTAGTACATAGATCTTTAATTCAAAACTATAGGTAAAATTCATCTGATAATACTGTATAAGATTGTAAGTAACAACTATAAAAATGTTGCTATTTTAGGTGACGTTACAGTAACCATAGATTAATTTATTTAATAGAAATTTTACCAAAATGATTATCCTCTTTGTAGAAAACTCTCTGAAATCAATTGTCGGCTGACAACCTATAAATAAATATTTAGAGTAGCCATTTAGATTATATATAAGCTATTAGATTCCTAGATAGGGCCAACCCCTGACCCGTAGCCAAAAATAAAAGTGCAATTTAAATGTAGAAAGTTGTATTTGTATATTTATTCATACATGCATTCAGTAAATATTTATGGAATATGTACTGTGTCCCAGACCCTATTTTACTGGTTAACAAAATAAATGAAGTCTCTGTCATAAAATGTATGGTGTAGCAACAATGGCAATAATAAATTAAAGATAACAAACAAAAATAAGGATTATTTCATGCTAAGAAAAAAATATTATGAAATAAAACAGGTGCTGGCCAAGGTCTTCAGGGAATGTCTCTGTGAAGTTTCCATTTAAGATGAGACTAAAGTTTAAGAAAGGAGGCATGCCAGAGGATCTCAAAGTTCAGGATTTCACACTGGATTATCCAAAAAGTCATGGCATTTATAGGTTGATTTATGACTCTGGTGAAGTATCTGGTGTATGTCATGCCAAATGTGAGCTGAAGTTCTCATTTTTAACCAGAGATTTTGTTTCCTAAGAAGACCCTTAACTCGGGCCTAATGAAGCCCATAACACTGTTTTGGATTTTTGCTTTTGCATATCGTGAAATGCTGCTAGTTGCACAGTTGTTCAGTGTGTGTGTGCTAACCATGAATCTCTTTCTCTTCCTCTTGTATCACCAGGCCTCCGGAACCTGTTTACAGCACTGTGAACAAACTGTGTGATAAGCCTGCTTCTCCCAGGCACTATTCCCCTGTTGAGTGTGACAAAAGCTTCCTTCTCTCAGCTCCCTACCCCCACTACCACCTAGGCCTGCTCCCTGACTCTGAGATGACCAGGTACTGCATGTGCTTCCTCACTTCATCTTCTCAAATGGCATGTGCTTCCACAGTGAATGAATGGGTAGAATCCTCCTCTGCTCACTTCTCTTGCACTTGACATCTTCCTCAAGGTGGAGAGATGCTCTGCTCCCTGGTGCAGTGGGAGAAATTAAGAACATTGCCCTTTTTTCTTCCTGGTGTTTTCAGAGCACTCAGCCATGATCACATGATGCTCAACATGTTCCTGATTCCCATGAATTTTTAATGAGGTATTATATTTTTCAAGGAGAATTAGTACTGGAATTTAGTTCTATTTCACTTAGAATGAAGAAAGAACATGTATTGAGTATATTTTTAAATAATATGTGATACTTAACTATGCTTCAGGTAAAACATAGTTTAAGAAATAGATGGTTTCATCATCATTTAATATTATAACTAAAATATTAAATGAATGCCATAATTCAGCTGACTCCTTGAAGTATTAAACAGCTTGTCCAAAACTACATAATTAGCTGGTTCTATCTAGCCACACAGAATATAATCTTAACCTTTACAATATGTTACAAAACTAGGTGATTACATATGTCCTCTTATTTAGTTACTTTCATTTTATTTTTTTAAAAAATGTTCAAAGAAGTTAAGGCATTGCCCTCAGTATGATACTGACAATAAATGTAGATTCCAGATTTGACCTTAGAATATTTTAAGTCTTTCCACACTTTATGAACAAATCATTCTATATCTAAAGTTTGGACATAATTTTGCATTGATATTCTAAACATACATGTAATCAATAATAAAACCCTATCTTCACACAGTAACAAAATCAGAAAGAGAGGAAAGTAAGAAAAAGAGAATCCATCATTTTATAAGGTAGTTCCAATTCAGTTCAAATTGAAAGATCTCAATTATGATATTTCTAGATATAATGGGATGCTCATGTAGTTATGTTTTTAGATAGAATATCTGCATATGTCTTAATAATATTGTAAAGACTGGGAAAATATAGATTTTAGAATGATTCAAAGTGAAAAATGGCTATATCAAGAGGATTTCCTTAGAACATTATCTCTATTTTTTAATATTTTCTAGGAATAACTTTAGAAGTCAATTACTGACCTCTCTAGAGAGTTAAATTACAAATTTTAAATTATATCTAGCATTTCTAGACATAAATGAGAAAACATATTTTCAACTGTGTAATCAGCTGGAACATTTTTACTGATTTTCGATCATTAAAATTTAATAGCATTTTTAGAAATGCTTTATAAATATTAACTAAATCCTCCTATATTTTTAAGAAATCATAAAAACTATTTTTTGATGCAGTGAACTATACAGTTTTGAAATTAAGAGAATAAAGTCACCATAATCATCGGGAAATGAGGAGGTACACACACCTATAATAATCATTCTAGTAATTGTTCGTCTATGATCAGCCATGTAAAGGCATCTAACCTTTACTGAGCTCTTTCTTTGTGCCAGGCATTTTGTTAAGCACTTCTTATGAAATATTTATTTCAACCCTGACAATCACCTTATAAAGTAGATGGTATCATTGTCTTTGTTTTACAAATAAGAAAACAGAGGCTTGAGAAGTTACCTGACATGCCCAAGACCACCCACTGCTAAGTGACAGGGCTGGGATTCAAACCCCAGGTACCATTAGAATCTGCATCAGCACAGGCATGATGGCAGAGATGTCTTCGCTTGATAGAAAAATTCTCCAGCCATTTCTCTTTTTTTTCCTTTTCTTTATTTTTATCCTGCCTTTATCTCTCTCTTGTTCTGGCCTAGTGTCAATGATTTTTTTTTTTTAACTTGTGCTCTTTTTTGATGAACATAACAGTTACATTTCTTGAATTTCACTAGGGATTTCGATCCATCACTCCATAAAAACTCACCAGGAACAATAAGCAGATAATATAATCAACCTTTTGTGTGGCCCCACCAGAAATGATTCCTTTCTGTTTATTTTCCGTAATCTGTATTACAAAGACCATAGGATTTTTTTTGTTTATTTTTCCCAAATCGGTAAATCGCAATATGATGTTGAATATGTCTTTTCCAAATAACACATCCTCAGCAATCCTGATATATATCTGTCCCCAAATCCCTACTTTCCATCCTCATTTCGGGAAATTTTTTTTTATTCTAATTCTTTTCCCTCCTTTTTTTTTTTTCCATATTTTATCCTTTATTGCTAGAAAAATGTCATACACATGCACATACACATATCACTAATACACTGATACTGAAATCTTGATTTTACCCCATTTTGCTCCCCTTTCACTTTCCCAATTCAGTAATTTACTCCATTGTCCAAGCCCAAAGCCTGAGAATTCTACTTAACACCTTGTTCTCCCTCACACTGATCGGTCTTCAAATCCTATTGATTCCACCTCCCAAATGTGCCTCAAATCTATTTATTCTCCTCTACTTTTTTTTTTCCCTACCACTTTAATTCAAGCCTCCATTATCTCCCATCTATACAGTAGCTTCCTAATTGATCTCACCACTTTCACTGTTGTCCTCTTGGTTTATTCACCGTGCAGCCAAAGTGATCTGTAAAAATACAGATCAGATATATTTCTCTCTTTTTGCATTAGTATAAAATGCAAAGTCATTAAAATAGCATCCAAGCTATGCATGATCTCACCCCTGTCCGCTTCTTAAACATCTTCCATTTGCTGACCACACTATCTACATTCACAAAATGCACTAAATCTCTTCCTGTCTCAAGTGCTTTACACATGCTCTTTTCTCAAACCGAAAAGCTCTTATTACACTTTGCCTGGTTAACTTCTGGTCATCTTAGATCTAAGCTTATTTGCACTTCCTCGGAAAAGCTCCCCGAAAAAGAAAATTTGGTCCCCTATTGTGTTATCTCTCCCCGCCGCCATAAGACTCAATTAATTTGTTATTGTACATTGATTTATGTGATTTTGAAACTAAATGCCTGTCTCACACTCTACACTATAAGCTCAATAAGTGGAATTGTGTCTATTTTGTGCACTGCTATATTCTTAACACTTAGCATAGTGCCTGGCACAGCAAAAGCTCAGAATTATTCTTAGTGACTAAGTAAACATGGGAATAAAATCAACATCAGACAAGCAGATACCTGTTTCAGAAACAGGTCTTGGCTCAAGCTGTGCTTTACTCAGTTTTTAGTAGGTACATAAAACAATTCCATGAATGAATGAATTCATGCATGGAAACAAAAGACAATAGATTAGAGCTCACTTTGTGTGTGGCACTTTCACCTTATATTATCTCAATCACCAGTTTCCATGTTATAGACTGCCAGTTCTTCATGAAGACTGAGTAACTCCTTTCAGAGATTATTTATTTCCTCTCCAGCAGAAAATATCTCTCCAAGCAGATGTTTCTTGAAATGTGGCCATTAATTTAAGAAAAAAGTTCAAGAATTCTAGTTCCATTTATGACACCATCACTTGCTTTTTCCACTGTGACCTTAAATAACACAGAATCTCAGAGGTAAATGAGAACTTAGAATCAGATAGGCCAGCCTTCATCAAACTCCAGTAATGACAGGAGCCCAATCCACTATCTTCATGGGTCCAAGTTTGGCTTTGACACTTGGCAAAATAAGAGTATTTCAAGATATTAGAAGAGGATATTATAAAAATATATCTATTAATTGATTCAACCAAGACTTATCAGGCACTGACAAAGTTCAAGTTACTATATTAGGACAACTTTTTATAAACGGGTAAACTGAAAAAACCACCCAGAAAATGTTAAAGAAATGCCTAACCTTTACAATGCAATATGTGGTAATACATATTTTTCATGGCATTTGAGAATATCCCAGTCTATTTCAGAAGCATGTGCATATTGATATAACAATTACTATCTCAGATTAGGATATGAGCTACTTCTGTGGAAGTTAGCATGTGAAACCACCCTTATGTACCAGCTTAATCCCTAATTAGCATTCAGAAGAATGGAGGCCAGTCAGCAAAAGCTGGGAGAGTCAATCATGTATTCTCTGCATTTCAGTGGGAATATCCAAATTCTCTGCTCTTTGAATTGACAGCAAACATCCAGGGATGAATTAATGGTATACACCATTTACTTCTGTAACATCTAAAAGAAAACAGAGAAATTGTAAATTTTCTTTAGGAAAGCACTTTAAATTATTTGGTAAAGTGCCAGCTCTTAAGGCAGATTATGTTTAGAGTAATTGACTTTTCAGACCTTGTAAAAAGCAAGAAATGGGCAGAGCCTGGAATCAAACTAACATTTGGAGCTCTATGAAATCAAATGGGATTACTGTGGGGCCTCTGCTTTTTTTTTTCTTTTTTAATGGTAGTTTTGGATGTTCTAATTGGTTTCCTGCTTTGGGAGAATGGTAAATTATTCATTTGATATTCCTAGGGCAAGGAAAATAATATTTTGATCTTTTTTCTCAACATGTATGGTGTATTTTTATTTGTCCTTTTCCATAGCTGGTCCTAATTATTGTTATTTTGTAATTAATAACCAGGCTGAGATAAACCAGATGAAGGCTAATTAAAATATGTCAGCAGATTTTGGATAGGAAATGGACTCTGAAGCATTATGTAATCATAAAATAATTTCACTTGTTGAAAAGTATATATTCATGAGACTTACAGTAGGTACCAGACATTATCCTGAATGCTAAGGATTCAGAGATGAATAAGAAAGAATCTTTCCTCCATATACAGCTCAAAGACATGTAAATGAAGAATTCATTACTCTATTTTATTTATATATACTCTGTGATATATATTCATATATATATTCATATATATATATATATATATATCTCTGCCAAAGACTTTCAGTTTCTCCACTATACCTAATCTCTAGGTAACTAAAGTCAGACTAGTATGAGAGATAATGATGAAAACAAGCATGATCTTTGACTCTCTTCTGCAGAAGTTTGAACATATACACAGGAATGTTACCCACTCATACTTTGTTTCATCAATTCCTAATCACTTATAAGAAGCATTATTTATGGAAATTTACCCTTACCTTCTCATAGGTCCATCTGCTAGTATACCTACAGAGCTCAGAATCCAGGTATAGTTCACTCCCTTTGTAGAAATCATGAAGTTGGCAGCCTCAAGCCATTCCCAATTTCAGGACATAGAGCAACATCTTTATCTCATAAGACTTCAGTCATATGTTATGGTGGTTTATTTTTGGCAAGCCTTCTCTCCTTGCAAAATAATAGAAAATTTGTCTGAGTCTTTAATGTTTTAACTGTCTCAAAGTCTGTAAATGCAAAATCAAATATAATTTCTAGACATAATAATGCTGTAATAGAAGTACATGTAACTCTAAAGGTAAGCAAAGAAGAAATCACATAACTGCCTGTTTTTCTTAAAGTTTTCAGACACTGAGCTCATCAGTTGGATGAGGAAGGAAACGTGTTCCAAGTAAAAGGCTTAGTGCAGAGTTAAGCCTCATGGTGTGCACAGCACGATGCACTCTGGGCCTCCCAGTAGTTCTTTGTGGCTAAAGGTTATTGAGTGGGTAATAAAGCTGGAAACAGCCAGATGCAGGCTGTAGAGGACCTTATTTGCCAAGCAGAGGATTTTGGACTTTATCCTGTAAGAGGTGAGGAGCTGTTGAAGATTTTTAAAGCTGAGCAAAGACATAATCCAATTTGTGTTTTTAGAGGGATCACTTTGTCAGCTGTTTAAAAATGGTCTGAAGACCAGTTAGCATATCATTACAGTGGAAAGCATAAGGAACTACACTGAAGCTGTGGAGATAGAGATTAATGGATCCAGGATTATTTATTGAATAGAACGGATGGTACTTTGTGATCAATTCAAGGAGAACAATTTTCTGGCTCGGGGTATTCACTAGATGGTGATTGCGTCACCTCCTCTCAAAGACATTGTCACTCTTGCCCATAATAAATGTATTTAAACATAAAACTCTGTAGAAGGAAACTCAGTAGAAGGAAGTGGAGGCAAAGTATATTAGTAAGTCTCTTGTTTGACATGGTGGTGACCTGATGTCATAGAGGAGCCAGGAATTGTATCCAGACTGTCTAGGTTTGGGACCTTTCTTCAGCCATACCAATCACGTGCATTTAACTAAGCACGTCATTTCTCTCAGATCCTCAATTCTCTCATCAGGAAAGGGGGGAAATAATCACATCGGTACTGTTTTTCTCATAAGATTGTTGTGAGGATAAAAAGAAATGTAGCAGATGAATTTTCGTGTATTCACTAGCCGCATTAATTATTATGAATTGTTTCTATGTGTTTATTTTATTTTAAGGCCTTATTTTACTTTAAGGCCTATATTTATTTTTAGTATTATCACAAATCAAATGAAAAATACTTACTGGCATAGGTAAATCCCCTGAGACCATGTAAAAGCTGTCAATGCTGATTTGTTCTATGATTTTTAGCAGTAATACTTCTTGTCACCATAGACAGTCATATATTTCCCTTTTATTAATACATTATAAGTTCCCTGTAAAAAGTGGCATGTTTCTAAAGCCATATGTGACTTTACACTCCTATGGGGTAATTTTCTTTCTTATCTACTCATGTGGCAGTATTTCCATACTACTTTTGAGGACTGTAGACAAAATAACATCTGCTCTGTGCAGCATTTTCCATATCTTCCTTATTGTTTCTAAAAATCCCAGCAACTTTGCAAAGCGTAAGATTCAATCTAGCAAGTGGAGGGGCTGGGAGTCCTACCAGGGCATTCCTGCACCAGCTCCTGCTCTCATGTAGCCTTAATCCCTCTCTTGAACACACACCACAGTTTCACACTCAGTCTTCCAAGTCTCTTATCCACTGTGCTGGGAATCTGTGGAGCCAAAAGAGAATTTGAGCCCTCTTGGCATGATTTCATCTGGGAAATAGCACCATTAAAAAGAGAAAGAAGATGCTTAACAAATCATTGACCTTCTTAGGTCCTTAAAAACCTAATATAGTCTTAAAGGATTCCTAATTTCATTTTTAATTAAAACCAGAAAAGGAAAGCCTCTGGGCATAACTCAAAAAGCACAGCCCTTTCCCAAGTTTATGCAGCAGTTTCTTCTTTAAAGGCCTTCACTGCCTTTTTGAAGTAGGTGATCGCTAAGCCCGATTTGAATTAAGGAAAATAAGGAGGGGTTAATTGAATCCCACAAAGTCATAGAGACTCTCTTGCCATATGCCATTTTACAGCCTCTTTTCTCTGCAATGTGATATATGCAAGGTTTGCAAGGAAACAGCCCTTGCTTTGAAATTAATGCATTTTCTGTGTAGATACTTTTTAAAAACCATGCTATTTACTGCTGCCCTTCGCTCTTTCTTTTTATATTAAGGTAGAGAGGTACTTTCATTAATAATTCAAGAATTTTTTTAAAGCTCATTTAAAATTACATCGTATAATGTAAAGAAGGCAAGAAAACATGGAACTCAACTCATTTTAAAAGCTCTCATTTACTGCTCAAAACCCTGGTAGGTAGATTGAGAGTGGGAAGCTCAGAAGAACTATGAAATGAACCCAGATTGGTCTTATTCCAAAATTCCTGTTCTGTGATATTCAAATAACTCTCTATGATGAAGCAACCTAAATTTAATTGATTTTCTTTGGGAAAAAAAAAGAGCCAGATTGCTTATCTACCTGAGATGTTAGGAATATTTTCCCTTAGTTTTAGCATATCTTTCATAATGTTTTGGGAGTGATCTTTATATTTACTTTAGTGACCATTATATTATTGGGTATCAATAAGAAACTTAACAAGAAGCATAAATTCAAAAAAAATCCTCTGTGGAAGCAAAATAGCTGTGAGGAAATGCTATGCAAAATCACTATAGCAACAAAGAATCAGATAGTACATTAGACCATAACACCCACCACGTAGATATTAATTAAAACCACTAACATGTATTGAGTGCTTTTATGTGCTAGGGACTGTTCCAAACTTTTATATGTACTAACTAATTTTATCCTCATGACAACTTTAAATATTATTTCAATCTTATAGAAAACTATGGTACATATTTTAGCTAACAAATGGAAACAATGGAATGGGGTAGTTGAAATTAAATACATCAGGACTTAGACTATTGATTTCATTAGAGCACGATCTTTGTTTGTTTTGTTTAATGTTACATTCCCTGTGCCAAAAATGGTTCTTAGCATGTAGTACTAATAGTAATAGTGATGACAATGATGATGATGATGATGATGATGATGATGATGATGATGATGATGATGGTGATGATGTGATGATGATGGAGAAGAAATAGAAAACAGTTGCTATTATTTATATGATCTTATTAGTTGCCAGGCTGTACTTTATACCAATTAGCTCATTAATCCACACAGCAATTCAGGAAGGTGTTTGTTGTTATTATTATCCATATTTTGCAAGTGAAGAAATTGAGCTCTTCAAATGTTAAGTAGTCACACTGATAGAATTTGAATCTAAGCAGGCTGGCACCAGAATCTGTGCTTTTAAACGTGCTCAATAAATATTTATTGAATGTTATTCTTATCACACATAACACTCCTCAAATATTAAATTCTGCTTGAGAAAAAAGTACCTCATTTTACTACAGTCAAATTTAGATGATAGATAGATGATAGATGATAGATAGATGATAGATAATGAATATGTGGTTATGAATCTTTAGTACAGAGTGTTAGGGTTAGAATCCTTTCTTCACACCCTCCTAGTTATGTAAACTTGAGCAAATGACTACTCTGCGCCACTGTGTCTTCATCAGTATAACAGGAATTGTAGTATTCATCCATCTCATGGAGTCACTGTAAGGATTTAATGAGGTTATATATAAAGTGCTAAGAGCAATACCTGATAAATACAAAGTGTCCTGTTAACATTAGCTATCATTATATGTGTGTGTATTAAATGATATATCATGACTCCCTAAATAGAGAGCCCAGGCTGAGGTAGAAATGAATTTTTCAGTTCTGTAGACTTTAAGCTCTTATAAAATTGAAAGGATCCCTTGAACAGAGCTCTTAAAGTCAGCAGGGATGTGTGTTAAATTGAATACTAAAATTAAGATTATGCTATTCCACCCCTTAAATACAACCTTTCCTTTCCTTTGTTTTCCCATAGGACTTCCCTCACTGACGACAAGTTACTTAGTTTTCTCACTTTTGTCACTGTTTCAACCCCTTAGAATGTTATTTCAGAGGTACATCTCTTTATTTTCCCCTGTTGTCCACATTGTTACTCCATGTTTAGACCAGAGGCTAGGAGATGGGCAATGTCTGGCAGGGGCAAGATGAAAAGCCTTAAATTTCTACCCTAGATTGCTGCTCCACGATTGGAAGGTTCATGTTACAACACTGACATCTGACATCCTCTTGACAGGTACCGTGAGGGGCGAGTGTTCGGCCAGGGCCTTTCCCTGAGACAAGGACTGTTGCCTTCCCTCTTTCTCCTCTTATCTTCCATAGCAGCTCTCTTCCTGTCCCTGTCAGATTTCCTGCCTCGTCTTTTATATCGGAGCCGTTTCCGCTGGGGCCCTTGTAGCCCATAAAATCAGCCTCTAATCCAGACTCTTTCCTCAGCAGAGAAAAAAAATATATAGACTTTTCTTTTTTTAACAGCATTAATATTTAGTTTCTGGAGCATCTGACTTTTCTCAGAAGATGATCTACTTTTTAAAACCCCAAAGTTAAAAAATTACAACGGGAGTGATGGGAATAGCGACTGTGAGAAATCGGGATAAGGGCTGATGAATGCCTTGTCCAGTGATGCTTCAGGCAGCTGCTGGCATCCAGTTGGTCAAGGGTTACTATAAACCTCTGGACAAAGACCTATAAATCACAGTTCCACAATTCTCTTTCCTGAGTCCTCATTTAAGTATGTAGTGTTGGTTTCTTCTCCCTCTTCTCTCCAAAAGGCCACCTGACGAATCCTATGTCCTTGCTATACCACTCGACGAGAACTTTCCTGTGGAATGTCATAGGGCCACCTCTGTTTCCATAGGTCAACAAGTGGAAATACACATATTCTCAAGACTCAAACTCTTCCTAACACCACATCTTCCTCCTCAACTTGTTACAGTCTTTATACCCTTCCTTTCTTCTTGCTAGGCCCAAAGTCAGCTACTAAGGCAGTTTGCAAATGATCTTTAATTCTTCTTCCATCCTATAATGCCCAGGGAAATAATAAACCTCAAGAACAACCTAAGTCAGTTTGAAAATTTTTCTCTAGTAATAACTCTGTATAACATGAAAATAGGGTATATCTCTGTCACCTCTCTATGGGTGAGAACCATGTGATACATGAGCATACAGTAGACATTCGATGGAATGACAAGTAGTTGGTGTTCCCTAAAACAGCAATTAAGAAGGAGAGTTTACATTTAATGGAAGTTCTTCTCCAGGCTGAAGGCAATGTATGAAGGAGTCGGTAGTTGAAGGGGAATCCTTCTCTCTGAGTCATAGTTCGCGTTCATTCTCTTGGGAGAAGGTGATGCATACAGTTTTCCCTGGAATTTCTGAGTTATGCCACAGAAACAGGTTTTCTTCATCCTACCTAATGCGCATTGCATTGTAGCAGGTGATGCCTAGTTTTTGTTAAAGTCTGTCGTTTGTACTCAACATGTGCCAGTACCAGATGCTCTGGAGAAGTCATATAATATGTAAAATTCCCTGCTAGACTTTCAAAGGTAGGATCAAGCTCCATAGCAAGTAAACCCCTCAGCAACTCTGATTGACCCTGTGAATGGTAATAAAGCAAAAATCAATTCAATAAGCAGAAGATTGAAAAGAAACAGACTAAGGCAAGCAAATGGACTTTAATTTTAGCACCACTTACTCTGAAAGTTTGCTTAGCATGCTAAGTATATGTCAGTGCTTGCCAAGATGAGAGTAATTGTCATTCCTTTTCTCTAATGTTCCCTCCATCAACTGTAAAGAAAAAGAAAGGGAAAGAGGAGGGTAGCAAATAAGCCCAAAGTTCACAGTATTTTCTTGGGGCCCTAAGTGTCATTAAATCATAGAATGCTCAATCAGAAAATGTTAGAGAAGTTTTATATTCAACCTTTTTTTTTAATTGAGAAAATAAGTCTAGCAAAATTAATGACTTACTCAAGATGACAGTCACACAAGTAGTTTGTGGCAGATATAAGACTTGAGTCAAAGATGTCAGGTACCAATGCTCTTCTCCCAGCTTGTAAATATAACTAAACAGTCTTCTAGAAAATTTGCATGTCATAGACCAAGCCTGGAAGGAAACAGAACTATTACCTAAGGACAACAGTATTTACCTCAGGATAGTGTGATTGGAATGGGGAAAGAAATTATCTTTTAGTTCAGAAAGGTTTAAATTTTTTCCATTGTTAGGAAAAATTAAGTTAAGAGTCCCCCATTTAAACTCAGCATTTTTATGCTAGGTATAAATCCAAGAGAAATAAAAATGTATGTTCATACAAAACTTGTACACAAATGTTCATAGCAGCATTTTTCATAATAGCCAAGAGGGAGAAACAACCTAAATATCCAGCAACTGATGAATGAATAAATAGTATGTAGTATACCCATACAGTGTAATGTTATTTAGTCAGAAAAAGGAATTAAGTATCGATACATGCTACATCATATATGGACCTTGAAAACATGCTAAATGAAAAAAGCTAATCACAAAGGACCATGTGTTTCTATGATTCCATATATATGATATGTCCGCAGTAGACAGATCTATAGAGCCAGAAAGTAGATTAGTGATTGCCTAGGGCTGAATAGAGAGGTGGCAGGAATTAAGAGTGACAGTTAATGAGTATGGGATTCTTTCTGGAGGTTACAACATGTTTTAAAATTAGATTGTAATGATGGTCGCACAATTTTGTTAATACACTAAAAGCCATGGAAAGATACAGTTATATGGGTGGGTTTATGGTATATGAATCATATCTCAATCATGCTATTAAAAATTTCCTTTTAAAAGTTATTTTGTATAACAATAATGAAACTAAGACTGTTCTTATGACATTAAATATTCAGATAAAAATAATAGAAAACCTACTTAAAAGTTTAGATACTTTTTCTACCCTCTGACAGATTATTCAAATAGTAAATTAGAGGATTTAGAGATCTTCAGATTTTTTACAATTTTAGTAGGGCAATAGCTCTCATATACTAAGTACTAATTTTTGTTTGATGTTCTACAAACAATCAATAATCCTCATAATAAATCTAAAAGTAGGTTTTTTTATTCCTACTTCACTAATACAACTAATAGTTGACAGAGCTGAAATTCAAACCCAGTTCCATTTTCTTTTACTATACCACAACTATCTCCTCATTATGTAAAAATAATCTTTAAAACTCTCCTTCCCAACTAGAGGAATTGTCTACACTCTCTCTCTTCCACTTGTCCCATTAACTTTTCAAAGTACTGCAACTCAAGTTCTGTCCCCACCTTTCCACTGAAATTGTTTTCACTCAAAGTCACCAAGATATTTTGTTTCTAAGTCTGGTGAAAACTTCATAGACCTTATCAAATTTTCTTTCTCTATACTTGCCTCCATTGCTTGCTTATTTCCAAAACATTTTTTTTTTTACTATTGCCCCTTTTCCAGGCTTTTGATTCTCTTTGCACTTCCGACTTTCTCTTATCTCCTCAGACATCTGCTCTTCTCATCCTTTTTTGTTTATTTCACTCAGTGATGCCTTATCTCTCTTCTCCACACACTCTCTTCAGTAGACTACATCTATGTCCACAGATTTGATTCCCAATTATGCGCTTATGTCTCCCATCTCTATATCCACAACCAGATCTTTCCTTGACTCCAGAATCGCACATCTAAATATCTACTGTCATCTATCTTCAAATGCCATAAGGCACATTAAAAAGCACATTTACTTTTCAGGTTGTTGTCTTAAGTTACATCCATGTTTTAATGACCATTAATAGTATGGTGTAGTATTTAAAAGCATGTGCTTCAGTTCAGATTTTAGCTCTACTGACTAGCTGTGAGATCTCTCTATGCCTTAGTACATGGGCGTAATAAAAGTATCCATCTTACAGTCTTCATGAAGATTAAAGAGTTTACATATGAAAAGTGCCTGCCACTGAGGACTTTTATGGTTATAACACTAAGACATTTTCCAAGAGTCTTCTTACTGATTCACCTTAAGTTGATCTTTAAGTATCCTTTCAACATATGTTTAATATCCCGAATAATTTCTCTACAGTCTTTCCATATTATGACCACTGTAGATGCAGCAAGAATCATTGTTTATCTGAAGTACTTACTAACTGGTCTCCACCACAAGCTCAGTGCACCTCAGTCCATTCTCCACACTATGGCCTATATGGAGTCCTCTAAAATACACATCTGGTTTTGTCCCCCCTGACTAATTTTACACTTTCTGCATCACCTGCCTCTCATTTCAGTCAGTTCTCCTTTCAGTTCCCGGGGGGAATAATGTCTTCGTTACCTTCAAGTTCTTGCTCATGCTTCTCTCGTTCTTAAACTCCTCCCTTATAAATAAGCACACACACAGATAGCATTCACCTGGCCATCTTAATGCCACCTTCCATTCACAGATCCCTTCACCTGGGTAACCTGTAATAAGCCCAGAAAATGCATATTCTATAACAGGGGTTCCCAATCGCCAGGCCACGGACCGGTCCTGGTCCATGACCTGTTAGGAACCAGGCCACACAGCAAAAGGTGAGCAGCAAGCAAGTGAGCAAAGCTTCATTTGTGTTTGCAGCTTCTCCCCAGCACTAGCATCACCACCTCAGCTCTACCTCAGATTATCAGACATTAGATTCTCATAGGAGCACCTGTCTCTGGTGCCAAAAAGGTTTGGATTCCTGTTCTATATTACAATGAAAAGCCCCTTCTTGATGCCCTCAGCCTGGGTGAGGGGCCCTTCTGTATCCTTGTAAAATTATAGATATCAGCCTACTGTATTATTATCATTATCTGATTTCTTTATCTCATCAACTGAACTTGTCAAGTTCAGGAACTATGTTTTGATCATTTCTTGTATGCCTGGTGCTCAGCACTATACTTGACAAATATTAACTATTCATTTTTTAAAAAGGCGATGAAATTATTTTAAACATTATTAATTTATCCATCGTAATAAATATTTAGAGAGCCCTATATTTACTAAGCCTATGAAAGGCTCTGTGCTTTACATAGAGAATACAAAGAAAAATTAGGCATAGTCCTTTCCTGTAAGGACTCAATCCAGTCTTAGAGACCCCACCAGACAGAAGAATAATTAGAATTTCACAATAAATGCTATAATAGAGAGCATATGCTGAGAGGGTATATAGAAAGAAATATATTAATTTATTGACATGATTAAAATGGGAGAGAAGTTAAGGCATATACACAAATACACACACTCAGTGATACCCAACAGTCTGCAGGCTATTAACTAATGCGGTCAGTGATTCAACTTGATATGAAATAGAGAAGCCTCTCTTGGATTCTACTTAGAGTTCCTCATTAAGCTATTCCCTTATATTGTTGACAAAGCCACAGACACACTATAAAATATTCTATTCTACATAATTCCAGAATTTTGGGATGTTCTCTCAGTGTTTTCCCAAATCCAAGTCTGTAGACTAGTACTAGTTTAGCTCCTAATTTCTACCAGTCTGGGGCAAAATGTGGAAAAAGAAGGACTTTGCAATGTACATATACACGCATCAGTATTAGACTGCCCACTGTCCTTCTCTGGGCAAAAAATTATTCCTAAGATTATAAACTCCCTCTAATTTTAATGTTAAACATATTTTATTTTATAAAATTATGGTGATAACAGGTAGTAGATATTGTGTTCATAGCCTTAATTTGAAAAACCCAAGTAGTGAGATTGTCTCCAGTTTTGTGGGTTTCAAACGGTTCTGTTACTGTATGCTCTTGGGACAGCTTCTGGTCACTCTCTCAACTCAGCTAGCACTCTTTGCTCTGGCTTTGTTTGGTGCCCCTATCCACAACCTATGGTAGGCCCTGTGTTTGGATACCCAACTGGTTCTGGCCTGCAGTTTTAACTGTGGACCTTCCTTTCCAAAAGTCCTTCAATCTAGACTCCATAGCCTATAGGCCAGACATGTTGAATTTCCACGTTAAATGAATCTTAAATACAAAAACTCAGTCATAAATTTGATAATGGCATACACGTAAGTCATCATTGATAATGTCACTTTAATGTACCTTTTCAGTTTTTGTAATATGTCGCTGACAACTTTTCACATCTTAGTTTAACAAAGTGAAATTCACACAGTTCATTTGACAGTTTTCTTCTTTTTTAACACAGCTGTGGTACATAATTGCTCTGATCTGCTTTCAGCCCCCAGCAAGCGATGTTATATAAATGCAAAATATGATTGTCATTTTTGCTTTTGTGCATTGTTTGTTGCTGTTTTCATAATTCATTCCTCTCTCCACTGCTCTAAACTGCTTATATCATAACATTTAGGGTAGAAATTAACAAGTTATCAGTATAAGTTTTAAAACACCAAAATGAGGAAACACATTTTATAATTGCACTGTCTAAAGAAACCTTTATCTTTTTCCTTAGAAACAGGCATTAAGAGTGTCATTTTATTCCCTCAGGTTTTTTTGCTCTAAATTGATCCATCAGTATCTTAGTCAATTCAGTACACAATGCTTGCCTTATGAGAACATTTTTTGTAGCTTTGATCCTGCTAGATGAAAAAGTGAAGTGATTTAATAGCTCTATATTATTAAATATTATGAGGCTAACATGTTGGAAAGTGGAGTTGAGAATTGCAGTTGGCAACAGAGTTCAGCAATAACACATGGAGTGGATGGTTGATTGTGCTGTAAAACTGGCTTTCTTAAATGTCATCCATTAACACTGTGTATGCAGAGTAGCTGGTCTGAAACACAAAGAAAAAATCCCACACATTTAAAAAATGAAAGAAAAAAAAATCCTTAGTTCCCCAAAACATTCAATCTAAGACAACGTACTGAGGAGGAGAAAATTATTGGTTTAGCTTCTCAATTCTGCTAATATGAAGCTGTAACCTGGAGGAAAAAAAGTAACCATGGTAAAACAATACAGAATTCTAAGAGAATTTTTTTTACACAAAGCCTGCATCTTCATTTGGAGTTATTCTTAATTGACTTCTCAATTCAGGAAGTCTCTCTGGTGTCACTTTCATTCCCATGATCCTTCTTATTGTACCTCTTTCCTTCTTAAACAGGGCTGCTTTCTTCATTCTTTTCTAATTTTCCAAATTCTGCTATTATACCAAAATCTAGCCTAAGTATTTACCACTTGCATGAATCCTTCTCTGAAAACTCCCACTACATGACTCCCTGCCTTGTCTGAAATCATGTCATGTTTCCCCACTATAGGTCAGGTTGTCATTACTTGATTAAAGATTATCTTCTGTTATTTACAAATTGTTCATTTCTGTAGTCTTGTCTCAGTAACAATATTTTAAACCTCTTGAATATAGAAACCCTAGAATAGTAGCAAACACATAGAGAGGACTCAAATACTCAGTTTTTCATCTTCAGTAATTGTTGCTGCAAAGATAGCTAACAGGGGAATCAACGGCAACTAAAATGTATTATCAACATATTTGTATGAAAACCAGATTTGCTTTATTTTAAAATCACTGTACTTTTCCCCTGAATAATCTTTTGTAGCACACAAAAAAACTAGCTCTAGGACCTGTTCACTTGATGGTAATGTTTCATAGCACCTTGACCCCTTTAGTAGGAGAAAAGTTAAAGCTTAGTGAAGACACCGACCATTATCCAAATATGTTTTTAGTTCCAAAGTTGTCAGCTTAGAGTTTATCATGTATCGCTTTGACATCTCTAAAACTCTTCTGCCTTAAAACCAGACTTCTCTTCAGTGTAACATTTATGTACTTCCGCAATGCATGTTAACTTCTGAAAGTGCATTATAGTGCACAAGAGCTGCAATTCTCCTACAGGGTTGACACCTTTTCAGTTCAACTTTTCAAGGTAGCCTGCATTTCACTTCACTCGGTTGACTTACTTTGTTGGGTTTATTACTAAACTGCTCATTTAATTTAATGACTAACAAAGGACTCAGATAAAATTCTTCATTCTGTTTTTAGAGCCTAGCATAATTAGTCACATCTCCCACATCTTTGGATAGCAAATTGAATTAGAATCTCCAGCAGATCACTTTCCAGGGCATGAGCACGATGCGGAGACATTGATGTTGCTTCCCTGGAACAGAGGGAGAGTATTCCCAGGCTTTCTTGGTATTGACTTGTATCAGATGTTTCAGAGGAAGGTTGACCTAGAAGATAAACCTATAATATATTCAGAAACTTGTACAATATTATTTCCAGGGATCAAAGTCCTCTTCCCTCAACGAGTAATCTTTTGATGAAGCATGACAGTTAATGACCCTTGTAGCTTCTCAGGGGGGTGCAGTATAAGTCTCTCTTTGTTTAGATATCTTGTGTCTCCTGTTTTCCTTTTATCATAAATTTGAAATTGACATCAGTAAATTTGAGAAGTTAAACTTTTCTTTGTTTTAGAGAAATTTTCTTCTCACTTTTACTACCCTATAATGTGACCTTCCAGATTTTCCTAAGAGGACTCTGCATTCTTGATAGTCACTGCAATGAAAATAAATAAGGCCCTGGACAATTGCTCAATTGGACATTGTCAATGTCAGTGTTACAAGTCTGGCCTGAGATGTTACTCAGTTATTTCCAGGAATTATTGTACTCATTCCTCTGATTAATAACTATTTTTGAGCACTTTGCAGTTAGATAGAATCAGGGAAGATTAACTCTGAAAGGAATCCCAGAAATTATGTGTTATTAATCTCCATTGTAAAAATGGAGAAAGAGAAATGGTTTGCCTAAGTTTGTGTAACAACTTAGTAATAGATGTCCTGCCAGAAGAAAGGTCTTGTTGTTTCACTCCACTTGCATTCTAGTGCTCTACTCTTGATAGTTTGAATATTCTGTACTATTAAACCCTATATTTCCTTTTGTTCTTTTATGTTAATAACTCAAATGAGGCAACAAAGCAAAGTCTGCAAAGGCTGAGAAGCTGCATATTGGGTCTTTTTCTCTGGCCAGGGCCTACTCCTAAAAGTCATGTGAAGTAATCTTTAATTCAAGAAATGTTTATTGAACAAATAAGTATTTACCGTGATGGGAATGGCTAAGCTAGATGATTATAGGAAGATAAAGAAGGATACTATCTTTGACATCCAGGACAAATTCTGATGATAGACATGAGACAGAGGAAAATACACTGCATTTTTTAATATGTGTGTTTTTATATGTGCATGTGTGTGGGGAGAAAGAGAGTAAGAAGGAGAAAGAAAAAGATAGATGTATAATGAACAGAGCTAATCTGATTAATTAGCTCATATAATTAATCAGAACTATAGAAGGCTCTGGAGTGGAGAGAGAGAAAGACAGAGAGGTTAGGAGGTCAGGAGCGGTTCACATGGGCAGGTTAACCTAGTGGGAAAACAAAGGCTGATGAAAACAAATATAAAAGGTGCAATGACTTGAATAAAGGGGTAGAGATGAGAAAGCATGTATGAACTCATTCGCTCATTCATACATTCAATAAATGATCATTCATTAAATACTACTCTTTGCCAGATGTTAATAGAAGTTTGGATGTATAGGTGAAAAAATGTACTTCCTGAACTCAGGGAATTTGGACTCTAGGCCATACTTCTCAAACTTTAACAGGCATAAGAATCAGCATTTTGACAAAGCTCCAGGAAGATGCTGCTGCTGCTGCTGGGACTTGAACCATATTTTAAGTTTCAATAAACCTGCTTCTAAAGAGACTATAAGACTCTAGTATGGCAGTTGCCGTAGTGGAGAGGATTCTTGGCATGGGCGCCTTGGGAACTCAGAAGTGGAGGTGTTGGCAGCAGTCGTTTCATTAGGCTTGGAGAGTACAGTATATGTGTGGAGCTGGTAGATAAGTCTAAAGCCACAGGCTATAATTAAATATAAATGGAGGGCCTTGAATGAAGGAGCAGAATGAAATTTAAAACTTGCTTATGAACTTCTTATCACTGCTCCGGAGCATGATTTGCTTTCTTTTATCAATAGCTTTGAGTGATGAGGATAATATAATTAATAACTGATAATTATTGAACACTTATAATGGGCCAGCACTGTACAAAATGTGTTTGTTATATTATTAGCTCACTTGATCATCGCAAGCATCCTATGAAATAGGTGCTCTTATTATCCTTGTTTTTGAGAATTTAAAAAAAAAAAAAACAGTGAGACTTACAGAGGAAATTGGATAGTTAAAAGTAAATATTCACTCCAGGGCAGCTGTCATCCCAATTAATTCAGTGCGAAACGAGAAAGGCCCCATGATCATACATTCTCTGTTCTATCCCCTATTGCTTTTATATCTTGTATATACTTATGTTATCACACTACATAATAATTTGTTTGCTTGCTGGTATTCCCCCACTATGCTGTGTTTTAGTCACATTTAATCCCAAGTGTCTAGAATGTGATAAGGGTTTGGCGAATGACTATATTTTCTACTTCTCTTCTAGAATGATCCTCCCTCTATCTTTCATGCCTTCTTTCTCAAGCTGTTTCCCCCACATTAAGTGTTCTCTCACAGTCTCTGCATCTAAAATCTCAGTCCAAGATCTTCAAATACCATCTCCTCTATGTAGCTTTTTCTGGCTCTTCCTCTGTAGACCTGGAGGGAAACAGGCTCTTCCTCCCTGGCAACGTCATGGCCTTCCCCCCCCACACACACTTCTGCTATTGCATTTTTCATTTTCTATCTTGTATATGCGCCTCTTTCATCACCACTTGACTCTGAAACTCCTCACAAAAGTGATAAACTCCCATGGTGTAATATTAAGTGGTTAAATTTTGGAGCCATAGTAAACTGGGATTTTTTCCTTTTTTTTTTTTTTTCTTTTGAGGCTAGTTTTAGTTTGCTTTGGTCAGTTTTGGTTACTGTTTACTTGTTACAGCATCTCTACTCATGATCTTATGATTTTGGACAAGTTTCTTAACCTCAATGAGATTCTTGTGCAAAATGGGGAAGATAATGTGTACCTCTAAGACCATCTGGAGAATTAAGTGGCCACATGTAAAGTGCCTTTCATTATCTACATAGCAAGCACTCAATACATGCAAGCCATTGTTTACTATCATTTGTGTTCTACCAACACCACACTACACTCTCTCTAAAAGTAGACACTAATATCTGGGGATATATATGAATAAATGAATGTTCAACATTTTTATGAAGATCACTCCCTCTATAATACTGTAAACAGTTCCATTATATTTTCCCTTTACTGCCTCAACTCCCCTCTCTCCCAAATGATGTACATGATATGTCTTTATTAAATATTTTCACCTAATGTGAACCTTTCCATTATCAACCTGGAAACTTGAATTTACTTCTAACAAGATACAGCTGTTCATGAAACTCTTTCCAAGTTCTATTTTGTGAGCTCTTAAAGCGCAAAACTATAATTTTATTGAAATTGTTTCTTTAAAGGGGAAATTTGTATATCAGAATTTATATGGCTCACCCCATCTATCATTCAGCTGCATAACAGAATGTTAAATATACAAATAACTTATGGCAAAGATAAATTAGACCATTAAAATATAAAAAGCAGCAACCCCTGAAAAATGATAATGAAAGCTCAATGGAGCATTGAGAACATTTAGTGAGTAGACGTGCTTAACAATCAATTAGGATAAAATATTTCAAATGATGCAGTTCTTGATAAGTGGTCCATAAAATGTATACATGACCAAGAATGTCCATTGTAAACATGTCTGCTTGCCTACTATATTCTTATTAACTACTCTACATTGTATATTTTACAATTCTGCCTGCATACCACAGACTTTGAAAATGCCTCCAAAATTTCTCGTGAGGACAAAGCCCTTGAGTTTTATTTATTTTAATAATATAAATTTACTATTTTCACAATAAACGCAGAATGGCTGAATTGCAGAATATTTTAGAATAAATCAGCACTGTGCAAGCAAAATTTTAGGTTATTTGCGATCCCTTACCATATACAATTCACTAATCCACTCATTCTTTTGGCACGTACATTGAGCAACTATTATTCTAAAACTTTAGAGAACAAAGTAGACCTTATCCCAATTCCCATGGGTCTATGTAGTGTGGAAGACAGACAGTACATAAGCGATCACAGGGTCCCTTGATGAATTGTTAAATTAGCATAAATTGTGGTAAGTGCTACAAAGGAAAAGAGTGGAGTTCCATGAGGAACCCAGTGTGAAGGGAGGAACAAGCAAAGACTTTTTTAAGGAAGTTCTGTTTCAGCAGGGACCCAAAGGATGGATAAGAATCAGGTCAAGAGTGAGAGAAATAGAGATAGACTATAAAGTATTGACCCTTGTTTTTTCTGAATAGCTTAAACTATACCTCAGTTTCCTCACATATTAAGTGGTGATACCAAGATATAATCTATTAAAAGATGATATTTACCCCTGAGGATTGTTTTGAGGATTACGTGGCATGTAACATGCTTAGTACAATGTTTGGTACTCATTAAACATCAGCCATTGTTGTTGTTGTTGTTGTTACTAACAATTTTATCCTAAATACAACGGGATATGCTACTGAAAGCAGATTAAGCAGATTTAAGCAAGGGTATAAATGTCAAAAAGTGTGAAGGGTCTGAGATTTTTTCCTTACTTTTAAGGTAATATCTTAGCCTGTTATCCTATCATAGATATTGACAAAAGATGTAAGACTCCTGGATCAGAAACTTTATTACTTATAATAATAGTTGTAGCCAAAGTATTGGCACATTACCCATTGACTGAACCCTAATTACCACAGGGCAAAACAAGGAAGGCCAGGTGATGCCCCTACATGCGGTGGGTTGCATTACAAGAGAGGACCTCCAAGGCTAATGAACTTGAATCTATAATGAGCAATAAACCCGCCTGCCTTGCCATAGAGAAAGACTTTATCTTTATTATTCTGGACAGTAAACAAACCTACTCTTTGCTCCAGAGAGAGATACAGCTTCTATCTTCCCAGATGTTCACTATACAAATATCCTTGAAAAAACAGTCCAGAACAAAGGCAATCAGTGTTTTAGTTAGCAAATTGTGGAAAGATGCAAGACTTAGAAAATTGGCTTCCAAGAATTACATGATCAGATATGATTTTTTAATAAAATCTTTCTGGCAGCTGTTGAACACATAAGTATTTATACAATTTTATATACTTTATTTTTTATATCATAAGCATTTTTTTAAACTGTCACATTATGTTTGTAACACTAACTTTTAACACTTTCATAATATGTCAGTTACATGATCCATAATAATTTATTTAGGTATTCTCCTAATACGGAAGGATTAATTTGCTTCTAAATTATGGAAATTATCAAGGAAATTTATTTCAAGATATGGATTAGTTGAAAATGTGAGACAACTACATTCTTTGCTGAAGTAGCAATATAAATACCTTAGGAGGAATTGTCAGAAGATTAGAAAGTGATGTTGCCAGTTTGCTTAAGCCTGCAGTTCCCAGTAAGAGATGGTGCTAATAATGAAACATCTTCACCCAGATACCAAAGGTTTACAATCTATTTAAATAACATGCTTAATATATACATGAAGTGGATTTTAATTCCACCAGAAATAATTTCTGAGACTGAGAAGCAATGAATGCTCTTTATAAAATTATAACTTCCTTCTGTAAAATCCTTACCCTCAGAGGGTGTCAGGAACAACAGAGCATTACATCAAATGAAGTTTGTTCATCTCCACATTCAGATAAAATGAACCCAATAGACTTTTTCCAATTCATTTAAAAATCATTTTTAGATTATTCATATTTTAACTATTAGAAAGTTTACTATATTAAATTAGTTATAATGCTAGGTCATCAAATTTGAAACTCTTGTTTACTGCAAGAAAACTCATTAAAAAGGATGAAGATTTGCTCATGGACATAAAATTAAATCAATTCCCATTATTGAACATCTTCCATGTTAAAGGACTGTGATTGGCACTAGTAAGAATAAGAAGCCAGTGACAAACTTCCCAACCAAAAATAGCTTTTATTATGATAGGTGAAGTAGAGATGCAATTAATTATGTGGAGAGTATGATAATAATGGTAAGAAATGCAATGTAAAGTGAAAAATGTGTATGAATCATCCTGACAGGGAGGGTAAGAAAAAGTCTCATAGAAGATGGGGCTCTTGAGTCACAGCCTCTCAGGAACATCACAACTCACCTTGTGTGTTACCTATTTGGAGTTTAAGGCCTTCACTGTTTCTCCTAGTCCCCCAGACACTGCTTTATTATCTTCAGGGGCAGGAAACTCAATATCTTCATGCAGTTCAATCTACCTTCCAATACTCCTGGTGATTACAGAGGGCACTTTGGCATGCATTCCTGTTTGACTCTATAACTTTACCTATTGGTTCAATGCTGTCCTTTGAGGCCTTGCAATGGAAGTGCATTGCCCATTTCATACAAGAGGATTGCACATGATTATAATTTATTAGAGCCTTCTCTTCTCTAGATTAGATATTGCCAACTCCTTTTATAGCTCCTCATGTGGCATGATTTTAAATCGCTCATCATCCTGGTCCTCTGCAGATTGAACAGTTCATTTTGTCTCTGTCTCTTTTGAATGTAGTTTCCAAATTCAAAAACAGTACATCTAATGTGGCCTGATCGGTGAAAAAAAAAAAAGGTATAAATATTCCCTCCCCTGCTCTTGATGTTACTTTATTAACATAGCCCAAGACCAGTTTCTATACTTGCATAATATTCTTGATTCATTTTGCAAGATTAGCATTTTGCAAGCTTATCATCAGATGAATGCTCCCAACTTTCATTTTTCAATGAAGGATGATATTCCATGGTAGGTACCACAGAATGAAGTTAATACCTATGACAAGAAATAGGAGATAGGAGGAAGACATTCCAGGATGAAAGGAATGATATATAAATGCCTGACGACATGAAAGAACATGATATACTTGAGAAAGTGAGTAGCCCAGAGTGAACATATCATGGAGTATGCAGAGGTAAATGGGACTAAGTGTGTCATGAAAGGTTTTTGAATTACATCATTGAATTAGTATTTTGCAAGGTTACTTTTATAGAAGCTTAAAGTACGAATTGGAGAGAAAAAAAAAGACTTTAAAGAGTGAGGTTACTTAAAAATAATGAAAATAAAAATAGTAATAATATTTAGAAATGAATTTAGTACCTATTCTACATACATTACCTTTGATGTCACAAAAATCCTATGAAGTATTATTTTCATTTTATAGATGAGGATATTGAGACTTAATTAGGTGGACTTATCAAGGTAGCTATTTGGTGGTAGAACTTAAATAAAATCCAGGTCTTCTGACTTTGTACTTTCTACACTGTGGCAATAACTGGGGTATTGTGAGACAGAGACCAGTGTGAAAATACTCTAGAAGTAGAACTAATATCACTTCACAAATCAGGAAATGAAAGGGAGGGAGAAATCCAGCTCAACTGAGCTTTCCAGCCTGTGAGACAAAGAGGACAGGGTGTAGGTCTGTGACAAGCTCAAAAAGGGCTACTCAGCACCAGCACAGTTCCTTTTTGAGAAATGAAACTGGTGACTCCGGCCAGGAGTACAGAGTTACAGAAAAGGTCTGAGGCGTAATAGATATGCCATGGCTGACTATTTTCCCTGGTCCACATTTGACAATAAGAGTCAGCCATGTATTCAAATACTGTTACCTTTGGCACTATTTTATCAAATGATTCGACTATAAAAAATAGTGCATAAATTTGACCCTCTGACGATGGGAGCTATGCTGTTTAATTCACTTCTATCAGAACAGAAAATCTCTCATATTTATGGAACTTGATGAGGTTGTTAAAATAAAAATTTAGACAATGTTATACTATAATTTATATTTCTTCTGACTTATACAGGAATATTGAAAGACGTACATAAGTGCAATTTGGTGAAATAGCAATATTATAAGGACATTATTAGCCCGTAAATATTTTAAAGGTGTCAACATCAGGGAAAGACAAGATTTATTTAGCCAAAATAGAAGTAAATGAGTCATATCACAAGAATGTAGAAGTAACTAGAGAAAACTGTCAGAGAAAATTCAAGTTGATTATTTGGAAAAATACTCTTGCCTATGAGATTTATTTTTAAAACAGTATCTTATGGAAAGTAGCAATAAAAATATGAAAAGAGAAGACTCTTCTTCAATTCATTTGATTGATATAAGCACAAACTCCTGAAAGTTTTTAAAACAAAAATTCTCCATTATCAGTAGGCTTATAACAAATGACACAAAAAGCCATTATGATTTTATCTTATGCATCTGTATAAAATAAAGTCGCAGCTTTCCATTTTAAACATAAAACATTAACTGACACTCTGTACCCTGAGGAAGTCACTCATTTATAGCTTTCTTGAAAAGAAAGAAATTTATCTTTACATAAAGATAAAAGAGACATTTTTATATTCATGTATATAACATATGAATATATGATATATGCAAATATATTTATAAATACATATAAATATACATGTATAAATAATGTATAATTTGATTGATTCAACCAAAAACTCAAATCTAAGCACAGAGATTTATTATTCCTTATAATTCCTAAAGAGTGCTTTTATCTACAGATTCTGGAGGCAGTCATTATTCAACCAACAGTCCTCAGGGCCCTTTGTATAGACATTTGTACAGGCTTTGAACCTTGAGACACTGGAAAAAAATATTATCTTTTACTAATTTCCATGGCTGGAGACAAAGCATTTTACTTCTCTGGGCCTCAGTTTCTTCATCTGCAAAATTGGAATAATATAACCTTAAGAGGATTAAATGAAAAAATGAAATAATATGTACAAAGCAATTGGCAAAGTGTTTTAGACATACTAAAATTTTAAGTAAGTGGGAGCTATTTCCATTGCTGTGTTGTTGTTTTACTCCCTACCTACTCCCACCATAAGACTGCCAGCTGAATGAGGGAGGGGATATTTTTCATTTTATTCAGTGCTTCATCTATAGATCCTAGATAGCACATATTAGGCATGCAGTAAGTGTTTGCAGAACAAATAAATAGGTGAGCAATTTGATGAATAATTCTGCTTGTACTTCATCCAGGATGGCCTGGAGGAACAAACTATTCATTTTGCTCTCTATAATGACAAATAATATTTTAATATTCAAGTGAATTTTAAAAGCTGATTTGGAGAGTAGAAGCTCAAAGATGTAGAAGTTTGAAGCAAAAATCTAAATTTCAAATAGTATAAATAAGATACAAGTAGAAATTAGTAGTTCTACTTAAATTTCAGTTTATATTCAAAGAGGTAGTTAAAGCAATAGAAAAACAAAATATTAACTCTTTAGGGAAAGTTTATCTTTCCCTTTGAATCTGTGCTTTTCAGTTTTGTTTGTTTTGTCATTTACTTGTTAATATTTTCCCATGCCACAAAGCTTCAAAGACAATAGTTATAAATTATCTGTGGCCTATATACAAGGAATTGACCAAAAGCCATACAGCAGCTAAAATCACCACATACTGATAGGTGCCTGGTCATATTGAACTTGGCCCTTGTGGTCTGTAATTTGAGAATCCTCTAATTCTTCTCTGATTTCAAGGCCAAAGAGGAAAACATGACTAAACATGAATGTCATTGTCGGGTGGCCAGCCTTCTATAAAAGTTAATGCTTTCCTGCTTGTGTGAGATCAGATGAAAACTTTGGTAAAGACTAGAAATATAGAGCTCAAAAAAGGACAATAAATGCCTAGTGATACATCATTTAAAACAAAACAAACTTGTGTGCTATATTTTTAAAGCTTCGTATTTTGCCCTGAACTTTTTAAAAACAATTTCGTGAGGTTTATTTTACACATCATAAACTTCACCCATTTCAAGCATATAATTCAATAAATTTTAATAACTTTATGCAGTCATGTAACCATCATTATAAATCAATTTTAGGACATTTTCATGCCCCTGTTAGATCCCTCATGCCCATTTATAATTAATTCTAATTCCTACCCTAGCCTCAGAGAATTACTAATCTATTTTATGTCTATAACTTTGTCTTTTCTAGATTAACTTTTATATTTTTAATATTCATTAATCCATGGAAAGTACCAATAATTAGAGTATATATTAATAACTCTTGTTTATGGAATCAAACTGTTTTCTTTCTTTTTCATTTTCATTTAATCAAAACAAAAATGGCTGTTCCATCTTCCACAAAACTAACTTTAAAACAATATTTGATCGTAATGACAGTGAGCTTCTCCTTTTGGGTAGATTAGGATCCTGTAATATTATGTCCACTGACAAATTTCACCCTTGTTTAAGCAACACTGACCATGTAATGCCTGGCCATGGCTGATTGCTTAAATCTTATATATCTGTAGCTTTTGTGATTGCCATTTCAACTCAATGTTTCCAATAAGACACAAGTCTATTGGAGCAGAGAATCTGTTATTTTCATGTATTAAATTCCACCACATATTTTATTCCAAAATTAAGATTCACTGCTGTGTTGTTTAAGTGGCAATAGATAGATTCCTTCTATATTTGCATTGTTCTTTTTCAGGAATTCGAGAGTATATTTTAATTTTCTACCTTTGTCAAGAGTGTTCGATACATAGAAAATCCCTGGTATATTTATTTGGTTTCATTGCAGTGCTCAACTTAACAGACAGAAAGTGTATTGGCGTGGAGTAAGGGCTACAATGATTCATTCACCATTGTTGCTGCCTTCAGGAAGCTCACAGTCTATCTAGAGTGACAGCCATTTTTAAAACAGTGCTTTGCTATCATGTGGGAATTGCCTTGATAAGTATATGCCCAGGTGCAGGGGAAACAGAGCTGAGAGCATAAAAAAGGGTCCAATCTGTGTCTACATGAGATGAAGTCCTGAAGAATGAATGGCAGCAGGCTGGGCAAACAGCAGTAGCAGGATTTTGGCTCTTGAAACCATCTCAGTGCTTTCTTTGGAGTTCTGCCTAGTTATCAAATGTCACGTTTAAAAGGCTCTGAACAAAGAAAATGGCTGAAGTTCTGTCAAAATAAAAGACATTTAGAAGTGACTCCCAGTTCTAAAGTTATACTTACTTAATGAATATTTCTGCTGTTGTGTTAAAATAGACACTAGTTTTTAGTATTATAATATTCCCTAACACAGGTGTTTATGTAATATTTGCATACACACTTATAACTTGTCTTATCCCTGAAATGATCCTATTGGGATATTTAGAAATTTGAAACCTAAGAAGAAAAATACAAAAAATTCAAAGGGACTGTTTTATCAAAATTTTAGGGTAAACAGACAAAAAAAATCCTTTTAAAAAAATGTCATTTCCTTTTTGTTTTTTCTGGACCTCTGTAAGCATTTAGGCTAAAGTGAGATTCCTTCCATTATAGTGCCCAGTGTATTTTTGCTTCTTTTTTTTCTCCTTTGGTGTATTAATTGGTCACTTACCCATCTCTCTGTGTGAACTGTAAGATTCTTAATGACAGGAATTGGGCTTGCTTTCTGTTTGGATCTCTCATAGTGCCTAGAACTTTGAGTAGACACAGAAATGTTGATGACGGAATGTGAGAGACTATAAGAAAGCAATAAGGAGGATAATTTAGTAAATAAGAAGTGGAGGATTAAGTGAAGTGAATTGTGAAGGGGGTCGTTGTGCAGTAAATGGTCGAATGAGTGTAAAGATGAATGAGGATATCTCTCAATAAAATCTGGAGGTGGATAAAAGAATGTGGGGTATTTACAAACCAATGGCATGCTCAACGTAAGATGTGACAGTAAGTTGGGGAACGGAATCATCTCCAATATGGTTTGACTGGATGATGGTCCTTCTGCAATAAATAATGTTAACACATTGTTCTTAGGTATTTCAAAGCACCAAGACAAGAAAAAAAAAAAACACACCTAAGTCTAAGAAAGCATTACTTCAGCAAAATGCACAGCACAAATAGGCTGATATTAAAATAGTAACCTTTGATTTAAGTCAAAGCATTAAACAATCCTGAGTTAATCAGTTTACCTAACCAAATAGAGCCAGGCTAAATGTGAGTTCATAGACCTTTCTTGCCCTTTCACTCAGTAGTCAAAAAATAAAAATAAAATAGATTTTTTTCCTTGTTTTATTCATGAAAGCAATGCTCTCAAAGGGAGAGGATATCAGTGAACACAAAAATGAATCAATAAACAGATAATTTCAGTGAGTAATAGTGCAAGTGCTATGGAGAAAATAAAGTAATATAAGAAGCTATTTATTGTCTGGCATGTGAGTGGAGTACCTTTAGCTGGAATACCAGGATAGGCCTCTCTGGGGAGGTAACATTTTAGTTGAGTCCTGAATAAGAGGAAGGTATTCATGAGAAGATCAAGAGGCAAAGCAAACAGTTAATGCGGATGTCCTTAGAGAAGGAGTAATGACAGTATCTAAGAGTCAAGAAGGCCAGGATGGCTGGGTCTTGGGGAGTGACAGATTAGTGAGCAAAAAACACTGAAAGATCAGCAGTGACCACAGGATCTTTTAGACCTGGAAGTGACTGTGAATTGTATTCTAACTATAATGAATTGTATTCTAACTACAATGGGAAGTCTTTAGAAAGTGCAGGGGACAACAATCCGATTTTATGATTTTAATAAGCCTCCTTACAGGCAGCTATGAGAAGTGACTGTAGAAGGACAGGAGGAAAACCAGTTAGGAGGCTGTTGCAATAGTCTACCAGGACAAGGTGTTATCTCCATTAGGATGGGAGCCCTGGAGAGGCAGAGTTCATTTAGAAGCAAAAGAACTTGTTAATGAATTGATTATGGAGTATGATGGTTGGTGTGATGGTTGGAAGTGAAGAAGCAATTAAAATGGCTAGATTTTTGGACTGAAACAACTAGGTGGGTGGTGCTTTCACACTATAAATGCTTGAAGATAATAGTCCTTGCTTTAGCCTTATTGTTTTCTTCATTAATCGGTCACAGTGCTTTGCATACTGTGGGTGCTATTGACTGGGTGTTGTTGGCTGATGAGATGATTGGAAAATTGAGGTATGAGGAATTGATACTTGAACCTTCTAATATGTTAATGAACTATTCTAAAACTTTGGCCTCCTACAAAGAGATGACTTTTTAAAGTCTGCAAATCTTAAGAAATATAAAGAAGAAAGTTATCATAGACTTAAAATTTTTATCCTCATGCCCTTTTAAATTCTCTCACTTGCATCTTGACAGAGTTGTAACTTATATCCAATTTAATTTCTAAGAGGTAGTCATTTTTCATTAGTGAGGAAAAATATTGTTTCCTTCATTTGGATGTTCTCTCATTAAGATCCAAAGGCAAAGGATTTTAGTGTTTTTTATGCTTTTTTACATTAATATTTTACATTCGATATTTACCTTACATTGATAGCCCAATGGCTATGAATACTAAATATTATCAAGCTTTTCATAGCCACATAGACTGAAAAAAGACATTTCTTTATTCTGGAAATTAATCCCAGAGAAAAGCAAGCTTTGATTGAGACAAAAAAGAATTTGTTGCCAGCACCTAGTTTCATTTTACTGGACCAAATTAAAAATCTGCATCACGAGACTTAGAAAGCATCACACTTTATCACGCCGGGTTTCTATATCTAGATTTTTAGTTCTGGTAATAAGTAGAAGCTGAGCTGCGCAAATGATCACATGGCTCCCTTGAACATATTCAACCAAGCAAGACTGCCAGAGTAGGCAATTCTTACTTTGGGAGAATGAATGGAGGAGAGGGGAGGGAAAGATACAATTGCCTTATATTCATTTGACTGACTAGTACAAAGATGGCGATGACTTCTCTATGGTGACCGTTGTAAGGAAGATTCAACTCTAGATGTCAAGTGCAACAACTTCCTTTTACCTAAACATCTGGGCTTTTTCACGATATTTATGCAAACTAATAGGTTCCACCAAGCCAAGCCACATTTATTTGTGTGTTCCATCTGTCTACATGAATATCAATAAGGGAAATAGACTATAGAATAAAAATAATTCTTCATTAGAACTAGAATTCAACAACATGATAGGAAACAAGACGTATTTGTTTGTTCGTTTGTTTGCCTTGATACCTATGCTGGTTTGCCATGAGAATGGTAGTAATTCCATTTGCTCTATAGAAAGGTTCTCTGAGGACTGGCCCCTGGTAATGCTAGGAGAGGAAGCTTTGGTGTAAAAGGAAGACCAGCTTCCTTTTATAGTTCCTTGACTGTCTTTAACCCTTTTCCAGCCCCTTCATATACCTGGGGATTATGGAGAACTCCTTTTGAACTGTAAGAGTGGCTATGTTTTTAATATTGCTTAAAATTTACCTGTTTGCCTAAAGAATATAATTCAACCTCAGTGACCAGTTTTCCCTCTGTTTTATGTTTAAGCTCTTTAAAATCTAAGGCAAATGTTGACCAAACTCTTCTCGAAACCCTCTCCCTGCTCCCGTTGTTAGCTGACATACTTCATATTTTCTTGGTTTTCCTTTCACTTCTCCCCTCATTCATTCTTAGGTTTCTTCCCAAGTTTATCTTTCTCTACAATAACTAATAAATGTTGTTTATCTCCAGGTCTCCTTCTCAGCTTTCAATTTTTTTCATCATAGTCTTTCTAGGAATACCCATGACTTAAAATGCACTTGTACTATGTTAACTCCAAAATGTACTTTTTCATACCAGAACTTCCTACTGAAATTCAACTTCAATATCTATTTTATGAGATATCTCTACCTAGATGTCACACAGGTTCCCAAAACTCCTATATACATATTAAAATAATTATATTCCCCAAAAATCTTTTGTTATTCTTATACTTTTTTCTCAGTATGAAGTACTATCATTGGCCCAGTCACCCCAAACATGGAAGTTGTCCTAGAATCCTCAGTCACCCACCAGGTGTGCAATTGCAAAAATCTGTAGATTCCATTTCCTTGATATTTCTTAGCTCTAGCCATATTTTTCTTCCTTAGGCTCATTTGTTAGTTCTAGTTTAGGTCACTTGCTATAGACATCTTATAACCAAATCACACTGCGTCCCTGGAAAATAATTTCTATTTACTATCCCTCATGCTTTATATTTTACAAAATTTGTTTCACATGTATTGCTTTATTTTTCCCTACAGAAAAATCTGTGAAAAGGCAATATTATGTATGTTATTCTAATGACAGGGATAGAGATGAGAGTGTTTTGTTTGGGGGGGGGGGGTTGTTAAGTACCTAATTAATAAGGGTAAGAAATCCTTAACGAAGGCTATCAACTCTAAAGCTCATGCTCCTTCCCCATCACAGTATAGATGGTTCCCAAAATAACAATGGTTCACCTTATTTTCAACTTTACAGTGGTATGAAAGTGATACTAATTCAATAGAAACCATACTTGAATTTTGAATTTTTATTTTTTACCTGGCAAGTGATATGCAGTAAGGTACTCTCCTGTGATGCTGGGCAGTGGTAGAGAGCTGCAGCTCTCAGTCAGGTAACAATCACAGGGTAAACAACTGATACTCTACAGTGTATTCATTGTGTTATACAATTTTGCCCAACTATAGGCTAAGTGTTCTGAGCACAAGTAAGGTAGGCTGGGCTAAGCTATGATGTCTGGTAGATTAGGAGTATTATATGCATGTTTGACTTATTTTTTTTTTCAATTTACAATGGGTTTATTGGGACATAATTCTATTGTAAGTGGAGGGGCACCTGTACTGTTTCCCATCTGTACTCAGTAAAGTAGATGTAGAGAGCAGGAACAATTGTTTTCTATGCAAACTAAAGAAAAAAAATCAGAACAAGGCAAGCGAGGTGATATATGTCAGGCCATCGAACTCTCACTAGGAGCACAGCGGGAAAACACACATCTCTGACTTCTAGACTTCCACTCTTTTTCTATACAACTCTGCTTCCCAGATGTTGTCAAAGAATAAAAACTTGTAATGTGTTATCCCGACAGACAAGTTTCCTGTGTGAAATAAAGGGATATCCAGGGTCATGTCAATTAAATGCCTAAAATCCCAACTGGTATACAGAAAACTTCCTATTTTAAATTCTTTAATTGTTTGTGCATTCTGTAGTACTTGTCTTCCTTTTTTGTAAAATTCCTAACTGTCTTTTTTTTCCATTTTTTGAAGTAACTGCATTCATGGCACAAGCTGACACTTGATTTAAGCTATTGTAAATTCAGTTTTTTACTTTCCTTGTGAAGAATAGTCTGTGTTGAATAGAGTTTTTGGATAGATGTCCATACATTACCTCATGAGATGCAGCTTGTATATTACAAAAGCTAAGAAGAATGATGTGTAGTCAGCCATCCAAAATCAAAATGAATAAAGGCAGGAATGTGCCTACTGTATTGAAATATTGCATTTTGCTTCTGACGTTTCAGGCTTTGAGACCAGTCACATACCATTTGGTTTAGCTAGCAGGCAAAATACTGGGATTTCTCATTATTGCTTTAAGCAAAGAATTTGTCATGGAAATTGGATCAGCATTTGAAGTGCACCTTTAGAGTCTTGAACAGGAATTTTAGAATGAACAATGTTTCGGCTACCATGTTCATTACCGAATTGTTGTCACAGAGTAATATAAATAAATGACAGTGGCATGGAACAGGGAAAACCATGAGCTAGGAATTAGATCTGTGTTCTGATCTCACCTTAAACACATTCTGGTCATAAAATTTAACCTCTGTAGGTGTCCTCTGTAAGAAAATTCTAAAGTCTCTCATGATATTTTTAAAGGATAAGAACAGAACTAGTATCTGAATAGTAATCCTATTAGATATTCATACAATAGAACTTCCTGTAACTCCCCGCCCCCCCCCATACAACTGGAACCAGTTATTGATTACTTAGCCAAAAGATTGGATACAACAGTCATTTTTTAGGGGTAAAATACTTACATGCATTAATTATTTCATCTTAACTTTAAAAAATATATCCGAATGATGACACAATAAAATTAGTCATTTAGTGGTATTTAAAAGAAGAAATGGGATTTCTGCCAATAAGACCTCTCTAATTTTTTTTTTTTTTTTGAGTTACTGTGCTACTACTGACTGTTGGAGCTGTTCAACCTAAAGCCACATTTCTAGCATCTTTGACTATGACACGAGAAATTTGGGACCCTGAATTCAATCCAGGACTTTTCTTCATATTTAGATCCATGTATTATCCCAGAATTCATGACTTCTTCATTGTCCACAATTTCAATTTTCAATAAATTATCTTCATTAGTCCAATGTTATGCATTTTCTTTCTTAAATAATCAGAACTTTTAATTTATCAGAGATCAGTTAATAAATTGTGTTTCTTATCATTTTTTATATGGAAGAATCAAGATTTTCTCTAGAATTGTTAACCTTTGGCCACAGTTTTTATAACATTATTTCCAACATTTAAATTGTTCATTAATTGCTTTAAAATGTTTAGCATAACAAATTGATTTGAATGGACAGAAACTGAGACATATTTTTTAATGAAGTTCTACTTTATTTCTCTTGCATAAAGCATACCCTTAACTTATCATCCATGCTTTCTAGTTTAGATTTTTTTAAAATTTGGATGAGAATCAAATGTAAACTAAGTAAAATTTTCATATTTAATTTTTGATTTTTACAGTTGTTTTTCTCACACCTAATTTGGCAGCAATGTTTTTACCCACATATGATTATGAAGTCTTTCTAGATGAGTTAATTTACTCTTGGTATAAACAATTCCTTTTTACATACTCAGATTTCATTTTTGTAACATTTAACTAAATTATATCATTATGAAAAATGAGTAAAATAGGAATGAACAGATTTGACAATTACAAATGATTCTTAACATACAAGTCCATAGAAAGAATAGAAATATATGGGCCATGAGCATTCTACTTTCTGTGGGCACTGGTCAGGTTGTCATTGAGGGGATGGAGAGGATTTGTTAATCTGTAAAAAGATACTGATTAAGAGCATTCAATAGTGAAACTTTTGGGCTATTAAACTTGAGGAAGATTTGTGATGATTTGCTAAAGCACAGTCCTTGTCTCTTATTGTAATTAATACCTTGCATGAAAATATAAAGGGCACCTTATTATATTTGAAGATGATATACTAGATGAATGAGTGAAGATTAATGCCTAGCACATCTTAGATGCTTAATAAATAGTTATTAATAACTATATTGAGTTTCAAAAAAAAACCCAGTGGTGGCGGGGGGAAACAGTGTAGAAGTACATGATAGATTTAATTTGAATCATTTGATATATGAGATATATGAGAGGTTAGGTTAGGTTGACCTTGAACTTAACAATACAATTCAGCATATTGTAAAAATCTATATTATCTTGGGCTGCTCTACTAGGAATATAGAATCCAGAAGGAAGAAAGTCAGTATCTCATGGTACTCAGCCCTGATCTGACACATCTGGAGCACTGAAATCATTTCAAGGTTCTATAATTTAAGTAATGATCAAAAGAAAAAGTTAACGCTAAACAGAGAAAGACATCTAGGAATTTTGAAGCCATCTTATAAAGAAAGAACAAAATGTGTTAGGAATGTTTATTTGAGGAGTAAAACATGCAAAAAAGGAAAAGAAGAAGGCCGAATATGAGGTAGATAACTCCATAAAAGAAGCCAGAGGCATGAGTCTACAGGATCCGAGCAGGTCTGTTGAGGACAAGATGCTGTGGATATTACTCATTCATAGGTTCACCAGGAATTGGTGTTGACCCAATAGTATTTAACACAGAGAAGAAGCAAGGAGCATCTTCGTTGTTCAGTGGCTACTATGGACAGGTGGAAGTTATACCAAGAGAAGGAAGAACTTTTCAATAGTTAGAGCTGCTCCACTGTAGATCGTATTTCCCACATATATAATAGGCATATGAAGCTAATCTTTTACAAAACCAAACTTAATTATGTTCTTCTAACCATACATGTACTTTCCTCTGCACACTTGTACTACTTGGTTCTGTTAGCAGTGTAATCATCCTCTCAGTCAATAATAGAACTCAATTCATTTTTCCTCATCACCACCCCACATCTAACACCAAAATCGATCTACTTTTGAATGCTTGTTTGGAAGTTCTAGAAGAGAGCACAGCTACCCTGGCAAGAGCAAGTTCCTCCTCTCTAGAAGATTTTAACTTTCAGAAGAAATGTCCACCATCTAGAAAACTAGAATCAATTCAGGAGATCAAAGTGCTCTCTCCGTAGCCCCCTCTTATTTATTCTTAGATATTTTACCTCCATATGTGTCTACTTTTCTTAATTCCTACTGTTATTATCCAAGTTAAGGCATTATTGTCCAGAGTATTTTCAGGTTTACCCTTTTGAATCATAGATGTTACCATCCTTACCTCCACTCCACTCACACTTAGAGCTCATCATTGCCCTCAAGATAAGGTCCAGACCTCTTGGCATGATATTTGTTGCCTCTCATGATCTACCCCTAGAAAGCTCCCTGACCTCATCACTGCTCTAGCCATGCCAAATCACTCCTGGTTGTGAGAACACAACACATATTTTTCATCTTCTATGACCTTGATCATACTCTGCTAGAATCTCAGAAAGCCTTCTTTTCCTTCTCCACCATTTAATATACGTATACATCCTTCCAGATCCAACTTAGATGGTTTGTTTATCAACTATACCTGGAGATTTATTGAAAATGTTTCCCATATGAAAAAGTGCCAAATGGTTTATTTGATTTCACTATCTTCTTTATTATCAGATATTTATTGAGTACTACATTATTAAGTAATCGGAGTCATCCCAAGCATCTGACAATATCCCTGGTATTGAGTAAATAATCGATTAACATTTGTTAGATGTAAACAGGACATATAAGTAAATACATAAAAAAAATTCATGTTAAGTATCAGTGAAGCAATAGGAGGAATATCCAGCTTCATGGAGGAACATGATGATATTATGGTAATGTTGCATTTGAGGTACTGATTGGATATCCAAGAAGACATATTCTCCTTTTTAAGAATAGTGGTAACTTAATGCATGTGCTTGAAGAGAAGGCAAGTAGACATAAAAAAGGATGAAAATAAATGTTAAGAGAGAAGATAAATGATAGATACAGTTTTCAAAGAGTTAAATATGACAAGGAGAGATGCAAATTCTTCAGAAATGTGAGTGAAGAATGAAATCATTGAACATATGTCAGAAGATATTTCAGTGATGGATGGATCTTTAAAAGGCACATTAAATAAGTTTATTGTTATCAGTTTGTTAATAAAAGACAAAAAAAAACCTTTTTGTGCTCTTCATTAAAATAACATAGTTTTAATGTTACGATATTTTGGAAAGACCACTTATCTTGTTTCTCATTATGTAAGAGAAAAAGAAAATTAAAAAGCCATTTATTACTACCAGATAGGACCTTTGTGTTCCATGTGTAATAAAATAATTTCAATTCAGATGCTCAAAAAAATTAATTTAACACAGCAATAGTAATACATCTTTCAGCATCATTCAAATGCCATTTTTTTTTTAGGCAACAGCTAGGAAATCTTTCACTCAAAAAATCAGACTCTTCTGGTCTCTGGCTCATTTTTATTCCATGACAGCGTGATTTAGAAAGGCAATAAGGCTCTTTCCTCTCTCTGAGCCTTAAAAAGTCTTGGTAAGACTTACCTCCATAGTCACCTGATTTGACACCTCAGCCTAGCTACCTAAGTACAGAGTCAATCCTACAGATTTTCTACTGGGTGACAGGCACATCTTCCCAGCATCAGAGCTGTGACATGATGCTGAGCCTTCCTCATTCTCTTTTGACTCACCCACCATTCATTATCACTTAAGTCCTCATAAATGTTCAGGGCTCGCTAATTAGGACAGAGAAATCCCTCTATTAAATGATCTTCATAAAAAAAGAAAAAGACCTTTGAAAGCCACTGACATGCAAGTTGAACATATAAGGTGAAAATAATGGGTGACATTTTATGCAAAAAAAAAGAGCTGTCAATGATCTTTAGTGAAAGTTCAACATTTCCTAACTAATATGTTGACTGCTCCGCATGGACTAATCACAGAGGTTTGGTTTCACTTTTCTGAAAAGTAACATAATTTGTTTCAGAAGAGCAAACACTTTGGAACTGAAAAACCTGGATTCTACTTTTGCTAAGTACTACCTGTGAAAACTTGAGCCCTAATTTAATTTCCCTGAAAATGGACATAATAGCTAGTTCTCAGTGTTGTTACAAAGTTTAAAAGAAATAAAGCATGTGTCCTTACAGATAGATGAAATTCAATCCATGGTACTCATCATTCAAAAACATCTTTTGTGGGCCCTGGCCTGAGAATGTACACATGGACAAGCCCTACTCCTTGCTCTGAAAACACACACGATTTAGTGGGGAAAAACAGGCACAGAAATAAAGGGTGGTGATTCTTAGCCCTGGATGCAATTATACATGTGTGGAAGAGTTGAGTTGGGGTACAGAGCAGCATGTCAGTTGTGCTGGGGAGGTGGGGAGGCATATCATAGAATGCTTCACAGAAGAGATGTTTGACAGTGTCTAGGAAAATTATAGCTACAACGGGGATGGTGTCCATTTGTGAATAGGTTGTTTGTTTGTTTATTTTATGACAGAACACATTCCAAGCACTTAATTCTCCATTGTTGAAAGCTTTAAGTTTTAGCTGTGCTTTCCACCCTCTGTTCTTTCCACTGCAGTTCTGAGTTCCATCTGGTTGGCCTCTCTGCCTGTGGAGGTGAAAGAGCCATGCAGTGTTTGGCTATAATTTCTTAGTCATGGAACTAGAACTAGCAATATGCTATCTATGGAGCCAATAATATGGGAATAACAAAAACGACTTAGTCCAAGGGGAAGATATTTAGCATTTATTTTAAAGTACCAATTATTATCATCATCAGGTAGCTCCTAATATTCCCCTTGCAAGTACTGCTTAAATGTAACTGTTATGGAATAACAAAAAGTTTCTTGTGCCCAAAGATCTTGACTGTCAGATAATTCACCATAATTGTCTCAATAGAGTAAAAGGGTAACTACAAGTTGTAAAAGTCTCTGTTTGTTCCAAATTTACATGGTAGGAGAAACTAGCTAACTTTGCATCTGTAATATAAAAGAAGTCAAATTCTCTGAGCATTTCGTGGTACGTTTTGCATTTGATAGTGTCACTAAAACTTTAGGAGGGACATTATTGGAATAATTTAAGGGAGAATAATGAAGTAGTTTAAGGTAGAGATAAGTAAAGTGAGATTACTGAATATTTCCTTGTTTTAATTATGTGGGCTAGGCTAATAGTGAGGAAGTTATCAGAAATTCCAGTTGCTCATTAATCTTGTTAGCGAGCATCGTTAATCTTTACCTAAGAAGAACTGTTGGTACTTTCTTAACTGGTAGAAGATAAATGTTTAAAAAAAACAAAAAACAAAAAAAAAATGGATTAACAGTTTAAATAAAAGAAATGCAATTAGCAAATAAGCATATAGGAAAAAAATTATCATTCTCACTAATAAACAAAGAAATATTCATAAATCTGAAGTGTTATTTGCACTGATTAAATTATCAGTTTTTAAAAATTATAATGACACATATTATAAACTAGTATGTGTCTGTATAATATTTTTCTAGGCAATAAAATGGTACAAAGCTTTTGAAAAGTAATTAATAACATAAATCAAGAACCTAACAAATGTTTTTTTTTTAATTTGGGGTAAAACATTCAAAGGAAATTATCAAATTAAAAAAAACTAATTGATATCAGTATGTTCACTGCAGCATTGTCTATAATATTAAAACAATAAAAATAACTCAATATCTAACCATTAAAGGATGGTTAAATAAATTATATTTTCATAGGAAGTAACATTATATAACACCAAAATAACAATTATAGAGACCCTATCAGAACTGCTTAAATTATAATGTAAGGGAAAAAATGCAAGATATGTGGCTATATATGTTCTATGTATATTTAAAACTATATAAAACATGTGGGCACATAGAGAGTCAGTAGCATAGAATGGAAAGTACATACACTTGGCAATAGACAGCCATTAGTTTTAATTCTGGTTCCATATTTACAAGCTGTTGATTTCTAACAAGTTTTTTAAGTTCTATGTGTTTTACTTTCTAATACATAAAATGGAGATACTTATACCTACCTTATAGGACAGCTACAAGAATGAAATTAGATAATTCTGTAAAGCTGAGACGAAGTAATGAAATTATGTGTGAATATTTTTCTCTTCTTTTAATTTCCATTAATTCCATAATGTTTTTGCAGTAGAAAATATATTTAAATTTAATATTGATCACTAAAATTATACTCACAAATATACACCTTATACCATTGATGATATGATTAACTAAAGTGATCTAAATAATAATTTTTATTTAATATACATCTCAAAGTACACACTGCAAAATCATATTATTTATTTATTTATTTATTTATTATTTTTGTGTATTTATTTAACAAACACTTATGCAACTTCTATTACCATGTAAAGGCACTGTTCAAAACACTTAATTCATTGAATCATTATAACAACCTCATGAGGAAAGTACTATCGCATCTCAATCTTACAGATGAGAAATTGACATACAGAGAGCTTAAGTAATTTATGATAGGTTGGGATATGGAGTGGAGGTAGAATTTGAACTCAGGCAGTCTGGCTAGATGGTCCAGCTCCTGAATGTTATGATACCTTTCAAGTGGTTAATCAAAACATGTCCAGTGAATATGTGTGGTTCTTGGCACTGTGGGGATGCCAGGAAACAAAGTATACAATGCTTAACTTGAAGATCATTCTCTAGGGTTTAGCTACAGACCCCAAAATTCTGCTCTCTCAACCTCAGATAAATGCCATCCACATTACAACTAAATGCTATTCACAGAGAGCCACCTCTTCTCACTCCTAACAACCAAGGTTCCAAATAAAAATCTGCATTCCACAGCTTGGCTTTCTGTGGCAATGTCAGTCAGTGTTTTCAGAGTATGTGCTGAGAAATCCTAGAGCTGGGTGAAGGAGTATAATGTTCTGAAAACATTTGACTCAAGTTTCTATTTATACATATATCTTTGTATATATGCTTTCATACACTACATGTATATGTAACTAATAGTATAACTCAAATACTAAACTAATATTACCAAATAAAATTATACATTGAGATATGTTTTATCATACATTTTAACACATACAAAACATACAATGCATTCATTTTTGCTTTTGAATCGTCATTGTGTGTATCTCAAATGAGTGTCCCTTTATCTCTTTCTAACTGAAGAAAATACTAAACTGCAAAGCAAATTCTTACAAACCTGAAAATTTCTTACCTTTTGGGAGATGATATAATATAATGGTTAAGAATAATGGCTCTAGAATAAGACAGTCTAGATGGCATTTCAAGCACAGGTATTTACCACATGACTTTAGATAAGCTTCTGAACCTCTCTATGCCTTATTTTTCTCATCTGTTAAATGGAACAGTGCATACTCATAGGGTTGTAAAATAGAAAAGATGTAAACATATAAACTTTAGAAATTTTTTAACATATATAGTGCTCAATAAATGTTAGATATTATAATTTGTGTTGCAACCACTTATCTTGTTACCATGCAATCAAAACAAAACGCGAAGTTACATTAACTTCTAAAGTTGCTATGAAGCTGGAAGCCCCATTTTTCAAGTTTTTGTGTTCAACCAAAATTGTTACTGAGTATACAAGTGTTACAAATTTGAACTAATAAATTTATTCTAGTTAAATGCTACTACAATTTGTCAATTCATTCTTTTAAAAATTTTGTTTGGTGGAAAAATATCCTACTTTAAAAAATGATACATTGCATCATAATGAAATTTGTTTTTATGCTCTATGTTGTCTTATTCCAAGAAGGAGAAAATTATCTTTTTCAAATATGTGGGGTTTTTTTCCATGTCAACCTGTCATTTAAAGATTATTTTTAACTAATCAAATTATGTGGAAATCGTAACTAACCCCTTATTTGGTCATTTGTATTTGGGGGACATGTTCTACTTATCACTAAAGAACAGTGGTTTAATCTCTACCTATTTCTTTCAAGACTGGTTCTTTTATTGACCACAGGATTGATCAGGATGCATGAAGACATTTTAAATAAATGATCTATGTTTTTTTTCTCTCTCTCTCTTTTCTTGCAGTCACTCACAACACAGCACTGCAACCCGCCAGCCTTCAGTGACTCTCCAACGGGCCATCTCACTGGAAGGGTAAGATAAAAGTAATATAGAGCCATCTCCTACACTAAACTATGCGGTTTTATCACTGCGAGCATAAAGAAAGGTTCTCCTTTCTTTCTCTCCCTCCCCCCTCCCTTTTCCTTTCTCTCTCTCTCTCTCTCTCTCTCTCTCTCTCTCTTTTACTCTGTCTCTCTTTCCCCCTGCCCTCAGCAAGTATCTGTGAAGCTTATGTTACTTCCCAAAACACTGCTACAAAGTACATTTAACAAGTCATATAAGATTTCTTCTTTCCCTTCAGAGGATTCTTTGTCTAGTGAGAGTTACAGAAATACAAACACATACTTGTATATAGTGTATGCATCACACAGGAGATACATATGAGGGAGTAAAGGAGGATTCAGGAAGGATACTTGGCTGAGAACGGGTATCAGATAGGGAATGGGCAGCAGAATGTTTTCAGAGTTGATGTAAATCTCAAGTAGAGAACTGAAGCATCTACGGACGTTTGCCTAAAGCATCTATTGGAAGGAAAGGTACTCTGAGCAGAAGAAAGAACATGAACATAAACATGACCACATGAGGCCATCGAGTAATTCAGTTCTGAGGCAGAGTGTGAGTAAGTCAGTGGAGATGAGGATGGAGATGTTGGCAGAGTAGGCTTACAGATATAGAGGACTTAGTATTTTTATTTCTAAATTCCCCCAGCTAGATAAAAGCTGGAGAGATTGGGGAAAAAGAGCTAATATTTTCTCCCACTTACCTTATTATTGCAACTGGTTTAATTGAGAACACTTAATTGATTAATATATAAAAATTTAATTATTTTATTTTTCCAGTATATTATCACCTATGCTTTATTTAACCCTACTTGCCAATTAACCTTCCTTGATGGCATTTCAATTCAAACCTCCCACTTTATTTATTAGTTCTCTTCATTTGAAAATCTTATGTTTTATTCAGACCTCTGTCCCTCTTTCCAACATCATTAAGACTTGGTTTCCACCAAAATGTTCTGGAGTTGATAGAGGTGTGGTCTACTTGTGTGTGTGTGTGTGTGTGTGTGTGTGTGTGTGTGTGTGTGTGTGTGCATACTTGGACTGACTCTCTCTCTCTCTCTCTCACACACACACACACACACACACACACACCACCCTCTATATCTTCCTTTCTCTTAGATTTATCCTTTGATAGTACTGGGTATAAGGACGGAAACGGAAAATGGCATTTCCTTACCATTCTACTACTTTTGTCTCCTTTTTGTTGGTTGTCTCTGGTGATGTAGCCTGTGTGGGTAGAGAACCAAACACGCACTGATCCTATGAGACTCAACCAACTCTTCCAGCCGTGTGATGTCCTAGGAGACTCAACTATCTTTTTCAAAAAAAAAAAACAGTTTTAGCACCCTGTAGTCTTCTGTTGTGATCACCACTTTGCCCAAACTGCAGCAATTCCTCACAAACCCCCCCCTTTCTCACCTATCCTCAGCAGCTTCCAATGTGAGACTTGCATGAGCAGCAGCAGCCCTCTTTCCTACCCCTCATGTAGGACTCACCAGGGATGGTCCTTGCCTCCTCTCTCCCTGATAACATTCTCCTCTCTCCCCAGGGTTCTTTTCCACCCCCTGTAGGAATAGGGCAAGTCAGCAAACACCATGGCTAAGTGAATATCTACCTGGGAGGGAGATGTTAATCTTCCTCTCTAGAACAGCATACAGTTTATAAATACTTTTAATGGAGTGCCTTTTCTTGCCTTCAGCTAAGGAGACGCATTGAATATCCCCAAACCCTTGGGATGGTGAGCGAAAGGAATGTGGCCCATCCATGAACACTGCACTCCCTTCTCCTGCTAGTGCTCCTCTACTGTTTTTGATGATAAAGAATATCAAGCTGCTTTAATTCCTCTAGTAAAAAAAAAAAAAAAAAGCAAACAAATAAAACAAAAGAAATAACAGAGATGGAGGTGGTAGACTAAATATGAACTTAGCTCTGGGGAATTAAGTAACTTATTTCTCAACAGAACACTCTATTCATTGTAACATTTGTTCTATTCCATTTTTAAAAAAAGAAAAAAGATACAAGATGTTCTCAATTAATATTTCAGAGCATTTGATTCTGTAATAATATATAAGGTAGTCTAGATTATGGATCCAAACTGACTCCCTGAATTTAAATCCAGGCTCAGAAACTTAGTTATGTGAAAGGAAGTTACTTAGTTTTTTGTGCCTCAGTTTCCTCATCTGTAAAATGTAAATACTAATAATATTTCTTTGTAGAATTTTTTCCAAAAATCAAATTAATGTATATATATATATAATTTTTATAATAATATTGACATGCGTGTTTTCTATAGTAATTGTTGTTCTTATATAAAATATAAACTTATCAGGCAGGACATTTTCTCATTTTTATTAAATAAGAATTTGTTAAAACAGTCAATATCTTCACTGTGCTTTGGAGAGACATATTCTTATATGCATAGCTATTAATCATTTGTGGAAGCACTCCAAATCACTGTTTGAGTCTGCTTCATTTCCCTGTTAATATTTATATAAAAATATTTTAATTAACAGGATTATACTTAAATGCTTATTAAACACATTAAAGAATAACCTAAGCCTTTCTACATATCAGCTTATCCTCAGCTCCAAAAGAAAGAATTTAGGACCGGAATAAAAGATAGTCTTAAATGTCTTAAACACACACACACACGCGCGCGCGCGCGCACACACACACACACACACACACACACTAGAAATCTTAAGACGAAGAGAATTCTTAACACATGAGAGGAAACAGTCTCCCCAGCCCGCAAACATTCTGCAATTGGACTTGAGAACGTTCATCAGTCAGCACCCGCAGTACGAGTTAATCAGCCTTATGACTGCACCCTCCATACCACTCCCCTCAATTTTCCTTTTCTGGAAAGTGCCATAGTTTAGAAAAACTCTTCCACAAAACTCAGTCATGGGTCATATCCTCCAAAAGACTGTGATCAGTTTTGAATTCTCCATGTTAAATTAGATGTATGGAAGGAGCCAAGGATAGGACATCCAGAGTTAGCAAAAGGATGGGCAGGCAGCATGCCATCAATAAAACATTGACGGGGGCGGGGGGGGGGGGTGGTTAAGATTCCATATTGACAGGGAAGGGAGCATCATTGGGTGCTTAATGAGATTATTTTCAAAATGTGCAACTTGATATGAGAAATATAATACAAATTCATGGATTTTCCTTCAAGGGAAGAGAAAATAAACTAACATTTCTTGAGTGCTTCTTAGGTGGTAGGGTATAGATCTCTATACGTATTTATCTATTTATCTACCTACCTACCTATCCATCCATCTACCTGCTTATTCGTCTAATTTTATTTCCAAAAGATTCTTATGAAATAAGCATTCTGTTTTCTAAATTTTGATTCACAAAGAGGTTAAGTAATCTTCCCAGAGCACTTACATAGAAAGTAGCACAGCTTGGATTTGAAATCAAATTTGACTCCACTATTCAACTCCATCCCCTGTAATGTGGCATGAAGAGGATTTATTAAACTGGTCACGACATTCATAAACCACATTCACGCCAAGTTAGACAAAGTGAAAAATTTCCCAGGGGAAAAATTACAAAGAACTGAAACTGACTCTAAGCCTAGAAGTCATTAAATAGAAGTAATAACCATCATTGGGAGTGACTCTGGAGGCCCAAGGGCATGCTAGGTAGTTGAGGTGTTGTTTGTGGTAGAGGTGAGGCTGTGGAGGCTGAGCTTATCACTGGTCTCTACACAACCCTCCTTGTTCCTTATGAAGACCATTTTTGGCTGGGTGGCTATCAGTCCACATTTTGGTCATTAACACAAAGATTTCCTCAAGCTATGCCAAATAATGAAATTTTCTTCTATAGCTATTTCCAAACCTTTTCTTTCTTCTTATTCACAAAATTATATTAGCAGCAGTTTGCCAACAAGCATTCATTAAGCATTTTATACTGTTTCACAATACAATGGAATGGCCTATGTGATAAACGTAAGCAGTAAATCTAATTCTCTGCTAAGATGAAGCCAAAAATGTGAAGGCCTTACCCTGACTTCATAACACAAAAGTGACTCTTTTTCTAAAAATAAAAAATAGTATTCTCACTGTATTGTTGACTGGTATAAAGCAGTTTGCCTCATATCTAATGAATAATGCACTAAGAAAAATGTTCCGTTCCCTACAATCATAGAAGAAAACTAACTCTTCAATCAAAGAATTGATTTTGAATTGTGGCCTCTCTGTCATCTGTTACTATTAATCTTAAACAGGACCCTTCCCCTCTAAGCATGTTTTCCTCCTCAAAGGGAGAAAAGCATACAACACACCAACTTTCTGTAAAAGTAGCAAGTACATGTTAGACCCTCAATAGCACCAAGTATCCTGAGAAGACAAACAAAATTTTATTTTTATATCCTAGATTAGTTTGAAGATCCAATCTGAACATTTGTTATTTACGTAAAACAGCTCTGGATATAACAAAATGTTTAAAGTAGAAAGAATTTTCATCGCTGGAATATTTAGAAGGGGATACCTCAGTAATTCTCTACAAAGCCCAGAACACTCAAGCTGTCCATAAGATAGAGAATGTGGCATACAGTCATTGTCACTGAATAAATATTGCAAAAGTCGTTTTTCACTCTGCATAGGCCAATTGGTCTTTAACAGGTTTCCCATTAAGGTGTTATGCTGCTGAGTGTAGGCAATCAGCTGAAATTGGAAATTTCATTATTTCAAAACTCTCTTTCCTGATGCCTTCATGAAATCGACTATAGAAAATATTTTTTAAATGAATGTACTTTAAAAGGCCATGTGTTTATATATTTTTCATCTAAGTTGCTATTAGCTTGACATAAAATAAGTGACAATATTTCAGATTTCCAGTTAATTTGATCCGTGGAGACAACAAAACTGTCTAATTGAGCTACTACCTAGAGTTACTGCTATTTTTTTAAATTTGTATCTGAATCATCTATACCTATGCCAGACATAACAAGGCAGAATAACATCCCTGTTAACAGTGTGAGATCCTTGCTTCAGGTTCAAGTTGACAGATGTGGCTCACGTCTTAATCTCCTCTTCCTCCTGACATCCCATTAAAAGGAAGCTAATGTAATAATAAAAAAAAAAAAAAAAGGTATAATCCCATGACAGTACACAAAATGGGAGAAGGCATCAAAGGCTAAAATACTTCATCACACTTCTGGAAAGTGGGTGGAAGGAAAAGAAATTAAATGTCCCCCTACCCCACCCCACGCCCCTCCCAATTTTTTTTGTTTGTGATTCCTATTCCAATAACAACAGACTAGCCTCTTGCGTAGCTCTGGGTGAGAGAGAGTTCCAGCCTTACTTTTTCTGCTAGGTCACTTGCTGAAGAATCCTAGCTTCTTGGAGGGACTAAGGGAGTTTATAGACCCCTCCTCCATCCTGGGAGGGGAGAAGGACTGTCAGAGCTTAAACGTCAAGGGACTCATAAAGAATGATCAGAACAGCAGATCACCCCAGATCATCTGTTTCCCGTCACCATCGTGTGTTTGCTTTTCATTTCTTCCTGTGTCCCTGAAGTCTCCACCTCTGCTCCTAGTTGAGCTGTCAGCTCATTTTTCTTAGCCCCATTTCAAATGGTCTACAGCTTCTTTTTTCTATTTTCTTACTCTGTAAGATGTCCTTTCCTGGGCCTTGTAATCTTTCTTCTTTACATGTGTATAGCTGAAAATATAAAAGATGTCATTACAGCAAATTTTAAGAATTGCTCAAAATTTATCAGTGTTGAAAAAATGCCGAGGCTGCAGAGAGTAGGGAATACTTAAGGGCTACCATACATAGCATTCTAATTTGTTCACAGGGCCTGGGTTTCTCACGCCATCTGCTGTTGAAACAAGGTGTGTGTGTGTGTGTGTGTGTGTGTGTGTGTGTGTGTGTGTGTGTGTGTGTGTGTGTTAATGTCAATTTCTTGTACAGAACAGAAGTTTTCAAATTTGAAATTTCAAGTAAAATATCAAAAGAGATTTTGCAAGATGACATTGAGAATCTAGATTTATAATTTTCTAGGTAATGACTTTTATAAACATTAACCTCTATTGTTATTATTCCATAAAAGAAAGGCTTCTTTAAATGATAGAAACTAGGAATGACATAAAGAATATAGAGCACTCCATCATGAAAGCACTCCATCATTCAGAAACATAGACTATAATATTCTAAAAGGATATTTTCATACTCAAATGCTTAAAATATAACATTAAACATTGTATATTTAATAACCAAAATGTTATAAGTCCTTTATGTGGATTTCATTTGGTTCTGATGACAATGACAATTATTATTGTTGCATATGAGCACATTATCCCACTTTATAGGTGAGAACACTGAGGCTTAGAGAAGTGGCAGGTGTCTCAGGTCACACAGCCAGTAAGTGGCAGAACTGGAATTGAAACTCACATTTCTAAATCGTCACATTTCTAAATCTCCTCAGAATTATATGTTTTTTTTATTATAAGTTGGCCAATTTGGAGGCCAAAGTAAGACATAGAAATACAATGTGGAGCTCAGTATGATTTCTGGAGTTTGGGAGATTTTTGTTTTTATAAAGTCATTGTTTAAAATCCAGTTTCACATAGGAATGTGAGTTAACAAAAGTGGAATGACCACCTAAAGCGATTTTAATAACCTTCAAATGTGTTAAATTAGAAGTGGAGCAATCGTATCTCCACACTGTTGGCATCTGTTTTACCCTGGAGGACTAAGAAGAAGTTCAGAAGTGATAGATCAGGAGTCTGGTTGTCCAGAGCTGCCGGGCTGTCCTGTACTGTGGCCTCGCACACTGAGGCTGCTCAGCGTCACACAGCTGGAATTTATCTTAGACGACTGCCACAGAATTCACTGGAGAATTTTGTTTTGTTTTTGTTTTTATAAATAGTCCTTATTTTCCATGCATAGTTCAATGCTAACAGAATTATTTAACATCACTTTGCATATCTTCCTTGGAAACCTTTTTATTTTTTAATGCTGGTTTATTAAAGGACTCAAAGTAAATTATAAGTAAACTTCCTCCTCATTATTATATAATTAAACATACTAGAGTGTTCTGCAAAACATTCAACTAGAAAATTACCCCCTCTTAATCAATATTCATAATTATTAATGCTAGTAATAATATGATCACCCACAACGTCAAATTGAGATGGCATTGAAGAGCTGATTAGTGTTCTGAATGATTCAAGAAAGAATAAAAAAAGTTTTTAATTGTAAGTTTGTTAGGCTAGTAAAAATGAATACAGGAAACACGAATTATTTCATAACAAGATTTAGTTACCCAAACTGTCAGATTTATCAGTTACCTAATTATAGGCCTAGCATCGACCTCCTCTATATATTGCACCATTGTGCTGCTTTCAATACCACCCTTTTCTAGTATCTTTTTTCTAGTATGAAGGCTGCCCTTGCTGACTTCTGTCCATTTATGACCAGTTAATAAATTTAGTTAGAAATATAATGATGAGGCATGCAGACACTAACCATACCTTCATTCTGGTAGGGAAATATTAATCAAATAATCACACAAACAAATGTGAATCTCTGACTGTGCCAAACGCTGTGAAAGAGCAGTCTGTGGTTCCCTGAGAGCCTGTAATAGTTGATCTGACCTTGCCCGGGAGGTCAGGGGGATCATGGAAGTCTCTGAATGATGAGTAGGGTTAACTAGGCAAAGAGAAAGAGCCATCATCAATGGCTGCACAAGAGATGATTACAAATCTGTCTGAGTGTATTTCCCAGCTGAGCACTGACAAGAATAAAATGAATTCAGGAGCTTGGCATTTAGAAATTTCTAATGAGGCGGCTGACTCATGGTTGACTCTCTGTCTCCCCTGGAGAGGCCATCCGATGAAGACTTCCAGTTGTTTATCAGAACTGTATGGTCTCTGCATAGGTGCAATTTTCTAAGTCCTGTCTCAGAGCAGTTCTGTTGCTCCATTTGTTTTCTGTCTGATGTGTCCGTTTGGTCATTATCTTCCCGTGTAGCAGAACTCGGAGATCCTTCCTCGCCACTGCCGCTTCCTACCCTCCTCCTTCTCTCCCAAACCTTTTCCTGGCCCCTCTTATTTTCTATCTTTTTTCTCTCTCTCCTCCCTTCTTTTCATAAACTTCCTCCTTCTCCTTCTGCTTTTCTTTTATTCTTGTTCTCCATTCATTTCCTTCTTTTCCTTTTTTATTCTTCTATTTTGCAGTTCACCCTGAAGGCACTAGGCTTATGTTTGTACAGTGCATTGCAATTTACAAAGGCATCTCATGGACCCTATTCTATTTGATTCCAATAACAAGTTTGTAAGGGAGGCTGGGTTAGAATCATTTATCCTGTTTACAGATCTGTTAGAAAGTTAAGTGGCTTCCCAAAATCATGTACTTAAAAAGGCGAGAAGCCTTGACTACAACACAGAGGCCTTTCTCCCAACTCCATGCTGTCATTACCAGACCATCCTGCCTCCACAGAAATGTAGAAGACATTCCAACCACGTCTTTTAGACTCACTGACTGAGGAGGTCCTTCTCGGTCCTGTCTTTATTATTCACAGAAATAAGTCTAGACAGAGGTTGTGGCCAGATGGGTTTTTTTTTGTTGCTCATCCATCATATTGAAACAGTTACGGTATCATTTGATGAATATTTAGTAGACATTGCATTTGACCTTGAACTGAACCCCTTATAAAGAATGATTTTCATTGTATTTTTACCTTACTCAGCTGTGACTTGGGAGCTGGTATGGCTGTGGACATCAGGGAATCACAAGGATTGCTTTTGGTATCATTTGTCAACTTTCATTAGATTACTCATCTTGAGACATCCATCTTTATATACACAAACCGAATCTGGTGTTTTTCTCTGCATATATTGCTAATCCCTCAGAGACCCTCAAATTCCATTAGGATTTCTGTTTACTTCCTTCTCCTGCCCAATTACAGGAGAGTTTAAAGAAAGAGCACATTCATATTCTATGCCACAGGCCAGATGTCTCTCTATTACCAGAAAAGCAACCGTGGTCTTTATTCTTGATTTAATTTCTCTGCTGATTTCCAGTCCTGGTAAATGTTTACTCCACTGAAGCATGCTTTTAAGATGTCAATCAGCAACTTTTATTAACTGATAGATGACAATTGGTAGATGCACCTTCTTGTTACGTGGAAAATCAGACTGTTCATGGAGAATTATGGAGGAGACAAGGACCATCATTCATTCATTCATTCAATCGGTTATTGATTTGATTGATTAACCTCTTATTTATCCATTTGTTCAACTGAACATTTTTTGAATTTTCAGTACAGGTCAGGCACTCAGGTGAGGCATTTGAGAAAATCAAGAAGAAAAAGGTTCAATTCCTGCCTACAAGGAGCACAGAGTCTAGTGGGGGGTGACAAAATGTTGAAAAAAAAATGCAATAATTCATTGACCTTACATCTATGTAATTTTAGAGCAAAAGAACAAACCGCTGGTTTGGGGAAAACTAGTAGAGCACTGTTCAGATGCAGTTTCAGTTATTTCTGTCAAGTAGCTACCAAACTTCAAAGGAAAGAGCACTCTCTTCAAACAGAAAGTTCCCTGCACATGTGGGCTGGTATCAAGAATTAGGAAATTTCCTTCTAAGTACAGGTCTGTAAAAGCTACAGGAAATTGTAAAAGCGAGCCATGCTTGTCACAGCCTACTCATTTTGCAAATGGAGAATTCTCCTGCAGTCAAGAATTAATTATGCACATTGATGGGAAATTGCACTTCATTGTCAACGTTGCATGGTATTAAAATGCATAAATATCTCTCCCTTATGGTGCCTTTTCTGTACCCCTGAAATCCTTGTTTGTCTTCAAATCCTTCTCCTTGGTATAGCAGCCTGGTATAATTTAAAGAAAATGGCCTTTAATTTATCACTACCTTTATTTAAATACTGGTCTTACTAGCCATATCACCTTGAGCTATTAATGAAGCTCTCTGAGTCTCTGGTTTATTTGTTTGTTTGTTTTTAATCTATAAAGTAGGAATTAATATCTATTTCACAAGATTGTTTTAAATTTTTATTTTTAAAAATATGTAAGTATTCTAACAGTTTTTAACAAACACTAGGTACTCAGTAGGGGTTAGTTCTCTCTCTCTTCGTACTCATCTGCCCCATTTCTTACTGATGTTCTAGAACCTTTTCCTTCTCCCCCATACCAAAAATCACCTAACAGAGTTTCTATTCATCATTCATTCAACAAACATTTCCTGTGAGCCTCTCATGTGCCTTCAAAGAGATTCAGTCACTAGTATGAAAGACAGAGCACAGCACACAGTAGAGAAACAAAGGAAGAGAAAATATGTTCCACTTAAGAGACATCAAGAGTACAAACATCCTTCTAGAACCAAAGAAATGCATTTCTTAATGCAAATTTTCAGAAAGAATAGCATATGCAAAAAGGATACTTTAGGGCAGTATCTCCTAATCCCACTTCCTTATTTTATACATGACAGAATTAAGTCCAGAGCTCATGCACACATATGATAGCTCACATGCATGCACGCAAGTATACTCCTTGTTTTATATGTAAGAGTTTCTCTCCCCTGCAAAATTCCTAAGGGCAGCTTCTATGTCTGTTCTTATCATGTGATTATGAAGCAATCTCGCAAACACAGACTATGTTTAACAAAAGATGATTTGTTAAGGTTCCTTCTCCTACCATAAGCTGAGGTACAGGGGATTCATTTTCACTGAGTGACTGATATTCTCCACTGTTAATCATTTTTATACCAGAGGACATAAGGAATAAGTATGAATGCTGCTGCTACCAATTTCACCTGTCGATCTTGGGCAAGAAACTTAATCTTTTCAAATCTGTTTCTCATCTTTAAATAATGAGAGAAATAATATCTAACTTATAGGGATATCATAGGATTAAATAGCCTTAGCTCTTAATAAATGTCGGTGGTTATAATTAAAGCTCATCTCACCAAATACAATAGAAATTTGTGTTGTGTTCAGGTAGGAAAAGACCTGGGCCGATGATAGTTGTTTCCTTCCCTCTTGCCAATTTTATTTTATCACTCATGCTACAGTTGATAATACAATAGGAGGACCACATTACCACATTACCCTCTGTGTGTGTGTATGTGAGCATGTGTGCCTGCATGCTTTATGGTTACAGTCTCAGCCCCGGTGTAGCCTCCCTGAAGTATAGTGGATTCTCAATGGGTATGGTATAAAGAATGGACAAAGTGTGATGATTGAAATAATCTATATATGAGTATGTGGCAATGAAATCCTACAGGAACTGGTGTTAGAGACAGCTGAGGAGAGCAAATGTTCAGACAATCACAGAGAAAGAGAAGGAGCTTCCCAAGCAGACAAAAGGGAAGAAGCCATCTAGCTGCAGGCAGAGGGGAATATACAGGCAAAGACCAAGGAGGGGAAAGAGTCAGGTGTTTGAGGAAAAGCTAGTAATCCAGAGAAAATCAGAGTTTTGATGCAATTTGAACTTAGAATATTTTTGAGTGTACTCCAAGGGGTGAAGCTACACATGTTTGTTCAGAGAAAATGTCAATGATTCTTTTAAAGTCACTTCATGTTAATGTCGGGGTCCAAGGCTGGCTTTCAGATTTCACCATGAATAAGGAAACTTGTTAATGAATGACTTTAAAAATGCCATGCCCAAGAAGGTTTTGAACAGAGTTCTACTTCTAGGTGCAGGTGTCTAGGCAGGAGAAAGTCGGTCAGTGAAATACATGAAATTTCTCAATTGAAAAAGCCAGGATCTGAAGCAGTGATTTTAACACTTCATTTCCTGATGAGGAAAAAAAAAGGAATCAGAAAAATTTTTCAGGACTCCATTAATTGTTATGTAAAGCTTTCCCTAGAATTAGCAGAAAGCAGGATTTGTAGCAGGAAGAAGCTGCTGTGACATTTGTACAAGCCAATGCCTACAATACCCCAAGAGACAAGAACAGATGAATGTTTCTTTTAAAGACTTTTTAAGTGTTCACCTATAGCTAAAGGTTAGTGAGGTGTTCATATTTCCTTCTATATTATTTTTGAAAATGAATTTCATGAATAATGCTTAATGTGTTCATGTTAGTGCTTTGTCATTTTTTCTAATTATATATATATTATATTATATATAAAATCTTAAATATGTAGAAACTTCTGAAATTCTGTTAGTAGGGTTTATGTAAAGCCCAGGCACCTGGTAATAGCTACCCTTTGCAAATATTATTAGCCTTTTACTTCAGATTCATTTCTAAAATGACAGCAGTCAGGAGCATTGGATCAGCCTTAGTGACTGGTCCTCCCTTGCCTCAATAAAAGAGTTGTGCTCATAGCAGTCTGCACATTGGCTCAGGTAGTCCCTACAGAGTACATTAGCTTCCTCTGGCTGCCACAACAAATTATCACAAACTGGGAGATTTAAACAACAGAAATTTATTGTATCATAATTCTGGATGCAAGAAGTCTGAAATCAAGGTCTTGGCAGGGCCGTGTTTCCTCTGAAATCTTTAGAGGAGTCCTTCCTTGCCTCTTCCTACCTTTCGGCAATTTGCTGGAAATCTTGGGTGTTTCTTGGCTTGCAGCACGCACATAACTCCTATCTCTGACTCCATCTTCACCTGGTAATCTCCTTGTGTGTGTCTGTGTCTTCAGATGGCTGGTTTCTTGTCAGAAGACCAGTCAGACTGAATGAAGGGCCCAACCTAGTCTAGTATGACTTCATCTTAACTAATAAAACTATAAGGACCTAATTGCCAAATAAGGTCACGTTCTGAGGCGCTGACAGTTCAGACTTCGAAATATCTTCTGGGAGTGTTAGTACACAATTCAATTCATAACACAGAGTGTATACTTCTCAGGGGCAGAGACTGTGTCTAGTATGCCGAAGGCCCAGCTAGTGTCTGGCCCAGTACATTTTTGTCAAATGAATGACAATATGCAAATATTCTGCTCTGTTCTCCTGAGAACTGGGTCACCCTTTATGCTGTCCAGGAGCACCTCTTTGATGTGGCCTCTGCCTCCAGGCCTCCACTACAGTCCTATTGGAATCCTGCATTCCAGTCAAGCGAGAATAAATACTTAATTTTCTCCAAATACCGCGTATTCTCTCACTTCATTCATGCTTTTCCTTATTAAACATCCTCCTACTCCCCATATCTCTATATCAAATCAAAGTTCTCCTACCTGTTATAAACTTATCCCAAATGTTTATGAATGCCTGTTTGTTATTATACTTCATTATTTTTTCATATTTCCTCGTCCCACTAAGATGAGAGCTCCTTGAAGTCAGGAACTAAGTTGTGCTCATAATTACATTCCCAGTACCAAGCACAACAAACACCAGAAGTGAATTTACCTTGACACGTGAAGAGCCCCTCAGTTGCACGGCTACTTCAAGCTTGTGTGCCTCATGCCAGGCACATTGCTGGGTACTGGGGACACAGGGGCCAGGGGGAAGGGAGCTCATCCTTATTTAGCACTTTTTAGATGGCACTAGCACTCTGAATGAATAAAAACTCAAGGAGTATAATATACTTATAATATTATCTTCTTTTTTTTTTTTAAAGAGAAGCCTCCAAATTGCAAAACCTTCAGACCTCATAAAACCTGTATCTTCCCCTGCATAGCACCTGTAGTGCTGAGTGATTTAATTCTAGAAATATTTTCATGCATAGACCTCATTCGGAAATTATTTATCTCTAGACTATCGTAGCATTTTTATATATCTCTGTTATTACTTCTTATATTTTCTATTAAATTATCATTTTATATATGTGACTTATTTTCTCTACTAGATTATACATTCTATAAGGACCAGGTCTATGTTATAATAATCTTCATCCGTACCATATATTCTGATAATAGTGTGTACTCAATAAATATTTGCTGAGTAAATATTAAGAGCAACCAACAACTTATTTATTAGTCTGGTGCAGGCATTTGCTTTCATTATTGCATTTAATACAAAAACATGTGACATAAGTACCATTATTCCTATTTTAAGGGTGAGGAAATTGAAGCTCAGCAAGACAAAGTAAAATGACTGGTCTCATAGCTAATATATGGAAATCCTAGTTTCAAACTTAGGTATATGTCTGAGTGACAAAGCCAGGCTCTTAACCACTGCAGAGAAATAAATCATTCTTCAGGAAGTTGAATAAGATCTATTTCTTGTGCTTAAAGAATTCCCACTTAGTAGAGGAATCAGACATGTAATTTTTTTAAGTGATGAATGCTATAATGCCCCCAAACAAAATGCTCTGGGAACACCACCCAGAAGCTGGCTAAATGTGCCTGGGAGAGTTGTTGAAGGATAAGCCACTCAGCTGGTGATGGGCATTCTAAGCAGGAGAAAAACCCGTGAAAAGGTACAGAAGGGCCATCAGGACCACACAGGAAGTTCTGTGTGATAAGAGGGTATAAACCTTAAGATACATGTGGAGAGTTGAGGTTGCAAGAGTTTGTGGAGCCAAAATCATGAAGGCCTCACAGGTCATGCAAAAGAAACTAGGGAAGATTTTATTCCTCAGGTCGTGGAGAAGCAATGAGAGCTTTAAAGAAAGGAGATGAAATGTTCGCATTGTTTTTTAAGAAATTTTCTCTAACAGCAGTATGAAGGAGAGAGTCCGGAGAGTATGACTGTTAGGGGGAGCCAAGTTAGGAGTCCTTGGCAGGTCCAGGTTTTGAGATTCTGTAGGCCTGAGCCCAAGCAGCAATGCTAGGTAGATTCGAGAGGCATTTCTGAGGTAAACTTGACTGCATTTGTTGGATGGTTAGAAGTGCTAGATAAGCACTAGTGAGAAAATGCAGAAATTTCTGATTGCAAGATTGGACAGACAGCATTAACCAGATTAGGAATTTTTTAAAAAGTCTGGGTAAGATAATGAGTTTATTCGTAGGCATTTAAATAGAAATTTGGAGCAGAGGACATTATGGTCTATGCTGGAGATATGGATTAGCGAAGCATCAATAAAGGATAAGAACCCCCATTTATTAATTTATTTAACAAATATTGAGGCCCTCGTATTTGCCAGGTGCTATGCTAGGTGCTAGAGGCACAAAGTGTTGCCACTCTTACAGAAATTACAGTCTAGTGGCAGATAGGCAACAAACAAACAAAATAATTTTATTGTAAGATAAATATCATGAGGAGACATATGAAGGGGGGACTATGATAGAAAACGATGGAGTAGGAGACTAGTTTAGTTGGAGGGATCAGACAGCACCATTTAAACTGAGACCTAAAGGAAAAAAGTTGTTCTACAGGGAAGAGCTAGAGGAAAGAGTGAGAGAAATAGATAGAGGTATACATTTTGGCAACATCATTTATGAACAGCAAACCAATAAGGGGATGCCTTTCAAGAGACTGAGAAAGAACAGAGAGGTAAGGGAACAAATAAACAAACATATTCTCTTTGACAAGAGAGAAAGGAATTCTAGAACTCTGCTGTCTACTACAGTAGCCACTAGACACATGTGACTATTCAAATTAGTTAGAATTAAATAAAATGGAAAATTAAGTTTCTCAGTCACACTAAGCACATGTGAAGTGCTTAATGACACATGCGGCTTGAAGCTGCCATATTGTACAACACAGGCGTAGAACATTACCATTGTCACCAAAAAATTCTTATTGTCAGTGTTGATGTAAAGGAAAGTTTATAGTGTCAAAAACTGAAGAGAGGTCAAGTTGGAGGGGAACTAAAAATAGGGCCATTCCTGTCCTCTCTACTCTCCTCAAGGTGAATCCTAATTATGTATTGAATAATCAAATGAAATTGTGGTTTTAGAAGTGGGAAACTGCGCTTTCTGGTTTTCATTAAGTTAATATCTGTAATGTTAGATTTGGAAGGGATCATAGCAATTCTCATTTACTGTATTCACCACTCCCTCTATCATGCAGCATGGAAACTGCTGTTCAGAGAGGCTGTTTTCAAAGACACCCAGGGCTTCCTGTCGGCATCAAGACTAGGGAATACATTTCAGTCTGAGTTTTTTTTCTATAATAATATGGATGTATCCAAATTAGAGTTAAGGGAAGTTCTGTAAAACTTGAACCCAAAGATTTTTAGTTTAATTAATCTAAGCCATTTTCCTTATATCACGCTAATTGTAGAGGGTGTCAGTTTACTAATTAATTGGAATTTCATAATGCCATAGAGCTCTATTTCAAAAGACAATTTAAGTAATCTTTCAGAAAGATTGCCTTTAGGAAGAATATGCAGGGTTTTCTTTTTCTCTCTAATCCTACTATCAAATTTTAGTTTTGCCTGTACCTGGTTTTTATAATGTTTTCAAATAATATTTCACCAGTAATGAAAGCTTGAGGACAAATGATGCAACTATAAGACAATAACTCTGTACAATGCTTATAATTTTCTTTTATTTAATAAGATTGCTAAAATTTTTCCTTTTATAATTAACTGCTCTTTAAAAATTTTAGACACAACAGGAAGCAGAAGCAAATGCCTGTCATTATGGTAGTATAGATAACTTAATGAGGAACTTTGCAGCCCAAACATGATGAAATAAAGGAAAACAAGAAGGATAATCTATTTTCTTTTGCTTTGAAGATGAAATGATGATTAGAAGGTATGATTATGAAAAGTGAGAGCATATGTGAGAACAAGATTTAACTGTTTCCTTGTCTTTTTGAGAAATTTAGACAAAAGCAAATTGAAATGAAACATGGCTATTAGATTATCATATTTCATATGCGAATAAGCAAGAACTTCTAATATTTCAAAATCAAACTAATCTAAAGTAGAGTGATACTAATCTATAGTTGATTTATGTTTATGAGGAGAAAATTATTTGTCTATTTGATTCCTTTTACAAAGAAGAATATAGATTATCTCAGATGTATAACTAATTTCAAAATTTCCTCCAGAGAAGATCGTTAAAAGAGAGTTTTACAAAAAGGATGCAGACTAGATTTTGGCATTTAGATCTAAGGCTGCATGTTACAGCCTCAACCAAATCCCCTTGCTTTGCAGTAGGATATCTTTAGAGACCTTTAGAATGTTTAATTAAGCTCCTTTCAGGCAAATTAGGAGGCTATAGAAACAGCACAACATGATATAAACACTTTAGATTCACAAACAGAAGTTATTACATACACAGAATCTCTCGTGGGAGCAGAAACATTCAGTACCTTCACATTATCCACGTAAAAAGTTTAAATTCCTTAGCTTACATCCTTGTTCCTTCCCAATCTGCCTTTATCTTTTCTTTGACACAGGCCCTGCATGCATCCAAGCTGTAATACACCCTGTTCTCCAAACACATCATATGCATATGCATATGTTCCTCAGTGGCCCGGGGTTCATGCCACCTACTGAAATGCCATCTACTTTCCTTTCCACTTAACTAGTTTCTACCCATCTGCCAAGGTCTAGCTCAGATTCTGTCTTCTTCATGACTTAATCTTTTTTTCTTTAATATGAAGATTTCTCACTATCCATAACACTAATTTGGTACTTACCATATGTGACCTTGCATTTCTGGTTTATTACTTTATATATGTCTATTCGTTTTTCCAAAGGTCATAATTCCCTAAAGGGAAAAGAATTGAGTTAGCGTTTACTGAGCACTTGCTGTGTGATTCTAGTATTTTATATATTATTTCAATCCATCCTCACAATGTCACAAAATAGATATTATTATTCACAATTTACAACTGACAAAATAAGACATCGAAAAACTCCAATAAGATTTGTCAGCTATTAATTGATAGAATGTATCCACTGCAGTGCCTTAGTAATTTTTTCTAATATCAACAAACATCATACCATCCCCATCTATAGAGTTATTTTAATCACAGTATATACTCAGTATCTTTGTAGCGACTATTTTGCTGAAGTCAGCCTATTCTCTATCATGCAAAGTTTAGAGTATAGATCCTCCTCTGTAATGCCAGATAGCTTGTATATTATCTTACCATGTCCTCATAACAGCAGTTCAGCAAAACCCCTTTACCTGAGTGTATCTGTGATGTTGAACAATTACTTCACTGATTTTTTGGCTAATTGATGAGATTAATCATTTAAATATGAGGCATACACCACACTACAGTCTTCCGAGGTGCTAGATCATTAGATATAAGACACTAGTCATAATCAATCAGCAGCTTTGAAGCCTCCAAGCCGCCATCTTCAGCTATGCCCTCTCTTCACACTCGTACTAATATACATCTCCCAAACTGCTGAAAAGTCTCTTTCATCTCCTATCACTATTCTTTACCTTAATACCATTGTTCACATGAATACAGTTTCATTTATAGAGAAATAAAAACGAGAGAACTCAGGGAGACTAGCTGGCTTCTTATACATGACCTCAGTGAGTAACAGCCCCCTATTGGGTTATCACAGTATTGAGTCTGGGCCTTGGTTCTGCATGCTCTGAAACTCAATTATTGTCAGTGTATCCAGGGATGACTAAGCTCATATGCCATAATAACAAGTTATTAATTTACAATAGAAAATATGTCTGCTTACAATTACAGGATGTGCTAATTAGTACTTCACTCTCATTAGGAAAAGCAAGATGGAAAAACATATTTTAATTACCAGGTGGCTTGGTGAGCCTGATCTCTGAGAGGGGGAAATCAGCCAACCAGACAACCTTTATGGCTACTGTCATTGAGCTAGAATGGCCAGATGAGCCCATCTCATGGGTCATCCCAACCAAGCAGCACATTCATATCAGCAGCCTGGAGCTGGAGCAGGAGAGCATCACCACCATAAAGAGCTAGAGATACATTGCCAAATTCTTTCTCCCAGCACTCAGGAAGACTCTCCCTCTTTTCTTTTCCCAATTTATTCAGTTTTGTGAATTATTTTCCTAAAGTATAACTTCTTCCACATTCAAATATGCCTTGATTAACATATCTTGAAGAAATAGGCCCTTTTCTCTTACTTTGAGCCAAGATGAGATCAGATATGGATCTTTGACATTGTCAAGGAGCTAGTACTTTTGTCCTTTATCCTCTCATTTAGGGTGTATCTTTTCAGGCTCCTGATTTGGGGCAGGGGTCTTTGCCCTAAACCTCCCACCTCAGGGCCTTCAGAGTCCTATTCTCCATGCCACCCTCAGCTAGGCTCATGGCAATACTAGGTCTTTGCAGAAGCACTTTAGTCCACTGTTAGTTTCAGGACTTGCTTTCTTCTCTGCACTTGGATTCCTACTTCATTTTTAGACTCTGAGAATTTCTCCTACTTGCAAACTAAGCTGGCCATTTAAAAGTAATTTATAAGTTTTCTATTCAGAAGTTTTAGCTGCTTTCTAAGGAGAAGGATTTCAAGGACATCTAATGTGCCAAATGGCTGGAAATAGAATCTCAATGTATTTTTTCATACATTTGTTTTCTACATGCCTTTAGCTCATTATTTTATCTGAATTTTATCACTCCCCAATGACACATAGTTCCCTGCCAAGTTACTACCCAAGCAAGGAAGCTGCCCCAGAGAGAGCATGCCTGGGTTCCCACAGATCCCTAGAGAAGTGAAGTTAGAATTCAATGTCATTTCTCCCAACTCATCACTTGTTTTGTTTTGTTTTGTTTTGTTTTTATTCACAGTGAATTTCGTGTGTCTGTGTGTCTCTTATAGGCTTAGCCTGTACTAGTTCCCAAAATTATAAAAACAAATAAGCCATAGCCTATATCCTTCAGGACCATACAGATTGACAATATAGATAGATGGATAAACGAAGTAATTTCAGAATGATAAGGGCAACGAGAGTGGTATGATCAATGAAAAGACAATGTGCTTTTAAAAAAGAAGTGGTCTGTTTGTCTGGAGGCGAAGGTGGATAGAACAGCAGAGAGGAGACAGCACCTGACCTCAGTCTTGAAGGCCGAGTAGAAGGTCAGTAGATAGATGAGGATAACAGGAGAAAGACATCATTTCAGTCAAAGAGAACAACCTAAGCAAAGACAATAAGACAAGGAACAATCTGGTGTGAGGAGCTGCAGCTGGCAGTTTTGTATAGCTGGAACAAAGGGTGGAAAGGAGCAAAGTTAGGCATTGGGGAGGCAGGTGAAGGTCAAATGATGAGGAACTTTGAACGCCATGCTTTGAGAATTTTAGACTTTATCCTGAGGGCATATAGATACCTGGAAGGATTTTGAGCAAGAGAATAACATGGTCACATACATATTTTAGAACGATGACTGGAAACATTTTTCATAGCTTACATCCCACTGCACTACACAGCTTCTGATCATGGATGTTTTGGGAGTTAACTGGAGTGACTTCACAGAACTCAGAGGTTCAAAGCTCAAGGAATGGCCATGAGAAAGCCTTCAGGTTTTGGTAGTTACTCCCCTATTTGAATCCTGAACCCTTTTAAGCCATCTGGTTTAAGGAGAATTAGCCTGTAGCACCCTGCTTCTGAAAACCTCCCAGCTGGCATAGAACATCCTCTGAGTCTCCAGCTAAACAAGATTATGCCGCTGCTGATCTGCCGCAGCTGGGAGCAAGTCAGACTGGCATCTCGCCAATGGTTCAGCATCCAAAGGTTTTATAATTATAAAGGCTTTTTACATCACATTAAAAGAAAAATAAAACTGCATAAATGAGTGTAGCATATTCCGTCCCGGCAATGGCAAAAAGACAAAATCTTTTTAGAGGAAGACAGATTGCTCTTTGCCCTTGGCTACTTAAGATTATTGTGCACATGCTTCTGGCTGAGCACTTGTCCCATTCCTGGGTTTATGTAACTGTTTGTTTACATTTGGCTCCAATCTCCCTAGGCTCTGTAGTCTTTGTATTCACAGTGCCTGACACAAAGTAGATACTTCATAGATGCTTGCTTATTGAAAGGTTAGGTGGGTGAATAAAATATATTTTTAAGTGATCACCTAAGTTGAAAGAAAAGAATACTGATATTACGAGTAAACAGTTTCCATTTTCTGTAGGTTCCACACTCAAACTCTATTATGAAAGCTGAAATTAGTAGATAATGAGTACCTATTACCTACCAGGTATTGGAGACAAAAAGTAAATAGTATGGTCCCTGCTCTCAAGATAATCACTGTGGCTGGAGTGGGAGACAAGTAAGCCAACCCAGCGTGTTGAGAATTATGATAGATACATGAAAAGAATGCTTGGGGAGACACCAGCCCAGCCTAGAATAGGGAGATTGAAGAGAGGGTCAGGGTTGGCTTCTAGAAAGTCATGATCCTTGAGCTCCATCCTGAATGAGGGATGAGAATTAGAAGTTTGTTACACTGTCCAAGTGTTACAATATATAATAATGACTAGCAATGGGCCTGTTAGTCATCTGAATTCTGGATGAATAATGACATACTAAATTGGAACTCAGACTATTTTAATAAGAAAAGTATTGCACTTTTTTTATAAACTGGTGGTATGGACCCATTTATTCAATCATCGGGTGTTTACTGAGCACTCTTCTCGGTGTATTGGGATACCTAGAAGTGTAAACCATTACACTAAATCTTCAAGAGATTATAATCTCACTAGAGGCTACAATGACCTCACACACAAAACAGTTCATGGACATGCAGGGCATTGTATTTATCAGACCCAAAGCCTGATAGGCAATAAACGAGCAGAAATAAGAGCTGCAGCTCAAAATACTTGGGAATGAGCCATTAGAAGAAGATAGACCTTGAGCAGACCTAATATAGAAGAGAAAAAAAGAAGACAAAAAGGAAAAAATGAAGATAAAAGAAAAGGATATTTCATATGAGAACTAGAAAAGGAAGGAGAAGGGGCTGAAAGTGGAGTACTAAATCAACTTAAAGTTACAGAGCCAAGTGCCATGTTGAGCACAGAAGAGACAAATATGAAGGAGACATCAAATGTGCCAACAAACACCAACAGTGCAACCTCACTGGCAGACCATGGCTGGATGCACAACAGACATGTTTAGTTTGGACTATAACATACCTTTAATTTCTTAAATCATTTTGAAATTAAAATTCTGTAATATTTACATGAAAATCTAGATATCTTGCTTGAAGCAATTGTCCAGAATTGAGCAGAAGCAGCCCTTTAGATGGAATATATTCCCAAATTTGCTACTCAGCCTACTTCAATCACATTAGTGTTACCTGCCCTATCCCTGTGGAATTTAGATTTTGCCATCCCTGGTTAAAATCTAGCAAAAAGGAAAGACATTTGCATAAATAATTATACAGTTGGCCTTTTCTATTTGTGGGTTCCACATTCATCAATTCATCTAATCTTGCCCAGTCGGTTGAACCTGTGGATGTGGAACCTGTGGATACAAAGAGCCAGCTGAGGGTCTGAGCATCTGAGGATCTTGGTATCTGTGGGGGTTCCTATAATCGACACCCTCAGATACCCAGGGATGACTGTAATAGGAAGTAGAGGACAAAGTGAAGTCTAAAGCACTGTGGGAGTTCATCATTTAATAGCTATTTCCTGAGTTACTCCGATCTGTCAGTCTTCTTACTACGACTGAGGAAATGCTAGTGCCTGGATTCCTGAAATTCACTGTCTACAGATAGAGAAGTATATGGAGCAAATAATCACTGCACAGTGTAATGAATGCCACAACAAAGTTATGTGGACAAGACACAGTGTGGCCCCAAACGCAAGTGATCACCTGTTCTCAGGAAGTCAGAGAAGCAGCACTTGAACTTGGTTTACACCAAGGAATGGAGGCATGAAGCAACGTGTGAAACTTAGGGAACATATGGAATCTAATATGGCTATAGTATAGGATGACTAGAGATATTTAAGCTGGAAACTAAGAGAATAAGATTTGCATTTGAGTGGGGACAGTGTGTTTGGAACATTAATATTAGAATCAAAGACATTTCAAATTCAGAGGCTATCCTAAGAGTCTAGGCCCGAAGCAGAGGGGGCAGAGAGGTTGGGGTGGATACCATGACATTCAGAGAGAGAGAAATGCAAGACATCAGATGATGAAGTATTGAAATACACATTTCAAATGTTAGAAGCTAAGGGCACTTAAAGTAAATCTTTCAGTGTCAATAAATCTGTTGTGTTGCCTTTTTAAAATTCAAGTCCTCCTCTGGCTTATACAAAACATATTTTAGTTTAGTTCTTTTTATTGTTTAATCTCTCTCTCCATGTAATGGACAAAACTTTAACTTGTGGTAAAGAGACTAGTCCTGTAAAAACGATGATGAGATATTACTACATACCTATTAGAATGGCCAAAATCTAGAACACTAACACAACCAAATGCTGGTGAGAAACTCTCTTTTATTGCTGGTAGGAATGAAAATTGGTACAGCCAGTTTCAAAGACAGTTTGGTAATTTTTCACAAAACTAAATGTACTCTTACCATATGATCCAGCAATCATGCTTCTTGGTATTTACCCAAGGAACTGAAAAGTCATAAAAACCTGCACATCGATGTTTACAGCAGCTTTATTCGTAATTGCCAAAACTTGGAAGGAATGAAGATATCTTTTGGTAGGCAAATGGATAAATCAACTGTGATACATTTAAACTATGGAATATTGTTCAGTGCTAAAAAGAAATGAGTTATCAAGCTATAAAAAGACATGGCAAAAACTTAAATGCCTATTACTAAATGAAAGAAGCCAGTCTGAAAAGGCTACATATTGTATGATTCTAACCATATGATGTTCTAGAAAAGGCAAAACTATGACAACAATAAAAAGATCGATGGTTGCCAGGGGTTGTGTGGAGAGAGGGAGATCAATAGGTGAAGCGCAGGGGACTTTTTTAGTGCAGTAAAACTACTCTATGATATTATAATGATGAATGCATGTTATTATACATTTGTTCAAACCTATAGAACATACAGCATGAAGAGTGAAACCTAATATAAACTGCATTTTGGGTGATAATAATATATCATTGTAGGTTCATTAATTATAATAAATGTACTACTCTAGTGGGGGATACTGATAATGGGGGTGCTATGCATGTATGGGAGCAGGGAGATAGGGGAAATCTATGTACCTTTCCTTCAATTTTACTATGAGTCTAAAACTGCTCTAAAAATAACTCTTTAAAAAAAAAAAAAAGAAAGAGACTAGTTCTGATGTTTACTAACTATATGTCTAAGCTCAATTAGCTTAGACAAGTGGACTTATCTAAATACCAGTAAAATAAAACTTCTGATACTTCACAGGGTCTTCTTTATTCTCTAACAGAAAATGTGTACATGAAAACACATTAAAATCTACAGTTCAATGTAATTGGTTATAAGGAATTTAAATTAGAAAAAGTAAATCATTTGGAGTGTGCTTAGGACATTTTATTTGCATACCATTTTACAGATTTATTTGTCATTGCTTCCCATTATTAAAGTAAACATCATAATTCACTGTGATAAAAATTCTATTTTTAAAAAGACATTTAAATCTCTCAAGTCGAGAAAATTCCATATAATTTGGTGTAAAGCCTTGTTCAGGTTATTTGAATAAATGAGATCCAGGTTAAATAAATAAAATCTACTGTCACTAAAACATTACATGTTTTATGTCCTTACAAATAAGCACTCTGTCAAAGTACAGAGGTCACTAACAAGATCTTCCAGATAGATAAAATAAAGAAATTATTGGGAATGGTGTTTCATATTGCTCTTTTAAAGTTATATTCTTTCTGCAGAGAGTTGCTTTGCATATTAAACCAGTAAAGATGATCCTTATTTCAAAGGAATCATTTTTTCTCTCATTTTCCTGCTAAAATACCATAAAGCTTTTACTTTCCCATTTTTGATAGAAGCGTTAGTGCAAGAAATATTTTACTTTCTTCTTAACGTTGCAAGAAATGCAATGTGATACAACTGAGAGCTTTTTTGCCTGAGAAACATGAGAGAGAGGTGTGACTATGACAAACTGGAGAACAAATGACCCATCTAAAGAAGACCATGCTCTAGCCAATTGTTGCTATGCAACAAGATTGAGAGCCAGTGTTGGTAGAATGTCTGATTCCATGTGAAGCCATAAATCCATATTTTATGCAAATTTTTCTAATTTTAAACATGTGTGACTAATTCAAAAATTTGTAAACACTGTGGGTCAAATTAAGCCTTCGGCTTGCTGATTTGCAGCCTCTGGAATATATCATGCTCTAGACTCTGATATTTTAAGTCAGAAAAATTTGTGTACTAATCTTGCTTTTGCAACCTACTAAGTAATAAAAACTTGTGCTAGCAGGCTCATTTCACTAATATAAAAAGTTGTCATAATAATGTCTTCATCTGGTTGTTATTTTTCTTACAATTTTGTAAGAAAAATTTTCAAACACAAATAAAAGTTTGAAGATTTTTATTTTACCATGACCACCCATATACTCCCCACATATTTTCTGCTATTAACATGTTACTACACTTGCTCTCCAGGATATCTATTCATCTATCCAGTCATCAATTTATCTTACTTTTGGATAAGTTTCAAAGTAGTTGCAGCCATCGGTATACATCCTTCTCTGGAATGCTTTGAGAAATAAATGAAATAATGCACAGAAATCATCAAGTGCAATATCTAGCACATAGATAAACGTAAAAGTCGAGGTAGCCCCCTTTCCTCCACCTAGGTTTACAACGTGTAGCTTGAATGTCATTGGACCCACTAAGAGTGTGTGTTTTATACTTGGAAAGAGAGAGATTTCTACAATAAAATTTTCATCAGAATCTTTTTGGCTCCCATCTTAAGACTGTGTTCAGAACCTCAAAGTCTGTCACAGCCAAAATAGAGTATCCACATTCCTCTCTAATCTTCCCTCTTCTTAAAAAAAAAAAAAAAAAAAAAGCTTTAGACATAACAAAACAAACAAACATAGGAAGACTCTAAAAGTTGGGAAGAAGAAAACGAACTGGGATTAACAATGAAATGAGTACTCTGGATTTTTTTTTGTTTCCCATCTATCCTGGGTGGGGCACTGGATAGTCCTACATCCTGGAATCCCTGACAGGCACAGACAAAAAAAAAAGTCTCACTAAAAGCCTGCCCCACCCACCCTCTGTAGCCAAAGGACTGGGAAAAGGAAGGGCTAATAGAACGGGAATCATTTAATAATAGTTGTCCTACTCTAACCAAACATCCAAGGAAAAACTATCCCCTCACCCTTGCAGTGCCAGGGGATTGGGTGATATCCAGACTTCTGGCCTAACCGAGGAGAGCGAGAGAGACAATTATGAGCTGGCTCTGTATTTCCTCCACTGGGTTGATGTCAGGGAGCCAAATAGGAACTACACTTCCACTCTCATCAGGCAGCAAAGAGACAGAACCAGCTGGTGTGAGAGTGTTTCTGGATGAGATTAACATCTGAATCAGTATACTGAGTAAAGTGGATTGCTCTTCTAATATAGTTGGCCCCATCCAACCCACTAAGGGCCTGAATAGAATAAAAAAGCATAGTAAGAAAGAATTCTCTCTCTTTCTATCTTAGAGCTGGGACATTGGTCATCTCCTGACTTCAGACTCAGATTTGAACTGAAACTTACATCAACTTTCCTGGGTCTCCAGCTTGCCAACTGTAGATCCTGGGACTTCTTAGCATTCATGACTGCATGAGCCAATTCCTTATAATAAAATTACTTCATATCTCAAATTGGTTCTGTTTTTCTGGAAAACCCTGATTAATGCAGTTCTACTAACCACAAGAAACTGGATCCTGCCAAAAACCTGAATGAATGTGGAAGCGGATTTTTCCCCAGAGCTTCCCAATAAAGCTTGGTCTGGCTGACACATTGATTTTTGCCTCGTGAAATTAGAGGTAGCAGACCTAGACAAGCCCACCCAGATTTCTGACCTCAGAGCTGTGAGACAATCAGAGTTGTTTTTAAGCTACTAGGTTTGTGGCGATTGTTATTCATCAATAGAAAACTAATACACTGACTTCTTCATCTTCTACCTTTCTGCTTCCTTCATTCACTCACTTCAGCCACACTGGCCTTCTGGCTCTTCCTTGACAACGCCAGGCACCCTCCCCCTGGGGGGCCTCAGCACTGGCTTTTCCTGCTGGTTGGAATGCTCTTCCTGTAGATATCCATATGTCTAGTTTCCTCACCTCTTCAGTCTTCCTGAAATATCACTTTCTCAATGAATCCTACCCAATTCCCTACCTGCCACAACCTATTCGTCTTATACTTCTCTGCTTTTTCATTTTCTCCAAAATATTCATTACCTTCTAACAGACAGTATAACAAACTTATTTATCGTACCTATTGCTTGTTTAGTGGTCTACCCCAATTAGAATGTAAGCCCATAAGGGCAGGGATATTTGTTTTACTTACAAACTTTCTACACACCTGGAACATTCTCCAGCCTAGGATATGCTTACAAAGTACTTTCAGAAAAAAACGAACTCTATATCAAGTTACCTCTTAATGCATCAAATTATAACATGATAAGCTGTGATAAACATTTTATACCCCTCCTCACAATAACATTATATATAGATATAAAACATCTCTATGTGAATGGAAATGTGATAGTAAATAATAGACTCTGTAGTCATTAGTATAAAAATATATTGGATGGTCCTTTGCCATTCTTATATCACTAGGAGTAGGAAAATAGAAGAGGAACTTTAACAACTGGAACTGAGATATTTGGGAAAAGAAGGTGGGTGATACACAAGGTACATTGGTCAAACCTAAGGCTTGCATAGCACATTTCTTAAAGCTACAGATACAGAAAATTGAACCAATTGCCTTCTAAGACATCTTAGAATCCTATATTCCATAATTATCCGGCCTCTCCACAAACTCAATGAACTGTTGGTTCAAGATTTGATCTCTCATCTTTTTATTGATGACCCTTGAATCTACATTTGCAGTCCTCTCTAAGGACCCAAATCCCTATCATTTTTCTCCAAATACTTCCAGACATCTCCATGTGGATATTCCACTGTTACCTGAAACTGAACATGTCAGAATCATACTCAACCTCGTGACCCTGAATTTCAATGCCTCCTCCATTTTTTGAGTTACTTAGATGTTCTTCCACCTCTCTTTCAATGCCTGAGTCCCTCTCTGGACCCACTTTTTCTCCCTTAAAATTTTCTCTCTCGTGTTGTCTTTTTCATTATCACTGTTCTTACCCTTGTTCAGGCTTCACTTCCTCAAACCTGAAATACTTGGTCAACGTTCTAAATGATTTTCCTGTCTCCCATCACATCTGTGATTCTCTCTCCATCAATCCTATATGTCAGTGGTCCCCAACCTTTTTGCACCAGGGACTGACTGGTGCTCCTAGAGAATCTAATGCCTGATCATCTGAGGTGGAGCTGAGGTGGTGATGCTAGCGCCGGGGAGCGGCTGCAAATACAGATGAAGCTTTCTTTACTCTCCTGCTGCTCACTTCCTGTTATGCGGCCTGGTTCCTAACAGGCTGCAGACCAGTACTAGTCTGTGGCCCAGGGGTTGGGGACCCCTGCTATATATATCAATTGCTGAATCTTTCTAAAGTGGATTTTAATATTCTTAAGGCCTTAAAGTCTTCCAATGAGTCCCCGCTGCCTACTGAGCAAATTTTTATTAACACTCAAGCAAGCCACAGGCTAGCTTGTAAGACATTTCATGGTCTGGCCTATTCAATCTAGTTTCTTGTCCCTTAATTTTTCTCCCTTCTTTTTTTGGATACATCCATCCTACCTAGTACTATTATGGTGTTCAGTAAAGAACAGATATTTTAAACAAAATAAAAGTGAAAGTAAGGCTAGTTTAAGAAAATGTTTTGGAATTAAGGAAATGACTTTTCATGATATCTTGATGTTTGTTATAGCAAGGAACTCAGTATCTTCCCTGATAGTAGCACCTTTCTTAGTGTGTAAATGTGTCTTTGGGAAGTGATTTTCATAGATAGTGAATTGCTGGTATCATATATTTCAATGAAACGTAAAGCAATCTGAATCTCAAGTGGGTCACCCTGTGAGCAGTGTTCTCTGCTTGTTTCTGCAGGGAGCCCCGCAAGGTGGTTCTGCATAAAGGGTCCACTGGTCTGGGCTTCAACATCGTGGGTGGAGAAGACGGAGAAGGTATTTTTGTATCCTTCATTCTGGCTGGTGGACCAGCAGACCTGAGTGGGGAGCTCCAGAGAGGAGACCAGATCCTATCTGTGAGTATCTCTCCTTAATTTTCATTCACTCCATGTCTGACACCATTCAAGAAAAAGTCACTTTTGGATATGACCCCAAAAGCAGCTTAATTACAAAGGAAAAATGATGAGAGCATTTTGGCTTCGGGCGCACATTGTTGTTTAAATGTTCAGGTGCTTGATGTTTATTATTTCTTCAGATACAGGAAAAGGTGCTAGTGTTCTCATTTAGATCTTCTGAGACCTATTTGCATGCAGTAAAACATTGAGAAGCATGATATGTTATATTACTTAATTTTTTAGTGCAAATTTTTTAGTCCAAATCCATGATTCTATTCTAAAACCTGCACCTTTATAATGTGTTTAGTTTATTGCATACAACGATATGAGAAAATACATAACATAATGCTATACACAATTTGGTAGTGTTGATAAGTGGTATCAGAATCACCATTTCCCTAAATGCAAGAATTACCAGGAACATGTTTTAAGCACTTATTATTCACCACAAATTTTATAAGTTATTTTTAATTCTTACAATTACCCTGAAAGGCACTGTCCCACGTCCAGATGAAGAGAGGAAGGTTCACAGAGGTTAAATAACTTGCCAAAGTTTACCTAACTAGACAGAGCCAAAGCTGGGATTTATATATTCAGTTTAATGCTCGTCACATCTTCCTCCACTCCTTTCTCTCTTCCCACCTCTATTTCCTCTCTCCCTCCTCTTCTTCCTTTCCTTTCATCTTTTCTTTCTTTAGTTTCTTTCTTTTTCAAATATTTAGCGACTGCTTCTTTCTGCTACATGAAGCTGAAGTCACTGTAACCTGGAATATTGACCCTAAAATTCTACCTAGAACATACTTACATCATCATATCATCCTGGCTCAAAATCTGTAAATTGGCCATCCACTCTGTCATTTTATCACAGTCAACACTCACTCACATTGTCTTAGTATTTCTCCAGACACAAAGCACGTACTTTTCCCCCAGGTTAATGCATGCACTTTTACATGCATTAATTTGAGGGATCTTAAAAGAAATTTCGAGTGTCAGGATAGGTTATTCTTACTCCCACTTTCCACATCAGGAGAAGGAAATTCAGAAAGGCTTAAGATTTTTCCAACGCTCCACAGCTACTGAATATGATATTGGACTCAAAGTCAGGTCTCCTGACCCCAAATCGGTGTTTTTCCTCCTCTCTTCAAAACCAGACTGTAGTCTCATTGAACATACTGTCCTGTGTGTACACCACAGGCAGGTGCACACAGAACTAGAGAGAGCTAATATTTATGTGGTACTTTGGCGTCAATTGCTGTTCCAATTAATTTAACCTTACAGCAACCCTATGCCTTATTATATACTCATTTTAGGGATGAAGAAACTGAGACACAGAAATGACATTAGACTCTTTAAGTCTGTTTAAATGAGAAACCTGTTGGGCCCTAGCTTTTATTTGTTTTAACCTCTATACATATGGTAGAGAAAGAGATGAGCTAATAATCTTCTTATGGCTCAACAAAGAAAACACACAAGTATTTCTATTTTCAAAAATAGATCTTTCCATTTAAATATTGCTGCCAGGACCACATAGTAAATACGGCAACCAATAGAAATTATGTTCTTCTTAGCGATTACAGTTCACAGAATATAACAACGATCTCTTAAGCTCAGATATTATATCTCTTTTTATGGAAAACATTTGCAAGGATAGCGCAATAATGAAACTATTATCTGTTTTTTGCAATTGAAAAGAAAGAGGGGACATTGCTTCTTTTAGCTTGTTAAAATTTACTTAAACTGTGACTAGAAAGTAGCTAGTTTTGAGGTTCAGTACTGGAATTTCATTGGTTAACAATGCGAGAAATGAATAAACAAGCTATTCTCAGTATTCTCCAAATATACAATATGGAAAGAATGACAGAATAGAATTATTAGCAATGGAATATGGAAAAAATATGCTTCATCTATAGCTTGCACCTGGACAAGCAATACCTTCCTGGAAAACAAAAGAACAAAAACTAAACAGTAATCAAGAGTTAAATAAAAATTCAATACATATTACTAGGTCATACAAGATTAATTTGCAAATAAGTTATGCTAACAGTAAACCCAGTGAGTTTAGAGAAGAGAAATGGAATCCCCAGGGAAAAGAACTAGAGGCTAGGTCTCTGTTCTCAATTGGCCTTTGTAAAGAAGAGACTTGTGTAATAGACAATTATCTTTCTGATCAGGGACATAATGTTTATTCCTATTTTCTAGAATTATTCTCCCAAACAGACTATAGAATCTTCCTAGATAATTTATTTTATTAATGACTTACCGTGTACCAGGTTGTATGCTAGGACTTGAAATCTTAAAGATGAATGAGATAAATATTCTGTCCTCAAAATATTCGCAGCCTAAAAGCAGATATATCGATATATCTAATATGTATGTAAGTGCATAGATATAAATGACATATAGATAAAGATGGTATAGAAATGTGTGTGTGTGTGTGTATGTGTGTGTGTGTGTGTGGAGAGAGAGAGAGAGAGAGAGAGAGAGAGAGAGAGAGAGAGAGAGAGAGAGAGAGAGATCATAGAGATGCCATAGAAAGGAAGGAGACAAAACGCAGAATGGAGTCTGTTGTATTTTAAGTGTTCAATCAATGCTGCTATTACTACTAACAACTCTGCATTAAAAATGTGTCTGATATTTTTTTATGAGTATAATCATATGTAAAGAGTGCCTCTGTTAGGTAGTTTGAGCCATTCTTTCTTTGACACAAGGCTTGGACTAGATCAACATTTCCCAAAGTGTATTTCACGGGGCACTGAAACAGCAGGGTTGTATTAAGTTGCTACTGACAGAAAGGATCCCCTAGTACCAGGTTTTTGCACCAAAGAACTTCTCAAAACCATTTGTTTAGCAATGTTGCATTGGGAATTTTCTTAGAGGCAGATAAAGTATATGGTTTCTCCCAAACATATTTGACCACCAAACCTTTACATAAGGAGCACCTCACCATTAGTGGGAAAGACTTGAGTGGACATTTTTATAGTTCCTGTAATTAACTGCTTTCCTATAAGAGAGTCATACTTGCCTATAAAGAAAAGGCAACCAGCTATTCACTATGTTTTAAGATTATGAGTGCCATCTAGTGTTCATACATTGTCTGAACATATTGCATGGCCACCTGAAGATAGAGGATTGGAAACACCTTTGTAGAGATTTATCCCCCACTTCTCTTTCCCACCACAGCTACAGAACTAAAGTAGTTAAGATGCTGAAAGATAAAGAAATCATCGCCTGAGGCTATATTCCATACTCGTATTGTGAGTGATCTTTTCTGTCTAAATTCTCCTTTATGTATTCTATTTCTCAGGCATTCGTTGCATAAAGTCTTAATTCAGTAGTTGAACTGTCTTCTAGAGGTATTCATGAAGGAGAATTTAGGGCATTCAGCATGCAATCACATTAACTAGTGCAGTAGTCTCCTCGGGCATTCTTCCTGCAGAGGGAAAGATAAAAATGCTTCTGTTATTATTTGTGTCAATGCTTTATTATGAAAAAAAAAAAAATGTGGAGCAGAGCACACAAAAGTAATACCCCGCTAAAGAAATTTTTTCCTGTCTCACCAAGCAATTTTAGTTTGTTCATTCCTCAGGAGTCTTAAAAAATATCACCCCAAGCTGACCTCACTAACTCCAAAGCCCACTCTTGATCAACTGAAAGTATTTAACTGTGATCTAAAAGACTTGATTAGGAATATGTGTTGCCAGAAGTAAAATACTACAGCTGTTGAGATGAAGTGACAATAAGTAATTGTGAATTTTTAAATGGAAATTGAAATTACATGTGGATTTAGAAAGAGTCACAGCTCACTTGGATGTTTGATTTATTCTCAGGGTACTTAGCTATCTTCATGTTTAGAGCTATGCAGAGAGAAGGACCTTGTCAGATCCTTATTGTCAAGTTATTCAAAAAGAATTTAAGCATTGTGTACACTGTTCACCATCTGGCATACTGATAAAGTTACCCTTGTATTGTTACCTCAAATGACAACCCTAAGTACCTTCTAGTGTTATGCCTGAAGTCCCCATGCCCCTGAAAAAAAAAAAAAAAAAGTCCCAAATTATTTTTGATTTCCTAAAGTGGCCCTCTTAAGAGCTTACAAAACCCACCCAGTGACCATGCCACATGGGCCATATCCTTCCTCTCTTTCTCTGGCCTCTAGCCCCACAGAGGACCCTTGTTTTCATAGTTTTCAATGCTTGAGGGGTTCTTGCTCGGTGTTTCTGAAACCAAACTCCCCAAGATGCCAGAGAGGCTCTGAGGCCTATGAGCAGGCAGGGACAAGAGCCATGTCCCCAGTTCTGTGCTGCTCTGCCACCTTTTTCCAAAAGCACAACAGCTTAAACAAGACATCTCACCCAAGCAGCATCTTTAGCTTTTCTTCTCTCATCCTCAACACCTGGAGCCACTCAAATACCAGCCACACTGGTACCCTTCTCTGAGGAGTAAGCGTCAGTCCCAGCTCTGGTCACCCATGACCAACAAGGAGAGCACTTTTTTTTTGGTTGAGCTCCACCCACTCCACCTTCCCATGAAGATCATTCTTCCCCTGCCAAAAAAAAAAAAAAAAAAGAAAGAAAAAGAAAAAGAAAGGCAACTGAACTCAGAGACCAGCAGAGACCAGCACTCCCTTAAACTCAGGAGCATATATTTTCAAACTGCATTCAGGTTAAGGGTGATTTCACTGCTTCCCTCAAGAAAATATGTTGACCTGTCCCTCAGATACAGCTTGGTAACCAAGGGCCTGTCTTATACATTTGCTCAAAGAAACAGTATTTGCTGAAGGAAATACTGAACATCTTTAGCTTGAAAGACATTAAACATGTAATTTTTGTGAGTCCCTACCCTGCCTCCTGCTCATTCTCATCAAGATTTCAGAAATTTCAGGTTTCTCTGTCAGCCATGTACCCTGTTAAACAACTTTGAAGTGAAAAAAGTGTTTTTGAAAACACAAAGATCTGTGGCCCTAATTCTGACCAGTTAAATTCAGGTTTCTGGCCCAGAAAGCATGTGGGGGCTGCCTCCTCAAACCCACATGCCTGTTCCAGGCACTGCTCTCTGCAAAACCCTACTTTCTGCAGAATCACTGACTTTTCAGTCTCTGGTTTTTGCCTCTCAATTGAGGAGCCCACTCAGACTTCCCATCTTTCTGGACTCGTTTTTCTGCCCAACTCAGAGCCCACAGCTCCCCTGCTCAGGGAACATCTCAAAACAAAAACAAAAAACAAAAAACCAATGTTGCCAGTGAAGAGGCTTCAGGGGAGAGACATCGTCAGCCTCAGAGAGCTGACCCCCAGCCCACTCACAGAGGGTAAGGACGCAGCAGGGCCTACCTATCCCCTTTGAGTCCTTTATTCCCATTGATTGCCCATGACAAATAAACATCTCCATTCCATACATACTTCAGCTTCTGGGAAGTTTTTTTAGAGTGTTTCACAGATCCAGTATTATACAGATTACATTTGTAGAATTGCTACTTTGAGAATAGCTGGAATTGGTATCATCAAACTGAATTTTAGACTTTTGAATGCTTCTTTCAAAAAGCATCTCTGATCATGTCAGCCCTTTCTTAAAATATTTTAATAACTTCCCATTATTCTTAAAGTACAAAATTCTTAACAAGGCCTACAAGTTTTTGTAGGGTTTGGCCCCTGCTTGCCTTGTTGGCCTTATATGTTTCACTTCCTCTATTCACACTTATGTCCTAGCAACCCCGGCTTTTTTTCGCCCCGCCCCCCCACCCCAGTCAAGGAGGCTATTTAAAATATATAGCAAATTGGCACATTGAATGATTGTACAATTAAGCATGAGCCCATGCAATGAATGGCCATAGTGCTGCAGCTAAGGATTATGGGAGGTGGGCTTTTCCAGGTAACCAGTATTGTGGGTCACTCAAGAGTCCTCGGGACAGCAGTTACTTGCTGAAAAACCACATGGAAGTCTCTCACTGTTGTAACAAAAGGAAGAGCCATGTTGATGTGTGTGGACTCCCACCATGGGCCTGTTCATGCACTAAATTTCCTCTGCAAAGGAACTTATAGTGAACAAGGGTCTTTAATTACCTGAAAGGGACTAGGGAACTCGTGGATGCCCTAGGTTCCACTTAGGAAGCATCCCTGTTATCTGACATGTTTTGTATCATACATATCAAATAAATAAGTTCAATAAGCTTTGTAGGCATAGTAGAAAACCAAAATTAGCATTACCATTTTCCAGTTACAGGCCTTAAATACTGTTTACTTAGTGAGTCAGTAACACATTGTGTCACAACTTATAGGAATACAGCAAAAATAGTATTTTGGGAAACATGCACTTAAAGTCAGACCTCTAATACATGACTCATAGGATGACCACTGAAGAACTCAGCTTTGAGTAGCTTCAAAAGTCTGCAATTTAGTTTGATGATACCAGTCCCAGCTATTCTCGAGGTGGTACTATAAATGTGTTTTGTACAATACCAAATCTGTGAAACGTTCCTTAAAAAAGAGTTCATGATCAAATAAAGGATCTGAGAAGTCCTACAGCAAATAAAGAAATGCTATTAAAGCATTTTCTAACTTTAATTAACTAAAAAATCTTTTTTTATCCCTGGAATATGAATTACTATCTAATGGAACAAACTTTTAGAAATTCTGCCTTAATCTAATCTCCAGGAAAAACTCACACAGGTATTTTATTTAGGAGAAATAATATTTTCATATTAAAATATTTTTTGCAGAGCTCACTGGGTGGAGTGGAGAGATTACATCCCAAATACCTAAGACCAAAGAACTATCCTCCTTAATCTGGAAAGATCATCTTCAAGCAGATTGCAACTTCAGGAGGGAGTGAAGGAGCATTAGATGAGGGATGTTCTTTACTTACCACTTATTAACCTATTCACATTACACCAATCCACAGACGTTTACAAGGTATTGAATACTAGGCACTGATGATACAACATGAAAAACAAAACAAAACAAAACAAAACAGTAATGTCATTAGGGAACATATATCCTCATGAGGGGAGACAAACACATAAACTGGTTATTTCCAACATAACATGGGATGTCCTGATGTTAAGTTTTGAGAACTGTGTGGGCACAAAAGAGAGGCTCTCCTTAGCCCAGCCTGGGAATGTGGGAGGGCTTCCAGAAAAGCTTCCCAACAAAGAGGGCCCTGAGGAAGTAGCAACAGTGGAGAACTGGGGATACAATGCCTACTTTTTCCTGAGTATGTGCTTAAGTATTGTGCTGGATGCCACACTATGATTTTACTGAGCCCTAACAACAACTTTGTCAGGTTGAAGGCTTGGAAGAATTCAACAGTTTGCCCAAGATCACACACATAATCAGCAATGACAGTGATATTTGAACCACTGTTGTTTCTGATATTAAAGCTAGGCTTTTCTACAATTCCAGCCTTAAGAAAGAAAATTAAGTTTGGCAGCTTGCTTATACAGTTCGAGGCTGACCACACTCTAAGTCCAGTTAATGAGAAAAAAATCATAAATGCCTAAAATAATAGAACATTTACAAGGAAACATATGAGCCACAACAGGAAGCCATTGTACACATAGACTGTAAGATTCGAATGACTTAGAAGCAACATCTAGAGCCTCTGATGCTTTTCTTGAGAGTAAGAACTGTGTCTTATTCCTTCATAATTGATTAACTGAACATAGAACCCAGGTACTAAGCAAATGTTGAATGAACAAATGAATGAGATATCCTTGTCCACTTCTCTGAAGGCAATTGGGAATCCTAGGACCCCTGTCAGATTTATGCATCTGGACCCTTGGCCAAAAGGACCCTTTCTGCCTTGAAGAATCAAATATCTTAAAGCTTTTAGCTTTCCAGCCAATGAAATATATCTTCCAAATCAGACAGATTCTTTCCTAATTGACTAATAAGAATTCACATAAATCAGGAAAATGTTAAATACATATTCTGCTATGTATTAAATGCTAAATACATGATGTTCACTTAAAATCTGTTTACAATGTATACTCTTCTTTCAAAAAAAAAATGTTTAGGTGATTAAGCGTTCCCATAACAAGTCTCAAAAACAAACACTTGATTCCACGCCTTCTCTACATAAACACTGAAAATGAGCTACGACAGCTGACCCCTGATAAAGGGGAAGTCTTCAAAGAGTTCTCAAGTTGTAAGAAAGGAGAAATACTCAACCGAAAGTGGACTGATTTTTAGTTCCAATCTATTTTTGCCTTGGGCTAATCTATTTTGCTAGCTAATCCTTAGTAACCCTTATGTTTGCATCACTACTTTTATTCCAGTTCTTTTCTGTAGACTTTATCTCATTTGACCCTTACAGTATCCCTTCAGGACAGCTGGAAAAAATGATCACCTTGCCACTTTATACAGTAGGAAACTGAAGAGTTCACTGATTTTCTAGCTCAGCCAGTTAGAGCCTAGGCATAGGCTTCCTTCTATCACAACCAGCTTTCTTACCTGTAATGCTGCTTTAAAAATGTGCCTGATGGGAGCTTGAACAGTGAATTTAGCTGCCAGAGTTATGAACTCCAGACAAACAGACATCAGCTCTGCGTGATTTGAATGGAAAAGGAATTTATTAGAGAAATAACAGATAGCTCACTGGATCTTCGGGAAGGTTGGGAAACCAGGCTTAGAGGAAATCTTGCAGAAAGACAGTATGTTAAGGCTGCTGCTCCTGAAGCCATCACTATTGCCCACATATGACTGGGTCACTCCTGGAGATGCTGTGGAAAAACTTCTCTCCACACACCTTAAACCTTACTGTGGGAATTCTAGGTTGCCAGCTCTGTCATGCCATAGCTACCGAGGGATGAGGAAAGGGGATATCTGCCACTCTACAGCTCCTTTAGTAGGGGATGAAGCTATGCCTCCTTCCTATGTTGGATTGGCCCAAAATAAGAAGGATATTTGGACATAGAGCAATAAATGATAAATGTCTATCAGAGATCATTTGGCTCATCGATTTCTATTTGAGGAATTTTTTAGATGTAAAACTTGGAGAATCATAATTGCTTCTTAAACAATAGAAATTATTTCAGGGGAGTAGCCTCCTTTGGGAGGGGTCTAGGCTTGCATTTGAGCAGCTCACAGTGCCTCCCCAAACACTGCTCATCCAAGTATGTCAACAAGAGATTCGGGCAAGCACAAGGTATCAACTTTGCCAATGTCTGTGGACCATGAAGGCTTCATTTTTAATGGTGATGATTTTCTGTTTCAAGCACTTTGGGCCCGAGAGTAATTTTAAAGTGTCTTTCTGAGGCAAAGGGATTTACAAACCAATGTACCTTGTCTTGAAAAGTCTGTGTAGCTACAGACACTCTAATAAATGAGTAAATGGATCATCAGTTCTTTTGAGATGAATCCACATTTTGGTCTTTAAGAGACATGAAGAGCAGGTCACATGGGGCATGGGCTCCAGTTCTATTATTTTCACTTTTGTTGGGAAAGGAAAAGATATAGAAAATTATAGAGAAAAATATAAGAAAACACAGAAAATACATTGTCCTTCTCTGGATAAGACAGTGTGCCAGGGGATAGAGATATAGTGGCAAATACAATAGGTGCCATCCTTATTACCCTCATAGAGTTTGCAAATTTGAATTCTGAATGTTCTACCAAAGGGAGCCACAGGTGTTGGGGAGCCCAATCAGGGGAACATGGCCCAAACTGGGGAATCAGAAAGATATCCCTGAAGACGTGATGTCTTACCTCAGTCTTGAAAGATGTATAAAGCATAGCCAGGCCACGGGGCAGGGGAAGGGAGGAAAAGCGAAGCAGGAGATCAGCATGTCCCTTGGCCTAGAAAGCAGGGAGAGCACACCATGTGTAAGGTGATTAGGATATAGGGAGTGAAGGGGACTTCGGAGAGAGGAGGCACACCATATACCTCCTAAGGCTTTCAAAGGGAATGGGGAGGAAAGGGCAGCAGAATCTTGTACAAAAGTTTCAAGCAGGGTGAAGTTTGTGGTCACTGATTCTGACCCGGGGTGGAGGAGGCTTCCCCACACCAACAAGCAGTTCTCCAACACCAGCTGAGTGTCCTACAATTTAACTCAGTTCTGACGCTATCTACCCAGACATAGCATCAGATCCCGAAGGTTAAGGGCTCAGTCCTGCAGGATGGTCCACCCTCTACTCCCCAGGCCACTTCGGATGACAGCCCCAAATCCAGGTAATCACCTGTGCTTCTGTTCACCTGGCTCTAGATCAGAGCAACCCCCTCTTTGGGTTCACAGAACTCAGAGAAACTGTTTACTTACTAGACCACTGTTTATTATAAAAGGATATAACTCAGGAACAGCCAGATGAATGAGACACATAGGGCAAAGTATGAGGAAGGGGCACGGAGTTTCCATACACTCTCAGGAGCACCGGTCTCCCAGCACCCCCACATATTCACCAACCAAGAATCTTCTGAACCCTTTCCTTGGGGTTTTTACAGAGGCTTCCTTACATGGCATGATTGGTTAAATCATTGGCCACACGTGCTTGAACTCAATCTCCAGCCTCCTTCCTCTACCAGGATGTCTGGGGGTCAGGACTGAAAGTTACAACTGTCTAATCACATGGTTGGTTCTCTTGGCAACCAGCCCTTATTCTTAGGTTTGGTCCAAAAGTTAGATTATTAACATAACAAAAAACACCTTTGTCACTCTCATCACTTAGGAAATTTCAAGGGTTTTAGACATTCTGTACCAGAAAGGGAGACAAAGACCAAACATATATTTCTTATTATAAATCACAGTATCACGTGGGGAAATAGCTGGATCAGAGAGTTGATAGAATTTGTCAGGTTGTTGTGGAAGGTGAAAAAAAATACTGACTTTGCGATCGGGCAGACCTAGGGTGCAGTTCTAACTTCACTTTTACTATGTGGTCTTGGTCAAAGTATTGAATCTTTCTGAAGCTTCAGAATTTTACCCTGTAACATAATAGAAATCAGACTGTGTGAAGAAGTGCCTACAACATAAGAAGTGTACAACAAATGTCTATTACCCTTCCTCTTTTCTCATACTAAATCCAAAGTAATTTCATCTGGGATTGACCATGGGGGCTTGCTAAATTAGCCTCTTGGGGCTCAGATAATGCGGAATCCAGGAAAGATTCACAGGAAAGTTGAAGCCAAATAGAAATTGGTCATTTGAAAAGAACAGCAGCCTATTTCCAGTTACTAGCAACCCTGGCCCTATGATGCTGCTGCTGCGCCAACACCACGTTCTTCAAACCCCAACTGGCCCTGCCTGATTAGGTTTTTCTCTTAATTTTCTATGTTGAAAGGCTCTAAAGGGGAGAGAATTCTATTTATGTTTCTGCCAATTAAAATGCACTTATGAATGGCCTTCTATGGCTCTAGCATTGTACTCAACACACTCACATATACACGCGCACACACCCTTACTTCACGCTTTTCATGAAGAAACCAAGCCACAGAGAAGTTCAATAATGCATACAAAGCGATTTTAAAAATTAAACAGAAACCTAAATATTTAGCTATTCTTTTCTTATATATTTTTCAAGTTATTTTCACATACTGTGATATATGAACCTAGAACTCAAAGATACACTGAGGTCGTTTCCAGAAAATCCACAAGATGGCAGTAAAAGGTTTTACAGAGAACTGTATATCCCAGCGGCATCTGTCAGGCCTGTTGGCTGAGTTTTCGTGCTGTTGATTGTATTCGATCACAGTATTAGAACTGGTTATTGTCGTAACACTAGGCTTTTATATATAATTCAAAAAATGAAAAGTGGGTTTAAATCTTAAACTAGAATTTACAGCTTTGTTGCTATTTTCTCTCTCTCTTTTACATATGAGAGTTCCATTTTTACAAGTAACAAAGCATTGAGAATCACCCAGGAACTCTAAGAGCCAAGAGGGCTGGAGAAAGCTCAAAATGAGGAATATTGCTTCATCCTGAACATGAATGATCAATGATTCTACAGCTTGAAAGAAAGAGAGGGGTCAGTGAAGGGCCAATAGTTAATCTCCCATATAAGGTATTGCTTGTTATTGCTCTATGTTCAAAATCTACTCTGTAGGGAAACTTTCCTGATGGGCCATGTTAGAAATGATGCTGTGATTCAAACTACAAAAGCATTTATTGTGTATATCTCTCATTTTTTTGTGTAACATAAACTGCACTACATTGTGGCTATTTTTTTTCCATGTACTTTTATTATTCTATTGACACATTTACAGTAGAATTAAGGAGGATAGAAGCTGCATTTTTTTTTTTGCATTTCTTTGATCTGCCTCCATATTCAGCATACATGGACATGAGTCAGAGGTCTCTAGAACCACCAACTTTCCAGAAAAGCACACTCTTTCTGTATCTGACGTAAATGTAATTGAGTGTTCATTAGCGATCTACTGTGTGTAGTAGACAGTACTTAGGGCTCAAAAAGATGGCAGTGGTTTACATCAAACACATACAAGTTTTTAAATTCAGCATCAGATATCTCTCTTTGGTTTTAAAGCCCTTTGGTCACAGTCCAATGCTGCCCATATTTCTCTTACTCTCTTTCCTGACCTCCCTTCTCTAATCTCTTACTAACTACATGGTCATTTTTTGTTTAATGAAAAACAGTACAACTATCATTTTTGCTAGCTTGTAAGTGAGTCTTTTCACCTCAGGTGGCTCATCATTGTATTTTCTAAATTCAATTTGTCGCCTGAGAAATATTCTAATACAAGCTATTACAATAATATATCTCCTATTCCCATACTAATATCTATATAAACCTTTTGTTAGGAAATAAGATGCCCCACTCTGTTCATTTTTCCACCCATCCTTCTCTCGAACAAACTCGATAGGGGCTTTCACTCTCTACACTACTTTGCTATGAAGATATAGTAATATAATACGAAGATATGTATTGTGTCCTCAAGATGCTCATAGTCTATAAGATGAAATGAGTCAGTCCACACAGCTTTGCTAGAATAAAAGTACAAAGGGGCAAGTGAATTTCATAGAAGAGCCAAAACCTGACCTAGTGATCTGGGGAGGATTTATGATCTCCTAAGTAATGGGAAGACTCTCTCAGGTCCTCCCCTCAAGTCTAAGATAAACTATCTTTTCATGAGACCACAAAGGAGGAGCATGAAGTCCAATCAAAGAGATGAAAAGCCAGGGATGCTCAAGAATTCTGAACAATCTGAGCTAACATGGCATGAGTTATAAGGAGACTAGGCAGGCCTCAGAAGTCTAGCTGAGGAATAGGCATTCGAGGCTGGGCTATGAAAAGCAGACAGCTCCCCTGTACCGACATTCAATGTAACCTGAGCAAATTCCTGACTCCCCCTCACTTCTCTGTAAAGTGAAAAGATGGCAACTCATGATCTCTAAAGTCCCTTCCAGCTCCAACATGCTAGGAATATAAGGTTTTGAGAGAACTTTGGATGATAAGAAGGCACTGTAAGTTTTTTGAACTATTACTTTACAATTAATAACTGAGTCTCCCTTTAAATAATAAGAATTTAAAAAGTAAAAGTTGAAGGCATGCACGTGCGCTTTGTCAGAATCCACTGGTTATAATTTAACCATCAGAGAAAAGTCTAAATTCTCCAATACAGCTTTTCAGAAAATGTTCCAGCCTCATCTCTACAACTCCTTCTTTTCTCCTTTATCTAACCATATTTAACATGGTATCCTTTCCTTCAAACACTCTCCCTAGCCCACCTTCTTCTCCTGAATAACTCTCATCCTTCAGATCTCAGATTACTTGTGACTCTTTCTAAGTGCCTTCTCTCATAAGTCCAACTTCACCCTCTCAAAACACACAGAAAATGCCTCCACTAGAGTTTCTTAATATGCTCATATGCCCAATACTTTCTCTATCACAACATTTACCATGCTAATTTATAATGATGTATTTAATAATCTATTTTTCTCACTAAATTATAAGCCATCACAATGTGTCTTTTGTTCATCTGACAGGTAATAGATTTCCTACATATACTTAATGACTGAATAAGTGAAGTTAGATTATTATTTTAAATCAGAGTCTTTGTGAAGACCTAAAAAATCATGCACAGCCAATAATGCATGACATGGTACATCTACATTACGCAGGGCATGATGTTAAGGATTGTCCCTATAGGTTGACTCTTAAAGGGTTACCAACTTACACGAATGAGTGTAGCCTAACAATATTTAAGAATGTTTATAAGATGGCCTAACATCTCAAAAATAAAAATGTAAAAAATATAGTTATGTCTTCTTAAAAACAACCACTAGAGGGCAATAAAAGCAAACTTTGAACACCTTTTAAAGGGCAATTGAATTGTAACAAATTCTTCTCAAATCTGAGTGGATGATCCTGTGTTTGAGATAGTTCTGTCCTGTGGCTGTAGTTTCTGTGATTATGGGCTTATTAGTTATAATTACCTTTCTTATGTGGTATTAAAAGCTAGATTACCTATGATAATAACATCACCTTACATTTTTTTCATTATCTTATTTGCATTTTCTACAAAAGTAGCAGGGAATATATTCTTATCCATTTTCAAATGAAAAAAACTGAAGTTCAGAGGTGTAAAATCAGTAAGTAGCCATAAGAAGGCAAACCACTGCACAACCCCTATAAGTACTTATCGACTGCTTACATTTACCAGGCATAGAAAATTCCTTACTAAGGCAGACAGCCTGGGAAAATACAGTTCCCAAAATAATTTGCACCAGTTTAGAATGGAGCTCTATGGCAGCAACTCCTGAGAAGAATTTTTGGTTTTAGGTGACCATAAGTAGGCCCTCTGATGATGTTGTCAAAATATTACCTAGAACCTATTTCTAGAAATGCAGTGCTGGTGCCTAGGAAGACCCTTTCTAGGGCAATATGTTTTATACTAGTTGCTGCATTTTTATAAAAGAATCAAGAAGCAACAGATTAGGATTAATGTATATGAGATATTAGAGGGTGAAAGGGAAATTGGGATGTCCTGAAGAGGGTGAGATCTAGAGAGATGGAGTTAGACATGTTTAAGCTGTTGATTCTGTAGTTACAAAGAGTGATGTGACTTCACATACACACTGAAAATAGAAAAGTAACAATTCCAGGCTTCTGGGTTCCAGTTCCCACCATAATTAAGGGCCTGTATGGAATAAATGAAGGTGTATTTCTCAGTGTTCCCTGTATCCTGGAGAGAATGGTATTACAGACCTAATAAAGGTGAACCCTGAAGAGGAGGCCTGTTTGAAAATGAGTGCAGAAACACTTTGGGAAATTTAGAAGGAGCTCAAGGTTTAAAGTTGTTTAATCCCACCATTTTGAAGCTACTAAAGAAGAGATAGTAGATATGGGACTGCATGTGTTAAGCTCTTGAAGGAAGTAGAAACCCTAAAAGTTGGAAACAGGAAATGGGCAGAATGAGTCCCCTATTTGTTTAGCCTTTCAGCTCTTTATTTAGCATCCAGGTGCTGGACGATACTCATTTTTTTAATTCTTACATGATTACATCAGAGAAGGTGTTTTTGGTGCCTCCGATGTACAATACATTTCTTCTGTATACATATAGTTGCCATTTCGTCTGAAAGTATGTATGATGTAGATGTTTATTTGTTATAGAAAGTTTAGTCTAAGCTTGAAATAAAGGGAAAAATTCTAATCCTTTTAAGCACTTACTAATTATTTTGTTCTGAATGGCTTATACCCATGCTCATTTTTATACTATAAAAAAGAAGTTGTAACCACCTCTACAATATAAATAGTTAGATATACACAGAAAAAAAAAAAGTAGACCTAGATTTATAATTATGAACTTGGGCAATTTAATTTTCTGTGTTTCCATTTCTTCATATATAAAATGATGACTGTCTACTTACAGGGCTGTTATGGGAAAGAATCAAAATATTGCATGTATGTTTAGTGTAACATTTGGCACATAAGAGAATTGATTATTATTGCTGTTGTGTTGATAAAGCATTTGCAAGGCCTTTCTATAAAAATGAATGTAGACTTGTTTGTGTTGCCCCAGAAAATGTATCAGAACCAAGAGGCACCAGGTAAAACAAAAGTTTGTGAAACTGAGAGGTTTGGTTTCAAATCCTGTTTATACCACATAAGACCTAAATAATCTTGAATGAGTCACTCAGCCTCCCCAGATCTTCATTTCCTCGCATTATTGAGCATTTACTGAGACTCTTCACTGTGTCAAGCACGGTGCATGGAATGATAGGGTCTCATTTTACTCCATTGTAGTTACTAGCTGACCACAGAGATTCAGCAGGCTTGGGAGAAAGTATTCCTGCAAAGAACAGAATTTTTAATTAAATCTCAAAGGATCCTACCAAGAGTGTTTGTTTCTATTCTTGAAAATGTTGGTAATAAGATTTGTTCTCATATTCAAGTTATCTTCATCAGGTATGTGATAGACTAGTCACCTAATAGACATTCATCCAATATTATTTCCCTTGGAATAGCCTTTGTTCTTTACAGTTGACTAGATTCCTTTATTTCCAAAGAGTGAAAAGAAGGAAAAATGGTGACTTTAGAAACAGAGAGCGGTTTGAACCCTGCCTTACTGCTAACTAGCTGTGATACCTTTAGACAAGTCCTTAGCCTCCCTAAACTAAGTCTTCTCATCTATAAAGTAGAACTGACTCTTACCTCAAAGGATTGTTATGGGGCTTAAATGTCCCCCCAAAATCTGAGGGCTTAAATTAAGCACCCAGCATGGTGCCTGACACACAGTAGTTCACAGGTGGTTCTGCCTTCTTTGGCACCAGCAGACCCAGTGTTCACAGCCCTAAGCCAGCCTCAAATTCTAAAAGCAATAGACATTGGACTTTCTTATAGTGATTGCCTCTTCTTCTCAACCCAGTGGCATTGCTCCTGCCAGGTGAAAACTGATCTCTGATACATTTCCAGCACTTTGGGTCCTTGAACTCTCCTTCCTCACACTCTGTGTATACCTAGGATTCTGGTGTCCTCGCTCTCTCTCTTTTATGTCTTCCCTCAATGAAAACTTATTTCTTGAAAAATCAGATGCAGCAGTTTGCATTGAGGTTGGATGTCAGGAAGAAGGCAAGGCATTATCCCAGCTATATCGAGATTTTAATATATAACAAAAGCTGACACGATGAATCTCAAATGGCAGAATTATAGGATTCCCAATGGCCCCTATAAGGAAAGATTTTCAGAAACATAATAGAGTTGTTTATAACATAAGTATATTTTTACATTGCAAAGGTGACTACTGTGATCTCTCTGATGGCAAATTCAAGTCTTATTTTTATTGATTTCAGTACATAGCACAGCCTCTGGCACATTATAAGCATTCAATAAATGCAGACTAGATGGTCTTAAGGCCATGTCAGGTGTACCAATATATTTCTTACATCACGCAAATACAAATCATTTACAAAACACGTAAGAGTAGGGAGTCGGAAGAAATAAAGTTCTTTGCTTTAGTTTTGAAGATAGAGAACTAAGTGCTCTTTACTTCCCAGGAAGAATTTCCTAGAGTAGGATTTGATTTGGGCCTCCTGAGGCAAAGGTGACAGTGTGACATGTGGCTAGCAACAAGATAGAGTATTCCCAGCCCAATGGATAGCACAGATGGAAGTTCAAAAGCTACTAGTAAAGGTTCTGATGACAACACTGGAAATACTTGTCTGGATAGCTGATTTTGAAAACCTGTGCCCCAGCATATATTTTCCTGTCTTCATTTTAGTTCCCTTTGAACATTTTAAACACTTCTTCTCCCACAGAGCCTCTCACACTTTTCCTACGCACTCCCAATCCTCTGTCTCTCCCACACATATAACCAAAAAAAAAAAAAAAGTTTCTCTTTTTCTTTATCTCTTTATACTAATTTCCTCTAATCTTGTGCTCAGTAATATGTCACAGTCAGAACAAGTTTCAGCTCATTAGTTGGCAATCTTAATGCCATTCTCTTAAAATAGTCAAAGATTTGCTCTTTTTGTTAATAGCCGATAATAAATATGGATTTTAATATCCTTTACCCGATTGCCTGAGGCTGAAATTTTTACAGTATCAAACATAAATCTGAACCTTCTAAAACTACTTCAGAAAAAAAAAAAGGAAGGCAAAATTTCTTTTACCATTTCTTCCTTAAACTAAAAGCAAATAACATGGATTTTACTCATTAAACACTTTTTAACCAGAAAATAATTAAATCTCAAAGGATCCTACCAAGAGTGTTTGTTTCTATTCTTGAAAATGTTGGTAATAAAATTTTTCATGTTCAAGTTATTTTCATCAGGTATATAACCCCCCCCAAAAAATTCTTAAATTTTATATGCAATTCACGTTAAAAAGTACAAAATTGAAATTTGCTTTTAGTGGTATCAGTAATGCTATTAGGTTGAACCATATGCAGTTGCCACTTTTGTAGGTCAAGTCAAATATTGGCAATTTTGTATAGTTTAAACTAATATGGATTCATATTTATCTACTACCCACAGAATTCTCATAGATGTCTTGGTTCTCAAACTCTTGCATAGAAGTTACAGATGGTAGTATGTAAAGAGTCTTCAGAGGATTCAGGCCAAAAAAAAACTACCTCTATTGGTTTATTCATTTCAAAAGGATGTGAAACAAAGCAGGAATGTTTTCCAACTTTTTATATTAAAAGCAACAGCCAGCATTCATTGAGTAGATTGTTAAATACATAATTTTATTCAGTATTCACTATAACTGCAGTTCTTGAAGTAGATATCCCTATCATCATATCAGAGAGATGAAAATGGAGTCTCAGAGCAAGTAACTTGCCCAGGATTGCAAATTCCAAACCTGAATCCGGTGTACAAAACCTACGCTCTTTTTCTTCTATTACACTGCCCTCACTGCTAGGAAAAGGGATGGAAGAGTAGGGGGGGTGGTGGTGGGGGAGAGAAAGGTCTCCAAAATGAAATACTGATTATCATCAGCACTTAATAATCTGGATGCTGTTGAGTTCTTTGCATAGAAATTTGACTTTCTACAATTAGGCCCTTGAGATGAAATTCTAGAAAATAGGAAATTGTCTTATAGACCCAGATCTCCTCAAGAACAGAGGCCATGTCTAAATAATCTTGGCATCCTTGGAATACAGCATAAAACTAGAACACAGTAAGTCCCAAATAAGTGCTTCTAGAATGAATGTCTGAATGAGTAAATAAATGAATGACTTTACAATGGAAGGAGGCAAAAGAAGTACTTAGTATATATATTTTTGAACCACATGATTAAATCACAGAATAATAACCCTGAATGGAACCTCATAGACTCCCTTGAACAATATTTATTTGTTTTTTTAATAAATTAAGGAACTAAAGCACAAAATCCCAAAAGCTAACTGATAACAGAAGCTAGAACTATATCCACTGAGCATTCTTTAAAATAAATCTATCCCTGGATTTTGCCACCTATTGGGACATAAAATCACTAATCTAAAGTAGTGAATTATCCTCACTTATTTATATTATGATACATAGGATATATATGTGGGAATATATACACACAAATAATTGCAGAACAATTTACTTTCTTTAAGAAAATATTAATTAATTGTTTTTATTGCACAATCAATTAGTAAAGATCTACCTTAGCTAGGAATTTCTAAATGGCAGAGAGCCAAATACAAGTCTCTTGCTTTGAAAACCCATCCACTTATTAATTATCAGGTGGATTAATGCTTCTGAAAGGCAATTTAGATGGCCAGGCACTCACAAGCTAACAAAAAAGGAAAAAATAAAAAGACCTATCATACAGACCACAAATACTTTTACATATGTTATCCTGAAGAACAAATTGTACAATCATACATATATTGTCTTAGTGATTTATTTTTTATGCGCATTTATTTTGTCTCCATCATTTCCTTGTTTACCTGACTTTCTCATTACACCTAACTTTAGAACTGATACATTCCCTTCAAATGGATGGTATGCATGCATAATCATCTTTTATCTAACATAATATTCATGACTTTCAATCAATCATTTCATATGTCTCCAGTGTGACTTTTCCCCCTGAGTGCTTCTTTAACCCTGTACTTTGTATCTGAAATCCATACTAAAATTATATCAGCAATGTTTTCATGCTTTTAAGAGGGAATGAGTTGTTGGCAAAGGATGAGTAAGAAATGAAGGTTACTACGGAGGTGATGTAAACCTTGAGATATGCACAAACCCCAAAGCCCAAAGTTAAGCCACTATTGACTGACTGGTGCTAATTAAGGAACAAGGGACAGATGGGGAGGCTGACTTGGAGTTAAAACAATCAGCTTGTAATGACAATGTTTAGAAGGAGGTTCAACATTCCATCGTTTTTTTGATTTGCAGGAAGGCTCTACTTTAGACAGAAACAAGTAGATTTTGAAAAAAAATGTTTTATAGTAGCTCCAGGGCCCTATAAATCCTAGGGAGCTTTCCCTGAAATCCAACATAGAAAAATCCTAACTTAAGACTTATGCTTAACTTAAAGTCACAGAGCATTAAATATAAACAGCCTGAGATGGCATTTCAAAATGCAAAGCAGAGGTAATTTTGTTATTTTATTTTGCGTGCAAGCTCCTTTGGTTTGCCTGTATTTGACAGCTAACCCGATGTTTTAGCTATATTAATGGAATGAGGACGCTTTTTTTGATTATCATAATTATAGGGTTCTCACAGCAAGTCAGTTTAGACTTTAAATGGGCAATGCAATACCAGAAACTCTGCGCTAGGTGGTAAACACGGTAAATGGTAGGTTATCTTCTCAAGAGAGCAGGAGAAATCAACCAGAGAAGGAAAAAAAGGGATGGAGCAAGAAAGTTGAGGCAGATCAGTCAGAAGGAGGGGATAGGAGACAAGAGAGAGGGAGGGAGAGGGAGAGGGAGAAGGAAAGGGAAAGGGAGGGGGAGAGAGAGAGAGAGAGAGAGAGAGAGAGAGAGAGAGAGAGAGAGAGAGAGAGAGAAGAGAGATCAGCAGCAGGAGGAGGGACTAGACAGCCCAGCTGCAAAGGAAAGGTAAGGAACGGAGAAGCGAAGGAATGTAGTCACAGATGCTGATGAAGAGCGATCAGGAGGAAATCACAGAGGTGAGACTCTGAGGCAGGGAGCGGGAGGGAGCGGGGAATGGTGTCCAAGAATCAAGAGACCCCACCACTGCAGGGCAGTGCATGTGGTAACTTTTTCAGGTGGCGAGGTGTTTGGCAAAAAAAAGAAAACTGCAATAGGTAGCTGCATGTAATGCTCAATTGTAAGGGGAAAACACTGAGAAAAGGTTTTAAAGGATCTGAAATTACATGTCTGGGTTCCACAAAACTCCTTGTGCCAAGAACAGCAAGGGCTAGTCATGTATATTTTACTCTGATGTTGGCAACCGTTGGGGCAGTGAATGGAATTTGAGAGCCCCAGGTCCCGGTTTCAGACAGCCTCCCATGCTGCTTCTGCTTCCCTGACACTGTGCTTATAGATTTAATGCTGGTTGGTCTCACAAGGTATGGCAGAGCCCACAGCCTGTCAGTGCCTGCAGACAGCCTTTCATGGAACTGGCCCACGTGTAGAGTGAAGTACAGGGAGGAAGCTGGGTGGGGGAGGCACTAAACTTGCCCACAGGATACATAAAAAGCATTGACATTGATTAAGATGCTAGGGGCGGGGGGCGGGGAAGGGGGCGCGGATCGTTGTTTTCTCTGTAATGTCCAAAGTTCATGAGCTGCTGAGAAGGATCTGGATCCCACACCAACCTATGGTTGTTGAAGGGAATAGCCCCTAGGGAGCAGGACTGAAAATCATGTCTGTTAATGGAGATAGAAAGGCAAAGTGACCAAAAGCAATAAAAGGCGTTAGTAGGAGCCTGAGCTGCTGTTAGGAGTCCTTTTGTGATATGGTAGTGAAGGGGATTTGTGTTTGGGGTGGGCTGTCCATTCAGCAGAGCTCTGGCATAGGTGTCTGTCAGTGTATCACCCACAGACCTGAGGCTGGAGGAAGCCAGAGTTGTAGGAAACAGGGCAGCATTAAGTTTCAGGGAGAAATGATGCAAACACAGTTCGTATATCATGCAGATGGACCTCTTATCTGAGCTTCTCTGTTGTGGAAGCTTTTAACTTCTCTGCACTTCAGTTTCTTCTTTTTAAAGGTTGAGCTCAGCTAAATTCGTGGGATGCTCAGCAATAACAAGCCCAGCACAGTGCTCTTTTGCTCAATATTTGCTCAATCTAACCAGTATTATCTTTATTAGTGACCTCCTTCCCTTCACATTTAAATTTCTGGACACAGACAGATTGAGGAAAGCCAATTTCACTGGATTCCTTCCCTCTTTATCCTCTTGCTATTAGTTCCTGTTCTCCCAATTCTGTTTTTCCCTCCTTCCCCATTATTTACTAAGCACTTGCTTTGTGCAGGACATGAACCAGGACAGTAGAAACTAATGGAGGAGATACAGGAGTTTTTTTTCTTGGTGTTTTTCTTTAACTCAAGGAGTGTGGCTTTTTGGTTCTGTTCACAACAATGGAAACTCAGACTTCGCTGGGGAGTTGTTTTCTGTAGGGAGTGGTGTTCTCTGTGCTAAATTAGGAGGGCTGGAAGGAGGGAATTGGTTGTAATTAGAAAAGATTTAAATGACTGAAAATACTTCCCTGACTATGTAAATGGAAATTTTTCTAACACTTACACTATTCTCTTGAGACTTCTGGTAAAGGACTGCGCACAGTCTTGGCTGCGTTTACGAAGTTCTGATATGGGCTTGCGGGAACAAAGGAAGCAATAAAGGAGGGGTAATTCCAGAAGACAGTTGTTCTTCCTCATTCTTACAATTTTATAAAGTTTGTCTTTTCAGAAGAGTTTTGAACTGATTTTGTTGTTTCTTCTGGTTCTCTGATTGGCCGGAAAGAAGTTTTTTGCGAAATCATTGACTCTCAGAGTGGAGGCTGTATGTTGTGTGCTCCAGCTAGCACTTCCCAAAAGAAACCGCATTCAAGATGGCAGCCCCAGCATATAACACCCACCCTCTAAGAGAAGCCGATGCCCTCCTTTGCAGGGTCCTGTGTATCTCCTCCATTAGTTCCCCTCTCAACACTTCTTTTCTAGTTTGTCTTCTTTTCCTTATTCACCACAGGATTGGCCACTAAATCCTTGGTGAACTGGTTAATAATGATTTTCAGAGGAATAGGAGTCTTTGTAAACCTTAGGCTTCTTCAGAGTAGAGAGCGAGCTACATGAGGACCATGTAATTACAATCACCCTCAATAATAATGTGTAAGGAGAGAAAATCGTGTCACGTCCTAAGAATTCAAGAGGACTAACATAATGGTTGGTACTGCCCTCCTGAGGCTTACAGTCTGGTTGGTGACATTCATTCATAAAAAGGTAATTTAAATTGAAAAAGAAAGCAAAGTACATAATAAGAGATATTTTTAAAAAACAATAACTATATATGAATGTAAATATATGTGCTTTCTCACCTGAATATATTCATAACTTACATGTACCAGATACTATTCTAGACATCAGAAATATAACTGAGGATATTATTTATATATGTGTGGGGAAAATGTATAGATGCCATATATTCAATTTACTATCAGTGGTTATCAGAAGGTTAGAGTAGAAAAAAGAATATATTCAATTTGCTCGCTATTCTTCTCTATTGTTCTAATTAGTTAAAATGAGCTCAAGTTACTTAATAATAAAGTACTTAAGGAGAATGAAAATTTATATAATGCTGCCAGGTTTTGAGGCTGATGGCCAAGTGGTACAGACTGTCCACAGACAGTCTGGAAAACTAGAACTTGATCTGGACATGAAAGAAGATCAGGATTTCAGAGAGTCCTAAGAAACAGGAAGCAAGACAGGAAAAAGGAGGAGATCCATAAAGAATAAATAATATTGGGATAGGAATGTGTATGAAGCTTCTGACTGCAGCTGAAGATTTGCTTGGGAGAGGAAATGTGTAATACAGGAGACTGAACACAGGCACTTCTGTTGGACTCTGTGACAAATACACTGTGTAATCCTGGCAAGTGACTCTATTCTCTGGGCCTCAGTCTTCTTACCTATGAGATGGAAGGATTGGACAAAATCAACTCTAGTATTTCATCATGTTAGAAAAGTCTGTATTCTTAAGAAACTAGAGAGCATGTAGTAAAAGCCAGATTATGCAGGGCCTTAAAGGTGAGGATAAAGAATTTGCATGTAACCTGAAAGTAGTGAGGAGCACAGAAGAATAAGAGCATCTGCATCATGTGTAAATCTGAAAAGCAGTATTTAGAAGAAAGTAGACTGGCCATGATACACAAGATAACTGTCAAAATGGTAGAAGTAGATGAAGAAAATGAGTAAGGGAGAGAGAGACAGAATTTTGAGGATGGCTTACAAATCACTTAGAAGTTTACTGCATAAGAATGAGCTATAATGTTTGAGAAATCAAAAAACATAAAATATGAGTCCATAATGATACTGAGGGAGAGATAAAAAAAAATATGAGAATAAAGGGAAAGGTCTTTTGCACAGAGAAATACCAGCTAATGATTCTAGAAGAAATAGAGAATTAGAGAATTACTCTTTTTCGACCCTCAATAAAATAATTATTTCAGGCAAGCATAGTCAGTAGCTGCTAAAAAAAAAAAAAAAGTGAGATGATAGTTTATTAGGAAAAAGGATATTCACATGGCCTCAAAAGATCACCCTACATATTGTTATTTATAACAGTGACATTCTAAAGGTGCCTTTAGAATTGGAGAGATCTAGTGGCCTTTACCCATGCGACCAAACTTAGACTCACCAATAGTATCACAACCTCCCATTTTGGTCCTCCTAATGTGATACAGTAAGCAGTACACAATATCATTCCCTAGATTTTGCTAAAAATGTTTGACCTGATTCTGATTGGGAAGGAACAATTGACAAATCCAGAATGTGGAACAGTTTGTAAGCATCTGGCCTTAACTCTTGAAGAGAGACAGAAAGGGGGAGGAAGGAAGGGAGGGAGGGAGAGAGAGAGGGAGGAAGTGGGGGAGAGAGAGAGAGAGAGAAGAAAGAGGAGGAGGAAAAGGAGGAGGAGGAGGGAAAAAAAGAAAAGGAGAGAAAGAAAAACATCAATATCGTTAAAGAAAAAAGAAGGTAGTATTTCATATTAATAAGACCAAAGACATAATAATAACCAAATATAAGGAAACCTTGATTTGATCCTAAATTGAAGGGGAAAAATCTATAAAAGACATTTTGAGGACAATTAAAGAAATCTGAATAGGTATAATGAATGGTATAGAATTGTTAGCTTTCTTTGGTGTAATAATGACAGTGTGATTATATAAGAAATATCTTTACCCTGAGGATATACCTTGCCAGTATGTTATGTTGAAAATGGCATGATGTCTGCCACATATTTCAAATGGTTCAGAAAAAAAGTTCGTGTGTTTATGTGTGTCTCTTCTGAGATAGATGTTAGATTAAATAGATAATTAAATAAATGATAGGTAGGTAGGTAGATAGATAGATAGATAGATAGATAGATAGATAGATAGATAGATAGATAGATGCAGAGAGAGAGAAAGGAGGGGGGAGAATAAATGTGCCAAAATATTAGCAACTGTTGAATCTCGATTTTAAAATGGTATAGATTTTCCTTGCACTGTTCTTTCGATTTTTCTGTAGTTTGAAATTTTTCCAAAATAAATAGTTGGAAGGGGGGTTCTGTTGCAATTGTCTAGATTAAGACTTAGAACTAGGGTAGTAAATTAAATAAGAAAGAATAAAAGCAAAAGACATTTGAAGGGAAAATAGATTCATAAATATCATATCTTAGTAATAATGGTAAATACAATTTGATTTTCAGCATCTCTGTCTGTTCAGATTTCTTCCCCTTGTTTTGACTGATGAAGCAATTGAAAGAGAGGATTTAAGAGTCCTTGACACAGTTTGCCTGAACTCAGAAAACTGTTTCCTGGGAGCTTTTAGGCAGTAAAATGATGACCTTATTTTTAGGTGCAGGATCAGTAAGAGAAATGCTAAAATGTAATTATGGACAATAGTCAGGTGCTAAGATATACATAAGCCCAAACACAAAAGAATGCCATTATCCTGAGGAGCTATGGTGTTAATAAACATCAGGTGGGTCCTGATGCAGCAGCCAGAGTTTGAGTTTTGTATTAATGGATTTTGGCCTTAATATCACTTTATTTAGCACTCGAACCCTTCAGATGCTTTAGGAATAGACCATTTGACAGGTATATCTCTAGAGACAGTTTTTCCTTCTCTTTAAAATTGATTTTAATGCTTATGAACAAGGTCAACTGTACAGAAAAAAAAAAAAAACAAGAATTCCTTTCACCTATACTACAATCTCATTAAGGCTCATTTGGAATTAGTAGATTTATGTGAAAAATGACATCAATTCAATATTTCTTATTGCAAGTGTTACTGCATTTTTGGTAGGATAATTCTTTACTATGTATGACTTCATCACAGTTCATAGGACTTTTAATATACCTGGGCCTTGCTCAATTAATGTCATTACTGATGCGAAAATCTGACATTTTAAAAACAAAAAAATATCTCCCCCTTCCCCACATTTCCATATCCAGCTGAGAACTTCTGTTAGACTCTAAGTCACTGAGGGCAGAGCCACTGCTCTATTCCTTGGTGCATCCCCACAACTCAGTACAAAGACAGCCACAAAGAAGATACTTGGTAAATATCTATTGAATGGATCTATGCAGTGTTTGAAATTTGATTATTTCAATTTACTCAGTTTTCCTATAACTATTACTGTATTTTTAACTATTACTGTATTTTCCTATAACTATTACTGTATTTTTAATTTGCTTTGGCAGCCCTTGTTTTTTATTGTCAAAGTAACACAAACCTCAAACTGGGTAGTTAACAATTGTTATCTAACTTTTAAAATTGTTATGGAGTCTACGGCCATGCCAACCTGAACAAGCCCAATTTTGTCTGATCTTGGATGGGAGACCAGGTGCTGTAGGCATAAAAAAAAATAAAATAAAAAATAAGGGATTGTAAGCTGACAAGGTCCTTGCAATCTGTGAGGTCAACTAAGGGTTGCCTCGCCTAAAAAATAAATAAAAATAAAAAATAATAAAATTATTATGGAGATACATGTTCACTTAAAAGTTATTCAGATACCCCTAAAAACTATAAAATGAAATGCAATCCCTTCTCTCCTCTTTAGCATTTCTCCTTCACTATGTCCCCAACACTGTAACCCTTTGAAATCACCATTAACGTTTAGTATTTCGTGTATAACCTTTCAGGCATTCTCTATCAGATCATATATCACTTTTTTAACAAGCAGGGTTACATATATATATACAATTTTACAAATTATTTTTCTTCAGTTTAGCAATATAGCATAGATATTTTTCAGTATCAGAATATTAAACATGTGTGTTGTTTTTAAAGGCTACATACTAATCCATTATGTGGACATTTCATAATTTATTTAATCAATTCCCTATTGATGGTGTTTTTAACAGCTGATTAAATTTAGTGATAGTGTCATCACAGAAAATGCAGAAATCTACATTTTTAAAAAAAAAATTTAACTGAGCGTTTGCAGCCAGTCCACTGATTTCAAGAGGGAGAACATGCTGAGCAAACTCAGAAGATTGCTTTTATTACCACCATCCATCATGGAAAGGCCTCAGCCTCAAACGTGACCCTAACCTACAGAAATCTGTCAGCCTGGAAACGTATACACACATCTCATCTCAGAATAGAGGGCTTAGAGGATAAGGCAAGAAGCACATCTTTTAGGGCAGGATTTTAGCCTCATGCCCCTGAGTTTGATCTTGTGGTCAGAGCAGTTTTGGGAGTTGGGCATTGTGAAGGTAAGTGAACCCTTAGTAACAGTGTTTTTAAGGACACTGGAATATGTTATGTGGGATTCAAGAATACCTCAACCATAATAGCTACAGCCTTACATGGTTCTAAGAGACATTTGTATCACCAGAGGCCCGTGCACAAAGCACAATATGATGGACAGGGCCCTGGAATGAGGCGAAAGTTTCTGTCGTGGGTTGTATTACATGGGTCACTATTCTCATGTTCATATATTCCCTTTTAAAGTATATCTTAAAGGAAATTCCTGAGCCATTTTGCCAAGTCCTAATGGATGACAGAGCCCCAAAGGAACAGTTTACAAACCTGCACAGTCACTGCACAACCTGAGACTGAAATCAAACACAGCATAAATGATGGGCCAGCAAGAGTGCGCAGAACAAAGAGCTACATCTCCACAAGAGGTCTCCACATCTAACTGATCGTCGGTCATACGCTTTTCAAAAACAAAGATTCTTGAGCCCACCCTCAAAAATTCTGATCCATTGAGTCCAGTTTAATCGACCATTCTCTCCCTACATGACAAATTCCTTCTGAAAAGGCCTCTGTTCAGTACCTGGCTCATAATAATATGCATAAAAGTTTGTCGAAAATATTCTAATAATTTAAGTAAAGTTATATGGCCTAACAAATGTAATAATTCATTAATTCAAGAAATATTAAGTATCTGCATAGCATTCCAGGTATTAGAGATATGGAGGTAAATGAGACCAAGTCCCTAGTTACAGTAAACTTTCATCGGGGTGGGTGAGATAATAAACAAGCAAAATACCATGTAGGCCTAAGTTCTATAAGAAATTAAAACACGATGCTAAAGATAGTCTGGAAGGCTATTTTAAAGGGGTAGTCAGCAAAGAGCTTTCTGAGGAATTGGCCTTTAATCTGAGACTTATGAAAATAAGGGATCAACTGTGAAAAGAGCTAAGGAAAAGCCCTATACTCATAAAGACAGCTCCTGCAAGTTAAAGTAGAATGAAGACTCTTGTAGCTTAGAACAGTGAGGGAGGCAGTGAAATGAGATGGAATCAGATGAATGGGACAAGGTCAAGGCGAAGTGCTTCGATTTTATTTAAAGTACAAGAAGCCAATGGAAAAAAATTAGCAGGAGAGAGACATGATATCTGATATACATTTTGAAAAGATCATTCTAGCTTTTGTGTCAGAAATGGATAGAGGAGGGTAAGGGATCCAAAGTGAGAGCAGGGAACCCAATAGAGAAGCTATTTCAGTATCCCCAGGGAGGAATAGTGGCCTGGCCAATGGGTATAGGGTTGGAGTTGGAGAAAAGTGGATGGAACTGAAGTATGGCTTGGAGCTAGGATAAACACACATGACGGATTACATGGGGAGGTGGGAGGGAAAGAGAAATAAGGTTGGCACATTGGTTCTGGTTTGAATGGTGGATGTCGGTATTACTATTTGCTGAAAGTGAAAAAAATTCCTTAGAAACACATTTGAGAGAAAATTAAGAGTTTGATTTTGAATGTGATGAGTTTCAAAATTCTCAGACAACCAACTGGGGATGTCAAGTAAGCCGACAGATTTACAAGTATAGAGTCAAGAGAAAAATCAGAGCTGGAGATATTATCATGTTATATTTGTATAGTATATTATGAGGTTGCAACTATTTTTATTACATGTTCTTATAAAGATAGTTAGTTACTTTATTACTCAAAATGCATGAATTTTAAAAATTATTTACTGTGTTTCAGCCTGTAGTAATTGGGTTCGGATGACCAAACTATATATTATCATTTTCAATTAAAGACTCCAAAATGATTAGCCCTCTATAAATGCTCTGGTAAACCGAAACATTTTTTAATTTTTTTTAATATATGCCAATTTTTTGCATCGAAGAACCAAATTTAAAAGGCATGTTAATTTTAACTGCTAAGACATGTAAATATTCAATATCAGCTTTTCATTTTGCCTCTGCTCCAAGAGCATTCTGGTATTGAGCTCTCATGCAGCTACTGTCAGAAATGTTATCACTCGCCACCGAGTATAACAGCCTCCAGGAGGAGAAAGGAACTTAATTAGAAATTTCCACTTCAGATATAATTTATAGTTTATTCACTCTGAGATGTGCTAGAGGGCATTGGAAAAGTTTAACACTGAATGAACTGTTTGTTTTTCTCAAATTTTCAACAAAATACATATGGCACGTAAACTACGTTTGTTTTTAAGCAAAGGAAAGGACCTCGGAGATTTAACTTGAAGCTCTAGATGAAGTTTCTAGATGAAGGAACTGAGGCCAGAGAGCTAAAGAGACTTCCCAAAGTTAAATAAGCTAACAGCAGGTTGGGATTGAAACCCAGGATTTGTAACTACTAGAATAGTGCTTTCCAGAGCATCACAGTTCTTTTCTTCAATGTCTATAACACTAGCACTTATTCTGTGTCTGCTGAGTCTTTACTGAGATAATTTAATACTAACCTAGGTCATTCTCTTACTTTGTGTGTTTCAGGGAAGAGATCATTAATAGCTAATAATTATTTGTTTTATTATACACCAGGTACTGTTTTAAGTGCTTTACATGTATTAGCTAATCTAACTTTATAGCAACTCTGTGAAATGGGTACTCTTATTATCCCCATTTTGTACAACAAGCCTCTTCTACATCTGATTGGGTCTAGTCAGATTCATCTTAGAAACACCAAGACTAAAATGATTATTACTATTAACTGTTTTTCAAACTCCAGATTTATATTTTCCAACTGCCTGTAAAACTGCAGATGTCCTATAAACACAGCAAACTCAACATGACTTAAACTAAATGAATTACCTGGAGCCAAGCCCAGAGAGGTGAGGCAGTACTCAAAGACCTGGCTCCCCAATGGCCTCCAGGGGTCCCCAACCGCTGTGCCATGGATTGGTACCAGCCCGTGGCCTGTTAGGAACCAGGCCACACAGCAGGAAGTGAGCAGCGGGCCAGTGAGCAAAGCTTCATCTGTATTTGCAGACGCTCCCCAATGCTCGCATCACAGCTTCGGCTCCACATCAGATCATCAGGCATTAGACTCTCATAGGAGAACCAGTCCCAGGTGCTGAAAAAGTTTGGGACCACTACTCTAGGGGACAAGTTGTATAGAAGAAAATTCATTATTGGCTAAGGGAGTTGGGTAGGAGGCACTTGATCTTTGCATCAAGTCCTAATGTCAGTCATGGTGTGATTCTGTCTGGTTTCAAGGAGATGTGGCCCATAGGGTCTTTCAGCCTTCATGGGACTGGAGCTGAAACTCAGCTGAGGTCAAGATGGTATCTTTAGTTTGACCAAAACTCTATCTGTGGTTAACAGATCTGAGGCTTTGTTTCTAAAACTGTTTGATGCTGACCAGAATCTGTTGTCCTAAGAGCTGAATGATTAAAGAAGTGGTTGTACAGTATGTACGAAGGTGAAAAGATAAGGCAAAAGAAGAATCAAGTGGATATAAGGCCAGTTTGAATCAAGGAGAAAGAGAAAAAGTCATTTTAAAGAAGTGAAGATTTGGATGGCTACACATTTAACATTATAAATATTATTTAAACTCTATTTGGTTCCCAGAAGTATTTGAGGAGAATAGCTATATAAAAACTTCTGTGTCCTCTCTCAAGTCTAGGCCCCATTTCCCACCCTCATTTCCATTCTCATTCTTTTAGTTCAGGTCTTTATCATCTACCATTTGTAATACTGTAATAGCTTCCAATCTGATGACCCTATTTATGATCACTTAAACCCCAACTTTTCACTGTTGCCATAGCTATTCCCCATGCTCTCTCCTAACTCATATCAAATTGTGTTAAATGCCTCTTAAAAACTCTCCCCTGGCCTCTTATTGACAAAACTTTTCAACCTAGCATTCAAGGTCCACTTTTGCTGGCACCATTTTTCCTTTCTCTATCTTCATGCTCTGTGCCAACCACCCCAACCAACCCACAATTCAAGCTTAAAAGGGTTATTTATAGTGTCCTTGCTTCCCTCACATATATGTGATAAGGATCAGTTAATACACATGAATGCTTTTTTTTTATACTTGTTTGTTTATGTCTCACTTTGTTTAATAAGAAATGTGAAGTGGGAAAGTTTTCTAACTGTAAATCACTTTTGTGATGTTATTTTTAAACCATGGAAATCATTGAAGTTCGAATCGCAGGACACCCTAGAGGTGGTGGGGCCTCTCACCTTCCATTTTCCACAGCAGCTTATCGACTGGCCTCAGTCAGCTAGTGGCAGAGTTTTCAACTGAACCAAGATTTCCACCTCACTACATCTCATCACTTCAGGAAAATGAAAATAGATTGTTTTTTCCTCTTGAGAAAATATGGAGCCTTTACATTTATTTGATTCACTGGTGATACATCTGCTCATCTTACTATCTCTTGTCTCTCTGAAGAAAATAGAAATAGTTCAGATTCTGTTCCAGTTTCTTTCTGCTGCCCCCTGCCACATACCAAACAGACCCCCAGCTGTGAAATAATTTGCTTGAAATAGTCCCCTGTGTTCTGTACTTGACTAATTCTAATTGGAATCTAGTGTCAATTATCTAGACCTTCTCCACTGGGTCACTCCTTTGTATTTTTTAACAATTCAATTAAATTTGTAGTTCTTAGCTACTCTTAGCTATTCCAAGACAATCTTATACCAAATCTATTTTTTAATTTTATTATTGCTAATAAAAGTCATTTTAAAGTCTAGATTTCATATAAAATGCATATGCTATAATACAAATAGCAACTGTTGATCGATTACTTACTCAGTGTACCAGGTGTTAAGTACTTTATTAGCATTATCTCTAATTTTCCAGACGACAATCCAGCAAAATGACAGTTTATATTTGCATTGTTTGTAAGGAAACTGAAGGTCAAAGTTAAGTAACTTATCCAAATACTCAAGGTCATAGAGTTGGTCAGTGATGAGACCAGGATTTGAATCTTGACCTTCTCAAGTGTAAACTCAGTGTTCTTCCCATAGCACTGTTTCCATAGCAGGTAGATGACATAATCTGGGATGGAAAACATCAACAGCCACAGTCAGTGGTGCTGCCTTCTGAGAAGCGTCTCCAAAAGGATCGATTCAGCTTGGGAGGCTTTTAGTGGGGCTGGCAATAGCACATGCCTCCTGAATATTCCCTGTATTTTCTCCAGCACTCCTGGGGTACATGAGTGATGGTGGACTATTTCTCACTTCTAAGCTGAAGATTGGTTATGCATTGCAGCCATAATAAACTCCAAATTTAATAAAGTGTCTTATCATGCCTGTACCACCAAAGTCTTGAGAGTCGGTAATGTGTCATGCTTAGGAATGCAGACTTTTAAACCAGATTGCCTGGGTTTAATTTCTGGCTTTGCCATATATTAGCAGTGAAACCTTGGGCAAGTTATTTCATCTGCCTATACCGCAGCATCTTTCTCTATAAAGTTTGCATTGTTACTCATTCTTACTTCATAGAGCTGTTACGAGGCTTAGGGAAGTTTGTATACAGAAAATGCTTTAAATGCGGCCTGCCACAGAGTAAGCACACATGTCAGCTGTCACCACTATCAACATCATTATCATCATCACCCACGTCATCACCGCCATTTCTCCTACCTCATCTCTCACCTGTTTCCCATTCTCTTTTCTCCCCTCTCTACTCTTCAGCAACAACTATTTTCTTTTCTTCACATGTGCCAGATCGTTTCTCACCTCCGGACCATTGTATGTGCCTCCCTCTGCCTAGAATACGTCTCTGGCCATCCCTCTCCTCACGCCACTGTCTGGATAACTCATTTCGATCTTGTATCTGATGCCACTTCCTCCAGAAAGCCTTTTCACACCTCCTCATACCTTAGCAGGGCCTGCTCCCCTGGGTCCCAGAGCATTCTGATCTTTTCTTATCCTGCTATTTCCTACCACGTGCTAAATTGTATGTTTACCTCTCATTGTCCTCTACTGAATAGCAAATTGTTTGCAATGGCTATGTGTTACACTAATTCACTTTTTCCCTTAAACTGAAAGAGGAAATGACTAAAATTAATATTTTTAAAAAAGAAATGTGTATCAACACCATGTTTAGCTCTAGATACTACACAAAGAACACATTAGAAGGTAATAGCTATAAGTTAACTTTCATGTTGCTGTAATTGACTTTATATGCACTCAGCTGTGTCTGATGAGGTATTAAATAATATCAAGATGCTAAAAATCCCAAAATGGAATGGATGGACTAGAGAAAAAGATTTGCAGAGGCAAATCATCACTTGGTGAGAATGATATAAAGGGATAAGGAAGAGAATGAGTTCAGTTAACCTGAAAAGAGAAAACTATCTTCAAATATTAGAAGAGGACTACATGAAAGAAGAAATCATAGGAAAAAAGAAACCTTCTCTGAACCCTTAGAGGGCAGAACTAGAACTAAATGCTGGACAGTACTAGGAAGGGAAGATCATTTAGATTCAGCACAAAAAATCTTTGTATATTACTAACACCAAATGGAATGGATTTTCTGGCAAGATAATGAGTTCTTCATCGATATGAAGCTAGGGTCACATAAAGCTTAGAGGACCATTGACCTGGGATAATATAGTGTGAATGTATTTTTCACTCATTAATTTGCTTATTCACTCACCTATTCAGTTATTCTGCATCTACTATTTGCCAGGTACTAGCTCCAGTAAGATAAGCTCCTACCTTTAGGAGTTCACAAGCAAGCACATTGTACCAGTCCATTCAGATTGAATCTTCGAGGACTATGAGGAGTTTTCCAGTGAGGAAGGAATGAAAAATTGTGTTCTAGATAAATAAGATAGCATGTGCAAGGATGTAGAAGTGCCCAAATGTGAGAAATGAAAAAAGTCAACGTGGTGGGGGACAAGGGTATAAGATAATGTCTTTGAATGACCTTAAATGTATGCATTGGGGGTCAAAAAAGATCACAAAAGTTCTCCCCATTTCTAAAAGTCTCATTCTATAATATTAAGAAATAGATAATATTTCTGGAGAACATGGAGTTATTTCTGGAGAACTGGAGCCCCAGGCCAGGGGCCCTAGAAGCTGAAGTAGCAAAAATAATGCTCATCTTTTAAGAATAAAAAGAAAAAAGATTGACCCTGGACATTATTCATCTTCACATCAGCATCTGAAGAAATACCTACAACTACTTAAATCAACTAGAAGTCCTAATCTTTCTATCCATTGGTAACATGATTGTGAAAGGATGTCATAACAAATAGAATTTTTTTTCTATGATCCAATGACAATTGTATACATATGGAGATAGCAGTAAATGGAATTTTCCTAGCCTGCCCAAAGCCTTTTGCTTCAGCCTTACATGATCTGATCTTTATAAGCTGGGCCATAATGTCTAAATCAAATTGCTTGGGCCCATTGGAAAACATATCACACTCAATTGTGTGCTGTCAATCTCTGGAAGCTTGAAAGGCAAAATTCAGAATTGGTATTTGATAGCTATACCCCCTCAAAACTGTACAGGATATTAAAGGAAGAACTGCAGAAAGTGGTAAAGAGCTCAAGAGTTTTAGTTAAACTGTTTTAAGTCCTTAACCTCTTCCAACTATTTAACCTTGAAGAAGTTCATGATTCTCTCTGAGCTCAGTTTTCTTATTTATAAAATCAGAAAAACAATTCCAGATTTCCAAAGGTTAAATGAGAGACTGTATAAATATCTCCTATATATATGAGCATGTCTGATAATCAGTTAATATTATCAATGACTATCACTGTTAATCTCAAAAATAATTAATGGCATCCGATCTCCTAGTCCATGCCTCAGAAGAGAAAATTCAAACCAAAGCAGAAAAATAGAAATAATAAGTATATGAGTCTGTGTCACACTTGGTATTTCAAAATGTCATATCAGTGGTGGAAATTGTTTTTGAATGCCTCTGAAAATGTTATTTGAACAAAGATTACTGATTAAAACTTAATATTCAGAGGTAAAAATAAGGATCAGAGTGACCTTGAAAAGTTTGAAAGATTAGAAAAGAGCAAGTATGCTAACACCTAGAGGAAAATGAGCAGGTACACATTGCAATGTGGTATTGTTTGGGATAGCAGCAGCACCAAATGCTCTGCAAATGTTGAGATCCATGGAGAATTAGGCTTAAGATAAACAAGATTTAGTTATTACTGGCCCAGTGGAAAACAAACACGTACATAGTAGGGTAGGGCACACCTGTGACAGGAAAGAAGCCTTGGCTGGTCCTAACCCTGGGCTAACTCTGATGTGACTTTGGGCAAGTTCCTTCCCCTATGGGGATTATCTCTAATGCGTAAGTGGTGGATGAACAAGTTTCTAACGCTCTTGCAGCTCTGAAATTCTGTTTTTCTTTAAAAAAAAATCAAACATAAAGTAAGCCATGTATTATATTCTGTTTTGGTTAATGTCCATTAGATTTTATTTCATCACTTATAATTACAGCTCTTTGAAGAAATACCCACAGCAATAAATAATAGATACTAATTGCTGAATGCCTACTTGTACCAGGCTCCATGTTAAAGGCCACATTGATTTCATCCAACAGCCCTGGTATGTAGATGTTATACCCAAGCTGAGGTTTGAAGAAGTTAATTAACTTTCCTAAGTTACTTAGATATAACTGGTGGATTCAGGATTCAAACCCAGTTATCTGACCCCAGATCCTTTGTTCCTTCTCACTTTTCCATGCTTTCTTAATGCACTAACCAAGAAAAGTTTAGAGGATAATTAGAATATTGAAAGATGTGGAAATCTGATGCTATAAAGGAAAGGTCTAAGAAAGAGTGATTGTCCACCTGGTTCTCACATTAAACACCAAAATATATTCCCATAGATCAAAGATTAAATGGCTAAAAATTAAACTATGGTTATATTAGAAGAAAACATGAGTAATTTGTCAAGTAATTGGAGAAGGAAAGACATACAAAACTCAAAAACTAAAGAGGAAACAAAGTTATAAATGTGATTACATAAAACCTTTTAAACTTCTATATGACAAGAAATATCATACAGGGGGAAAAATTTAAATAGTTAAAATACAATACACAAAATAGAAATACCAAATAAGTAAAAATGTTTGCCATAGTTATCTGAGATGGACCACTAATATTTTAATATGCAGATAAATTTTTAAAAGAGCAAACTATCGAAATAAAAAATAAGCAAAATAAATCAACAGACATTTTATGCAAAAAGAAATTTAAATAACTAACAAACATATTAAAAGGTGCTTATGATTTCTTCATAATTGAAGAAATGCAAAATTTTAAAATACAATTATTTACCTATCAGAATGGCAAAGGTCAAATGTTGGAGTATGTGCAATTTTTATGGGTGTGAGGAAGTAGCCAATCATATAACTCTACAGTTTTGGAGGTAACTTAGCAATAGCTACCAGGAGTTAATACTCATACCCTTTATCCAACAAGTTATTGTTAGGTGATATTTATTACAGTGTTGTATATAATAGCAAAATACTGAAGCAACCTAAGGGCCTGTCTACCTTGCACTGATAAAATAAATTGTTTGACACTGAATAATAGAACACTGCTATAGCTGTCAAAAAGAATGAGACAATGTATAGGAATATGCAAATGAAGAACGCTCTCCAAGATATCTTAATAAGTGGGGAAAAAACAAGGTATCAAATAATGTGTAAATATCTTATTTGTATAAAATTTTAAAATTATAATTTTATAAACCTTATATTCATAACAAAAATAATTGGTTGTATATACAAAAAGCTATCAACCTGGTTACTTTGGAGAGAATAATAAAAGGTAGGGAGAACCTTTTATATTTATGCCTTTTTGTGTTGCTTCATATTGTAATTTTCATATATGTGCATTATGTGCATATATTAATTTTATTTTTTATATCAATATATTATCTGGGCAATAAGATTATGGCCTGTTTTTGTTTTCTTTATTAATTTCTGTTCGTTTAGTGAATAATCATTTTTAAAATGTGTGATAGCAAATTTAAAGAAATGAATAATATACATGCTCTTTGATTAGAAAGTATACTTCTAATAAATTTATCCTTCAGAAACACATTCATAGTGTTTGTGGTAGCAAAAAGCAGATGCAAACCTAACAACATCAACACGGATTGTATTGATAAAATGTTGATACATCCATACCATGGAATAAGCTCTCATTAAAAAGGTAAATCGATGTGAGCTGATATGGAAGACGTCTGAGATACATGGTTAAATAAAAAGCAAAACAAAATAAGATATAGAATTATATGTGATGTGATTCTGTTCATTTAAATAAAAAGGTGATAATATATTTAAAAATATAGAGAGAAAGAAACAGAGATAAAGTCATGTGCTTGCATATGTATATAGTAGATTTCTATAAAGTGTTCTCAAGACATCGCTCATGGTGATTACCACAGGGGTGCGGATGATGAAGTGACTTTTTACTTTTCCTTTTATACCTTTCTGAAACATTAGAATTCATTTACCATGATCAGGTATCATTTTTTTAATAAAAAGCTAACTCGAATTGTTTGAAAAGAGAAGAGATTATTTGGTCCATGACATTTGTGTATTCAGCTTACTGTAGGCAGGAGCTTAGATCAAATTACTTTTCCTGTCTCTTCCGGCTTTCTGAGTCATACTTCTGACTCACCAATGCCTGGATAGTCTCTGAAATGGCTGTCATCTTCTCGGAGTAAATCTGAATTCTGAGGGCCTGTTAGACTCTAAGACTTCTTTGAGTCTAACTCTAAGAAGCAGGAGAGAATTGAGGCTTGGACTGGTAATATGACAATCACTCAGCTAATGAGTGGCACAACCAGACCAAGCCTAGCTTAGCGGACTTCCCAATTTACTATGTAATCAATGCTCTCATTAAGGAGTTCACCAGAATAGAAAGCCAGGGAAGAGGCCGGAAAAATTACAAATGTTAATAAGGAAACTTTAACAAGGTTATTATGAGAGGATCAGAAGGTAGAATTGATGCTCCAAGCCTGATAGGGAAACGCAGTGGTCACCCTCGAACACACACCCAATGTCGTTGTCAAAGAGGATTGATGAGAGGCCCAATAAGATTCTACACTTCATGTGTAGATACACTGATGAGTTCTTTTATTCTTTTTCACAAACGATAGCCACCTTCCCTGTAAATAAAAAGAAGCAGAATTCTGATATCTATAAAAACCTAGCTGTGTGTAGGTTAGAAAACTGGACTTACTGTGTGTTCAGTCGAAGCAGAAAAGCTTCCTAGGAGCTTGTGTTGTTCTTTGTTCCTCACCCTATGTCCCTCTCCTGGGGCAGAGAGCCCTGTCATTGAAAAGCACCCAGTAATTATATTGTGTTGACTCAGACTGAATTGATTCGAGGAAGATTTTAGCTTTTGCTTCTCTTCTCACTAAATTTGACTTCAGAATAATTTTTCCCTCATGGCAGAGCTTTGTGCTTGTTTTTTAGATGCTCTGTTTTTCTCCTGGCATGGGCCCCAAAATGGGAGTTCGCAACAGCAACATAAACTCCAGACATTCTTTATTTCATTTTGTCATAATTCATGCTAGAATTGTGCATGAGAAATGGGGCAGTTAAGTTTATTTTGGAACAAGGCTCAGGGCTATCTAACCAAGCTCAGAATGACAGGACCAGGCACATTACCAAAGAGGAGGATTTGGCGGACAGCCAGCCCCATTCCATACAGTCTCCCCAGAACCTCATCTGAATATATTAATCTGTCAGCACATACTTATCTAGGTATATTACATGTGTTCTTCTTTGTTTTCCTGTTTTTTTCTCCAATTTTGAAGGGTACTATCTACTCCAGAAATCCAGGAAACTTACAGAAGCATATTAATTGTACACGCTAACATCCCAGTGGACGTGGGTACAAAAAAGTTTCAACCCCGTCAGACCATAGCACAAACACCACAAGGTGAAATTTCATTTGTCAGCTAACTAAAAGTTCTCAAGAGCATGAAACCTACTAAGTTAAGACTCAAATGCCTGGGTCTCAAATGCATGAGAAGTTTTGAGGCAGGTGACATAATCTTAGACAGCCTCTCGGTGAGGGAAAATGTTTTTATTCTTTCTTCCTGTCTTCCAGGTGAATGGCATTGACCTCCGTGGAGCATCCCATGAACAGGCTGCTGCAGCACTAAAGGGGGCTGGACAGACGGTGACAATTATAGCACAATACCAACCTGAAGGTCAGTAAGAACTCAAACTTCTAATGTTTCGATATGTTAATATATGAATGTGTACCTTCATTTCTGGTCACCTGTATTAACCAGTCACCACCAACAGGGTTTAAAAAAAAAAAACTTATTGTAAAAAAAAATCGATGTTTCATACCTCAAAAACATGAGGTTTTGTTACTCTTAAACTTCCAAGAAAAATTAAACAGCTGGAAGGCCCTGTTTGAAATACGAATTCCAATAAATAACAACTAACGTCAGCTGTACTTTATTTATATACTTAATCTGGTACACCCCTTTGGTCAACAATGAATACTATAAAAACAATTAAGATTTAGGAATCAAGAAAGAGATTTCATGCACAGAAATAGACCATGATTAGTAAACCAACCATATTCTCTCCTTGTGGCATTAACTCCTAACCCTAACATGGTTTTGAGAGGTCTCTGGTGTAGATTTTCTTTCTTTTCTCTCTTCCTCTCTCTCTCTTTTGTTTTTTGTTTTTTTGTTTTTTTTCCTTTCTGCTACTTGTTTGGAATATATCTCCATAAACCCTGAGACTTGATTAGATATCATAAATTAGATTAGCTGACTGAGACTTGATGAGATATTCTAAATTTGATTAGCCATACCCCGCTCTTTGGTTTGTTTCAACATCTGTTTCTGTGATCAAATGAGGTTCAATGAGACAACTGGGATGTTATCTATTATATAGTTGATTTCTTAGCAAATTTGTATATAGGTTGCGCCTTTGTAAACGAAACACAGTTAAGCTCACCATTGTGGGCTACACTTTGTACAAAAAAAGAGGGAGGATATAGCTTCTGTCTTCAAAAAGTGTAGTTAATTGCTTTTGGTCTACATGGTTAGCAGAGAGGAATATTAAACAGTCAAACATGAAAATACAAGATGCCACCAAGGAAGAGCTTTTGTGCATGTGGGTTCATAGAACTTTGGCTTTTCAAATAAATTTTTAATGGCAATTGGCGTATTGTTTTGGAAGACTGAGGTTTACGTCTTGCTTGTGACATCTTAAATTTTACCATTAATGGCAGCCAAACACACGTTTTACATGAGAACAGAGAAAACATTCCGCTACATGTATTTTCGTATATTGTCTTCACGTTACCTGACTTTAGAATTAGAATTTGCTATGGCTTTACAAAAAACAAACAAACAAAAAAATTATGAAGTGCTTTCTCCTATTGCCCTAGCCCAGATGTGGCTAAAGGGCTGGCAAAGAGAGGATATGTAACTGCCAAAGAGGGAGGATAACACCAAGGGACTGGACCATGTTCTTCCCAGACAGTTTGAGAAGTCATCTACTGCTTAAGAATTAGTAGGTATGTCTTCTAATAGGAGTAAATGGCTCCAAAGTATCCATTGTAAAAAGAATATGAAAAGATCTGGATTAGCACAATTTGAAAAAACAAATTCTACCTCACATAAACTTTTTCACAGGAATTCTTCCATTTTCTTGAGCTGTTTTCTTTTGCTCTCAAACTCTGTGTCCTTCCTCTTAATCTGGCACATGGTATAAATATCCCTGGTTGTTTTCCTGTTTCTGAAAAATTTCATCTCAAACAATTCTGCAAACTGGTAAGAGGGTCAGAACTCTAGTTACATCAGTTAGAAGCTCTTAATAGTGAAGACGGCCATTCAAATAACCTTGAACAGAATAATTTCAAGTTTTAAAGGCTACAATAAAGGACAAGCATGTCCTAGTTCTATCAGCATAAATATTCATCTTAAGCTTTCTTACAACTTAGTTTCCTTTAAGCAATATACTTAATTTGGATACTATGCAGTACTTCATTAAGATGCCTGTTCAAAGCATATCTTATAAATGATATAAATTGATATTTAAAATGCTTCTAAAGAAACCTACGAATAACAACAACAAACATTTCAAAATGCTAAAATGCAGTTCAGATTCACAGAATGTCTTCCTTATTTTAGTATTCTAACTGCATTCTGATTTGTTACAGCTTTAAATCAATTTAAAATGTGGTCATGAAACACAAAGCAATCATTTTCCCCCTTGGAAAATATAATGTGAAACTAAGCCTTAATTTAACTATTGTTTGAAATGGAAAACTAATTAGGTTGTCGTTTAGGTCATTTAGAGACATTTAAAGTATACAATATCTTTAGAAAAAAATGAAAAATTTACCTTTAAAATAACGAGTGAAAAGAAGAGTCTGCCATGACATTCCAGAGGGAAATTCTCACCAGGTCCTCTTCATTTGCAGCAGTATTTTGAGATGTTTTTACTAAGACAGATTTTATTGACATCTCTTAATATGATCAAGAACCACACTTTTGGTGAATAAGTTTTTCATTTACATTAAAATGCTTTTACCAAGAATATTCTAGATGCTTCACTCAATATTACTAAATATTCAAAAATTTTGTCCTTAGCCCAGCCTAAGCCTTTGTCTTTAAGGAATTTTTTATCTTATTGAGGAGAAAGAACTGAGACAGTTAACAGAGATAAGTTTCTAATGCCATAGGACCAAAATTGTATGATAATGGTCCCATCTCTAACAAATATGAAATGTCAGAGAAGGGATAAACCTGCAGGAGCAAGAACAGTGCAAAGAGAACTTTGTGGAAGTGAGAGAACAGATCCAGACCTTACAAAAAAGGTGGGACTTCCATTCTGGGGAGGAGGAAGAAAGAATATCTTGATAAACTACATAAGATTGTGAGCTCCATTCATACAGACATAAAACCTATATTTTGTTCACTGATAAATATATCTTCAGTGTTGTGCTATAACTGGTATTTTTTAAAGAATTGCTGAATTAATGAATAAAAGTTTACCATTTTTCAGTACTTGAGTTTCCATTTGAAGGTAACCGAAGACTGCAGAGATATACTTTACTAGCACTTTTTCATTTTTGTTTCAAAGCAGAAAATAAGTGTTAAACAAGTGGGTGTTGCAAAATATAAAACCATTTCCACTGTGTTTTTCATAGCACTTAGCACATTTTTTGAAATAATTATAAATAATTTATAAATATTATAATATAGCAATAAATGTCTTCCTTAGTAAGTTTCACTGCCCAAAGAAAGGCCAACGTTGTTATATTCACTTCTGCTTAATTCAGACTTTGGCACTAGTTGTCTAAATTACTCTGTCCATCATCGATCTTATTCAATGTCTAGTTCTAGATGATGGAATTGAAGCCAAATTTGAAGAGTCACATACAAACAATGTTTCCTTCTGGTGAGTGATTATGACTCATTTTTACTGTCTTTTTTTATCCAATTCATATCACATGCTAGCTTGAAATTAATATATATTATATTAATAATAGGAAGAAAATAATGAAGTCATTTTTCCTCTTTTTTTAAAAATCGGGACTAATTCTACTTAAGCCATATGTAAAGTTAATTCTTGTAAAACTTATAATGACCTACATTCAATTAGTGAAGTTACTCCGACACAACTTTAAAAAGAGAATATAATGCCCACAGCACCCTACCTCCCATCTAAATACACATATATATGCCTTTCTTTACCCTTTCCAGCCATCTTCCCCATTCCTTTAAGAATTATCTTTCTAAAAAATATGACCCCAATGTGCCTATGCACAAACTTCTTGCCCTTCACAATACGATCCCATCCAACTTTCACGCCCCCCCCCATTCGCCTCACCACCATGCACCAGTATAATCCTTTTCCTCTCTTCCACTGCTGCATAGAACTGCTCCCTGCTCCTATACTTGATCTCAAATTGTCATTTTACTGGGCCTTTGCTCACGTGGATTCCTCTACCTGGAATTCTTTTTTTGCCCCTTTCTACCAGTAGGATTCCTACTCATCTTAAGGGCCCTCAGACATCAACTTCATTATGAAACCGTCTTTAATCTACTAGGTCAAGGCTGACTTATTCTTCCTCTGAGCTCCCTAGACCCGTATTCAGATACCTGGTGTGTCCCTTATCATGATTCGCACACTTCTCCACTCAAGTAAGCTTCTAAAAGGCAAGGGTCCTCTATTGCTCATTTTATCTCCTCTGTTAATTTGCTCAATATGAATTTGACCATGCTTAATTAAAGAGTTATCACATGGGCCTTCCATTGTTGTAGAAGTACAATATAATATATTCTGTGTATTGGCAAATGTTAATAGTAGGTGCTTAAGAAGTAGTCATTAAATAAATATTGAATAAATGGCCTGGAGTTTGATATTAGATACAGAAACGGTAAGTTAATTCCTACATTGGACATTTGGCATTGATTCAGTTTTCAGATGGTGCCTTTTTTGTTTTGGTTACAAAACCTTTAGCAACACTTTCTCCCAAATTGCAGAAAATCTGTAGCTGCTGCTCTGTAACATGGCACAAAAAATAGACGATTAAAGCTCTAACATTTTTTTAAAGTTCTGAAATACAACTTCAACACCATTGATGAATTTTAAAAGGCATTGATTACAACCTTATTATACACTTGTTAATATATATATAAAACCTCACATTCCCCTGGGTTAGATTGGGGCAAATCTTTACAGCATCTGTTGCCTTTTCATTAGTGTAATGATACTTATATTGGTGTGAGATTATCAACTGAAGTTGAAATAATAAACCACAGATACTCACTTGGAGAACCAAGTGAATGATATAGATTGTTGAATAAAACACAAAATGGAAACAATTGCCAAGCCATTTCTAGGAAGTCCACTCAATGATTAGGCATGTCTCAGTGGTTTTACTAAGGACAGGTTAGGCTACAGGGGACCTAAAAAGTTCATGTGTTATCCACCTCTACTTTGCCTGTATCTCCCTTCTAAAAACAGATTTTCAAACAAATTTATAACCTTGCTCAAAGTGCTCAGTAAATGAACCTGATCAGGCTTCATTCTCTTTAATTATGGCTTCTCCTGCAGGTGAATAAAGAAGCAGTGAGTGGGGATGAGGTCAGATTGAACTCCATCATGGTAGATGGCTCTATGATCCAAAAGATAGTCATGAAGGCATCATCATAAAATTTCTTTGAGTAATTTACTATATTTTAAAGCAGAAGTTCATTTTAAAAAATCCTTTTAACTTTTTAAAATTGTGAAGCTAATTCAGAAAGAAAAGTAGGTATTCTTTTCAGCATGAAATGAAACTCTGATGTTATTCAGAAAAACCTCTCTGATTTAAGCCACCAAGCTTAAACCAGAGTTGGACACTATGGCGCATTTCTCTACAGGGTCAAAGAGATAATAAATTTATGAATGAATATATAATTTGCATATAAAAATATGTAATTTACCCTGTGAAGAATTTAGACGCTTTCTATACCTCGAGGTTCTCAGAAATGAGAGTATACACAACATCCAGAAAGCTTACTTACAATGCAAGCTATATTTCTTTCTTTAAATCAATGTCTACATAAGTTTATGCATATGAATGAGCAGCTGTGGTGTGTTGAAATATTTTCTCAGTGCAAATAACTGCATTTTAAATGCCCAGGCAAGATTCATAAAGGCCAGCTGTGGGTCTTGGTCAGAAACTGCACCAGCATCAGCAGGAAACATTTAAAATGAGCTTTGGAGTGAAAAGTACTATGCAAGACTCTGGACTGGGAAGAGAAAATCAGTATTCTAGGGCCAACTCTAACTTTAGTTGTGTGACCTTGTGGTAGTTATTTATATTTATGAGTCCCAGTGTTCTCACCTATTAAAAAAGAAAAGGTTAGGATGGGTAGGATATTTTCAAAATAACCTTCTGGTTATTAAACTTTGGACTAAAAACATTACCCCTAACTTCAGGTGGCATAAAAGCATAAATTTCATTACTTGAAAGTTTTGTCACCCATTTACATCTTTTTTTCATTGTTTTCATTCTTTTAGAAGAAATGAATGTACAGTCTAGTTAGCTTGATTCATTCAGTATGGTTTAACTACAATCATTGAGAAATAGAAACTAAGAATTAGAAAAATCCTTAAAGACCATCCTGTCCAGCTTCTTCATTTCATGGATGGGGGAACTGAAGCTAAGTCAGCATCCAGATAGGAAAGCACTCAATATCTAAAAAGTTGTTTTAACTCATGGACACGGACAATAGATTAGTGGTTACCAGATGGGAGAGGGGAGAGGAGAGGTAGATAGGGTAAAAGGTGTCAAATATGTGGTGACAGGAAGAAATCTAACTATGAGTGGTCAACACACGATGCAATATAGATAGATGATAGATGATAGATAGATAGATAGATAGATAGATAGATAGATAGATAGATAGATAGATAGATAGATAGATAGATAACCTTACTGTTGAATTGTACAACTAAAACTTACTAGATTTCATTAACCAATGTCACCATAATAAAAAAAAAAAGTTGTTATAGCTACTAAAGCTGAGGCTAATTGAACAGCTAGTAAATCCTTTAATTCTTTTAATTCACTATAGTAGTTCATGATAGCAGATTCCTTAAATAGCCCTATGTATCTAATTCAGTAAGATTATTATGATCAAATAGACATAAAGGAGTTTTAAAAATTCTCATAGAGCCTCAGGTTTTTCACTTTTATTTCTAACCTATTACAGTTGTTAATTGCTGTTGTTCATGTAGCACAGTTGAATGATATATAAAACAGCTTTAAATGTAAAAGCAATTATTATTAATTTAGAAAAAGACACCATTCTTGGAATATTAAAAATTTGATAAACTGTTCAAACATATGATCTTTCTCTTCCCCATCTTAACTTCTTCATGCAGCATACTTCATTCATCTATTATCCATTCATCCATCCGTCCATTTATCCATCCATCCATCTATTCATCCATCCATCTATCCAACATCAATCAGTTCCTCTTTAAATTGCATTGCTATAAATCAGCTTTCTCCAGAAGTATTGCATTAAATCTGGTTTAATTGATCTGGTTGTCATATTCTAATTTTTACCAAAATGTTAGGAAGGAGACTTAAGAAAAATGTCACATGACTCTAAAATTTTTATTGCTTAACTATGTCTTCCTCTACAACTCTCACATATATGCATTCCACTAACAAAAATTGGCTCCTCCTGTAACTGAAAACCTCCCAGGATGTTCCCTCACTCAAAGTATCCTTTTTTTTAGCCTTCTCCTTGTTGCTTTTGTCTCCTCCCCAACCTCCATCTAACATATAGCATCACAGAATATGACCAAATGTTTACAAAACTGATTATAGGTCATGCCTCCTTCCATTGTATTTTCTCTGTTCCCATCCCTATAAAAATCATCAAAAAAGATGATTGCTATATACTGCAGATAGAGCCCGAAGATTTATGGGAGATTCTCTCCAGATACTTTAATAATTAATGATGTTGCATCCCTCTCTCCATGCCCACACCCCAGTTTGGACCTAGAGAAATGTAATGAAGATAAAAGGAGATATTATTTCCTGATTCTTAGGAAACTCTTGACCTCACTGTCTATCCTGGAACTCTAACATCTCAAATTAATCTGAAAGGGGTTAAAAATGTTTACAAAACTGATTATAGGTCATGCCTCCTCTCACTGTATCATTTCTGTTCCCATCCCCATAATAAGTATCATTTCATAATTAAATATATTGATCTTTTGGGTATCTCATTCTGTAGTTTCATATTATTCTGTAGGTCTCTTGGCATCTACTGACATAAAGCACTCACTTGTTAATACTGAAAGAAGTCCTTGCACTGGAGACATTTTTACAACTGAAAAGATCTCTTAAATCCATACTCGTCATTAGTAACACTCAGACCAAATACATGGAAATAAAGGGGCCAAATCTTCTTCTTCATGATACAAATATTACAAAATGAACACAAATCCTCATTAGATAACCCTTCCACTTGATATGGAATTTCAGGATATTAGAGAACTGTAAAGGAATAGCCTACCTAGATAAACAGGAGAGGAATATAAAGCAAGATAGATTTAAAATAACTTAACTCTGTATTCTAGGTGCCAGATCTAGTTTACTCTCACATCTGTTTGAAAATCCCCCTGTTTAAGCCAGTCCTCCGATTTAATAACGATGAGTAATGAAACATCTTTCTTCTCTCCCCGATTCTGCAACCAATGTTTTATTAACCACATCCAAGCTGCATCCCTTTTCTGAAAGTCGATTCCCTTGTTTGTTAACTAAGACGGTTAGAGAGAAATTTAAGACTCTTTCCACCTGAAAGTTCCAGCTGAAATTCTGTGAAGTTTAGTTTACTGTGTCTTCTAATTAAAACTTGTCATCGAAGAATAATAATTACAGGTCGATAATTTCTAAATGTTCTCCTTTTATTTCACACATTTTAAACCATGGAAATTCTGCTTTAACCCAGTTGTGGGAAGGGGAAAGACCTCTATCTGTGGCAGTCTTCTCTCTGTGTTCAATAAGATTTGAACTCTCTAATAATAGTTTTAAGTTTATTTCAAGTAGAAGCACTTATTGCTTGTTGGGGCTGTCAAGATTAACAACTTACTGTGAATGGTCTTTTTCATTTAGAATCCCATCGTAGCCTAAATCTGATCAGTATAATCAATTAAACTGTAATTACCAAGCTTAGAAATAGATTTATTAAGGCTGAAAGTAAGTAATATGAAAAAACAAAATCAGTTTCAGGACATAAAGGGTACAGAAAGCTGAAATAGTGACAGTGTCTTGTATTTGTAGAATGGCAAATAGTAGCAACTTTAGAATGGAAAAGCCAAGCCTAGGAAATATATACATCTTTAATGTGCCTTATAGATCCATAATCCCCATGAGATTCCTTGTGTACTCAATGACTAAGTCTATAAAAGGCAAAAGTTCCACACTGCACTTTGGTTTGATATAATCTTTTTTATTCCTTCTCACGATTTCCTCATATTCATGTTCTTAGTGCTAAGATTAATTTGCTTTCTTAATAAAGAGTTGCTGACGTATTACAAAAATCAAGTAATGGCAGAACAAACATTCATTCATTCAATCTTCATTCACCTAATGTTTATTAAATACTTCTGACGAGTGAGTGACACGTTGCCCTGGACACTGGCGGTAGAATAATGAGAAAAATAGACATGACCCTTTCTCTACTATATCTTTAGTTAACCCCATAAAATCACACTAGTGAATCACACAACCTAACATACTTTTTAGGAAAAAGAAAAGAACTTGGATCTAGATCCTTAGAGTCTAGAAACTCAAATATACTTTTAGAGTACACTAAACCAGGCTAAACCAAAACAAACAAAAAAACTCTGACCTAGCTAGAGAGTCAAGAAGGATCCCCCCAAAATAACACTTTCTTTAATCTGAAGATAGAGTAGACATTAGTTTGTCAAGGCAGAGCAGAGGAAGGAGTTGTAAAGAAGAGGAGGGAAAGGTGTGTGAAGTCGCCTATGAAGCAGAGAGGTTGGTGCTGTGGAAGGACTGAAGGTAAACCGAGGAAAGTGGGAGAAACACTGTACACAAGATGGTGAAAGAAAGAGGTTGAGGCAGATTGTGCAGGATTGTGTCAAGTATTTGGTTCTTTCTCCTGAAAGCAATGGTGTTGAATGGCCCTGAAGCCAGAGGTTGAAAAAATCAGATTTGCTTTTCAAAAAGGTAGATCTAGCTGCTCAATAGAAAGCAGGCCAGAGAGCTCTGAAGGGGCTGGGGAAGGACCAGTTGAAAACATTCATCAAGGTGACAGGTGGTGGTGGTGAAATCAGAGTAGTAGCAGAATAGATGAATAGGTGGAGAGAAGTAGACGGACTCAGGGAGGTGGCCGGCAGGGTGAGGGGGGCAGTGAGTAAATGATCAAACCAATAGACATATATATTAGCTTATAAAAATACATAAATTTATCCATTTTATTAAAATTTGGCAAAGAATTATTGACTAGTCACAAGACAGACCCCTAAGAGAAAAGCATGTTTTATTCATCTTTATGTCTTTAGTCCGTAGCATGGCGCCTAGTTCATAGTAGGCATTTAATAAATCTAGACCAAATTAAAAAAATGAGCAATTCCAATGAATAAATGTATCTATTTTACAGGAACTTCCTCTTCACTTTTTTCTTTTAACTAAAGCAGAATGAACTATAGATGAGCAAAAATAAAGATGGAGGAAGAAATGATTGCAAGAAAAAGAATAATTAAAACTAGCCCATATGGAATACTCACTATATGCCTGACAACATTTTAAAATCTCTGTTTTATGTTAACTCATTTAAACCTCTCAATAACTTATGGCATAAGTTCTATTGCTTTGCCATTTGTTCATTTGCAAATGAGGAAACTGAGACTTAGAAAGCATTAGTGGTTTTCCCAAGGTCAGACAACTAACCAGTAGAGTAAAACCAGGGTTTGTTCTTATGCAGAAAAACTTCAGAACAACCACTGCACTAGATTGCCTCTCATAAAAAAAGAGAAAAGAAACCAGATTTGTATGGTGATAAAAGGGTTGGAGAGAAAAATGAGAAGGGAAAAAGGGGATATGGTGAATCCAAAGAAGGAAAGGTGCCATACACTCCAGGAGAATGGTGAAGAAGGGACAAATGAGTCTAATGGGGAAAAAGAGATAGGAGTGTTCAGGCTGGGCAGGCTGAGATCGGGCAGTCTAGTAATCAGATATAATTGAGAATGGAGACAGTACTGGCTTGGAATAGCTGCTGGGCCAGGAAGCATACCCAATCTAAGAAAATGTGTTCTCTTCTTTTATTTGTTATTGTTTTTGTTCTTTTCAGTGTATGGGAGTCTTGCGCCTGCAGTTCAGCTCTGGGAATAGTTGGGGCCCCAAACTGGTATAAAGGCAGGAAGAGAACTCACCATTTAGTACCTGGGAGGCAGGTAGCGACAACCTCTCTGAGTCTGAAATTCTTGCCCTATAACATAGGTATGATTATGTTTACCATTCAGAGTTGCTGGAAGAATTGGAGAAAATGGATGTAGAATGTGTAGAAGGTAATAGGCCATCCATAAATGACAACTAGTATCACAGCCCTCAACAACAAGCTTGCTTAAGTAAACACTGTGCTCCTTTCTGCTCTACTCAGAACTTTGTACTGTACTTTGAACTATCCCTGAGAGGATCAGAGAGCTTCGCAGAGCATCAGTGGTTATGAGTTCCTACTGTGAAATCAGATATGATTCAAATTCCAGCTCCACCATTAATAGCTATGTGACCTTGGACAAATTACTTCACCTCTCAAAATATTATTCTTTATCTGTAAAATAGGGATTCACATCCATGCCACTGGACAACTTTGAGAATTAAATGAATTAATTTGTATGTAATGGTAAATACAGTTCCTGACAAATAACACATCTCAGTAAATGATAACTATCATTTTTATGGGGATTACTCAGAAACATGAGTAAGCCTATGATGTGATTTTATAGGTAGAGAGATAGAAGCAGACCCAAGGGGAAAAGGGGCTTGAGAATACCCTTAGGAGACAGTGGATACAGGCTTTTGAAGGATTTCTTCAGGTAACAGAATTAATATGGAAATAATTGCTGTGGCAGGGTTAAGTAAACTGCTCTCTGAAGGGTCCTAGGGTCCAGTGAAGGAATCAAGAGCAGGGCGTGGGGGAGCACAAAACGAGTCAGTCTGGGCCCTGGCCTCATCCCACACCAAACAGAGCAGGCTTTATTGTTTTTCCTGTTCAATCTTGGGTACATGAAGCAAGGATTCTGCCACTAAAAAAAAAAAAAAGTTTTAAGGTTTTTTTAGCAGATGGCAAAAAAAGAAAAAAGGCTGTTCAAATTAAGGTATATGTGGTTAGGATCTAAATTATCTGTAAGCTCAGTTAATTTTCCATTAGAATGTAAATTCATGAGAGCATGAATTCTTATCTGTTTTGATCACTGCTATGTCCTCAAAGCCTAGAACAATGCCTGGCTCACAGTGGCCATTCGATAAATGTTTGTAAAATGAATGAATGAGCTAAACAAATGTTCATGCCTTGCAGTTTCTTCTCGAACTGTGTAGGTGGCAAAACAAACTCATCCTCACTGAAATGCCTATTAGAAGGCATGTTCATTAACTAGAGCTCCCAAACATTGATTTTTATGTGCTAAAAAAAATGTTCCATCTGTGAGAGTAGACTTTATTGTCCCAAGATTGAATCTGGCATCACTGCTGACCGAGCTGCCAAAGACAAAGACACTTTCAGTTTTATTTTCATTGTTTGCTGTGTAGAAGCAAAAAGTTAAGCAAACAAATAGACTCTTTTTCTCCAAATGAACCTAATAGTGACTATGGATTTTTGTAAGTCTTAGATACATTAAATAAAATATAAAATATTAACTTACACAGTTTTAAGGATTTGCAGTTTCTCATCAAATCTACAGAACAACTCCAAGAGTTAAATAGATGGGTATTGGTATCATCATTCTAATTCATAGGTAAGGAAAGTGAAGCTCAGTGAATTTAAGTTATTTGCTCAAGGTCATGCTACTAATAAGTGCTATGAGCTAAACTGTGCTGTGAGCTAAACTTGCACCCAGATCCTCTGAATTTACTTCTTGTGCTTCATACTTCATTCTTCAAATGTTCTTCAGCATCATCCTGTTTTATAATTCTTTTATCCAAATAAGGATAGTTGAAGCCAGAATTATCAGGCTTTCCCTAAATTTACTAAATAAGCATATTTTAAGAAAATTTATGTTTATTTGGTAGATGGATGTTTGATGGTATATCATTTTAACTTTATTTTTAATAGTAATATAATTACATGAGTTCAAAAATCAAAATAATATTAAAAGTTGTACACTGAGAAGTCTCATTTCCCCTTGCCCTTTTAGGTGGCCATTTAAAATGAAGAACTTGTCTATGGCCATGCTACCCTGAACAAGCCTGATCCTGTCTGATCTCAGAAGCTAAGCAGGGTCAGGCCTGGTTAGTACTTAGATGGGAGACCACCTAGGAAGACCAGGTGCTGTAGGTGTAAAAGAAATAAAAATAAAAAAGTAAGGGATTGTAAACTGACAAGGCCCTTACAATCTGTGAGGTCAACCAAGGGTTGCCTCACCTAAAAAAAAATGAATGAATAAATGAATAAAATGAGAAACTTATTTAAATAAAAACTGAAGCTAAGACCACAGAGGAATATACGTAATCTTATTTGTGGTGAGTTTAAAGAGAGAATTCTTACTAGGAGGATGCTAAATAGTCTGGAGAGTTACAAAATATAAAAATTGGTTATTTCTTAATTGGTTTACCATTTACATCTACTCCTCACACCCTAAGATTTTTCCCAAATTTAAAATAATTTTATAAATATCGAATTTTCTTTCAATGTGACTGTCATAATACCCACTGTTCTGCGTAAATTGCCAAGGGATCACAGGTTCCAAAAGAAACCTGTATGCAGTGTTCTTCATTAGCTGGTATGCTTTTCTTTCTAAAAAAATTTCGAACACTTAATATTCTTAAAAGAGGTCAATGGAGTCTAATGAGACCTGAAATCAAGGTTAAAGCCACCCCATTTCTTTGGAAACATGAGCGAGAGTCACCTAATTTCATATAATAGACATCTTTGCATAAAGTTATTTAATAATCTTTGTTTCTTATGTGATAGTCAATATGAACAGTCCTCTGTTTAAGGTCACTCAGAAAATTCTTTATAAATGATTGATTTTTTAGTAATGTAAATAATCATACCCTATATTGTCTAAATTTTTAATATTTTTATTTTCTTCTAAATATTTGATTTTCCTAAAAATACGTGCCATTCATAGCAGGAGATTTTTCCAGGAAGCAAAGAAGAAATGTTAGAGTTTTAGTAATAATTCCCAGGTATTATGACTTAACAATGAGCAGTGGAAAAAGAAAGACTTTTTGAAAGAAACTCAATTACTTATAAAACTGCAGACAAATAGTTGCCTTGGACACCTATTAGTGAGAAATAGTGCAAGTATAGTGTCTACATAATCATCATCAAAACACAGCTGCTGCAGTCCAAAGAAATAAAGATGTGAGATTGCTAGTTTGGGGGTGAGGCTAGGGGAGGCTGGGTGCACATGCAGAGAAAACTGCCAAGGAAATATCAAATGTTTTCAACTTGGGTAGTTCTGTTTACATTTAGGAACACATTTTTCCATCCTAGTAAATTCAAGAGAAAACACTTTCAATAGTCTTCTGATAAATACAAATTTAATCTTCTTATTGGAAGCAAAGAAAGTGGATTTTCTTGTTGATGTTTTATTTGATCATTTTATAGTCGTTGATGGTATTGAAATATTAAAAATGCATTATTTTAGTTTTTTCTCTGAGCTTTTATAGTTCTCTCACAATTTGCATTTTCTCATTGCAATTCTATATCTATGTCTTTCCTAATTATAAACTAAAAATAATAGAACTTCACAGAGAGCCTGAGACTGCCAATCTATAAAGAAGATAAAATATTATATCTGAATATAAAATATAATCATTTTATAAGATGAGAGTTGGTCTTTAGAATAAAATTTAAATGTTCTTATCAAGCATTGTATGGCAGGCATAGTTTTCTTAGGTACTTTTCATCTAAATGACATGTATCTAAATGTATGTCACCTCTCACCTCCTCAGCTACACTCTCCTTGAACTTTATGTTCTAATAACACTGAATTGCTTATTATTTGCTTAACAGGCTTTGATGTTTTGTCTTCAGCAATTATTTTTTCTATCTACCCAGGATTCCCTTCTTTTCTTGTCTACTTGAAAAACTCTTTTTCTTTCAAAGAACAAGCTAGAGATCATCTCCTCCCAGAAGCCTTCCTGGACGTACCCCTCCATCCCCAGGAGAGTAATACTGCTTTCCCTATGCTACCTCAGTATCTTGTGCAGCTGCATTTCTCCCTCAGTCTTGCAATTTATGTGAACAAATGTCTAATTTCTCTGCCGACTCTAAACTTCATGGGAAAAGGGAATGACTACAGTAGGTAGTCAATAAAGGTTTGATGAATAACAATCAATCAATAAATGAAGATTTGAGTGCTGGTGATTTTTTTTAAGTCTATGCATCTTAAAAATGCATTGGCCCATGTGGAAAAGCTGATTCTGGCTCTAAAGATATTAATAAAAATCAATGGTAAACAGTTGTAGTAGAGACAAAAGGGAGCTTCTACTTTATACCACCATGAATTGTCTACATATTAAGGAATGAACTGGGTTCAAGACTCAAACAATCACAAGTAAACATAGAGAAAGTAGGTAACAATTAATAATTATTATTATCATTATACCTAGTATATTTAAATATTTCTATATATTATGCTATTTAATCCTCCCAAACACTATAACACTATTATCCTCATTTGTACATAAAGAAATAACATCTTAGAGAAGTTACACAATTAAGTGGCAAAAGCAAAATTCCAACAGTAGTCTCCATGACTTGGGTGCCAATTTGCAATACCATCTCTCCAGGTGGGGCCAATACTCAATCAACAGTTAATCTCAACTCCTCCCCTTTAAGTCCTCACCTGTTCACCATTTCTTTAGAAAGGAGACAAAGTTCATGGTCACACAACTAGTATAGGCCAAGTTCATAGATTCGATAGCACTTTATCTTCAAATTGTTATTAAACACATTATCTGCATAGCCTTAGAATCTGCAGAGCTACGTCGTTCTGCTAAGCCTTGGGGCTTTAGAACTCTTCTTTGCTCTAACAGAGTACTTTTCTTAAATCTGGCAAGATGTTACTTAATAAAACACACATGAGTGTCAGAGCAATTGAAGGAAGAGAGTAGTGATTATGGTTTAAAAGTGGATATAAAAAGAAAGTAGATTACTACTGAAGTGAGGATTTTTGCATGTCATTTGGTTTAAATGGAACTGCGATTAGGAAGAGAAAAAGGCATCTAAAAAGGTCATAAAAAGAAAAATAGTAGCAATTTTGAATTTCAACTAAATGGATAAAATCTGGGACATCACAAGTGGAAATACTTTCTAAAGCTCCCTGCATTAGAGCATTTAATGTAAAAAGTACAAATGCCACAGAAAATGATATGAAACCTCAAAAGGACAATATGGTTGGTTGATAATTAATGAATTCTACTTGGACAAAATAACATCAAATGTATATAAAATGTGGTGCTAAGACAATGAAAAGCTGAACTTTAGATAGCAGCAAAACAAAGACGTAAAAAGGAAAAAAATTATCATAATTGGAAAAGAAAAAACCTGAGAAGGATGAATTTTATATTCAGTAAATATGTATTGCCTTTCCGGTCACAAACATGAGATTTTGGGTGTAGAGGACTAATAATTGAGCCACTGAAAAAGAAAATATTTAGGAAAAACCTAAATTACTTATTTAAAGAGAGAGAAATATGGTTAAAGACAGAGCAGAAGTGAAAGAGTGCTTCTGCTACTTTCTAGCTACATGACCTTGTCAGTTATATGGCCTTTCTCATCTTCAGATTTCTCATCTGTGAAAAGGAGTTAATAATAGCTTCTTCATAGGATAATTGTGATAAATAAGTTATAATCATAATTCCTGGCTCATAGAAAGTGCTCAATAAATATTAACTACTAAAATAATGAAAGCTAATGTTGCGAAGCGCCTAATATATGCCAGACATTGTTCTAAGAGCTCTTCATATGTAGCCATATAATCTTTAAAGCAAGCCTCTCAGATAGGGGCTAAGATTGTTCCCATTTTAGAGATGAAGAAAGTAAGGCATAGAGAGGCTAAATAACTTGCCCAAGATCACACAGGAGGAAAGTAGTAGGGCTGCGATTCAAACTCTGGTCTGTTTCCAGTGTCCCTGTCCATGGTCATCATAGCATGCTACTTTTTCATACTAAAATAATAGTGTCTTTTAATTTCTCCATAGCATTTATCACTACGTAAAATTATCTTATTTGTTTATTTGCTTATAGTTGTCCTTCTTTCATTTGAAAAAAAAGCCCCATGAGAGCAAGAGCCTTGACTCCTTATATATTAGTTTATCTTCAGCAACTAGACTAGTGTGAGACACAAAGTAGATATTCATCAAATTTATTTATGATATGTTGAATTATAGTTATAAATACTGTTGATCAAGAAGAATGTTGAGAACCCATAAAAGATGTTGAAAGAATCAAATAACAAATTGAAGGAAATATACGTAAGAAATTAAAATTCTAAGAGATAATAATATGCAAAATCACTGCTAGTAATGAATCAGAAACACTCCCCAAAATTAACAGTGACAGTTGATTTACAAAAAGATGGCCTTGAAAAAATAGATGGAACATGCTTTTCCTCAATTTTTGATAACAGAATTAAAAACCAGGCACAGTTTCATTTTTCCTCATTTTTCAAATTGATAAGAAAGAACACAGTAGAATCCTCCAGCATTGCCGCGGAGCACAAAGAAGAAATACTGCATACAAATAGGCTTACCTCATCACTCAATGCAGAAGAAAACACCCAGTAAAACCCACCAAGATTAATCTTAATATTCATATTATTTATAAGAAGAAAATATGATAACAGCATTTGCCAACATTCAAGTTAATAAGAAAAGCACAACGTTAAAGAAGTAAAATTGACATTATATGCTGCAAATTGCCCTGAGGATTCCACATGGGCCTACTTTTCATTTCTTACCCACATCTACAGCCCAGGCAAACATACTCTATCAGTTCATTGTGTATGATTGAGCCATAATTCTGATGTCTTTATTTTCCATGGTAGGATCAGGCAGCACTTTCCTGTCTCTCTTCAATTTGAGGAAACCAGTAATACATTTACTGTTCCTCTTTTGTTCCAGCCCTTTCCTAACTGCTGGGAACAAAGACTCTTCACTCTCAAAGGCAAAAGAAACAAGGTCTTTTTGACTACTATGTTTTTTTGAAGCATCTGTCTACATACTGGATCCTAATCCTATATTTGGGAAACTTCTAGCCTCTCTGTCAAAACTGAAGGCGTTTTGTTAGTGCCAGGTAGCAGGGCCCAGATCCAGTTACCTTGCACAGGCCAATAGTTTTATGATTTCCATTCAACGCCAAGCCCAAATTAAAAAGCCTCTTTGCTATCTGGATATAAAATAACAATGCAGAAATCAGCATTTGACTTAGAATGTAGTAATAGTATGGAATTTAAAATGGCAAATCTCCTTTTTAAAACAGAAGCTGAGACATTGGGGGAGAATTTGTAAATCAAATCTGCTTTCTCTAAGTGTTTCAATTAATTCCTCTATTTAACAATGTGTGCCCTATTAGGGTGTTACATTCCATCCCAAAAGATTGAGAGAAAATGGAGATTTTTTTAAACAAGTGTTTTAAACACTCATAAAAGAATTATGTTGACATATAACTATGAAAATTTCCGGAGAGCTTTCTTTAGGCTACATTTTTACACCAGGGACTAAAAAGAACATAGAAAGTCATCATGTTTTCCCCAACATTAGTTCTTTCTGGCCTGCAAAAGTGTGAGCTGGATGGGAGATGTCATTTTAATACTATAATGGAACAGGCATCTGGGGTAAAATTCTGAATGTTCTTTCCAGAAACCTGGATCATGTCCAAGGCAAATCCATGATGTGTGCCTTCCTATCTGCCAACACCTACAGGGCAGGCTTAGTAGCCTAATTTCTTGAAGCCTGAGAGCCGACTTTGTTTCTCCTCAAAGCTGGGACAGACTGCAGACATCTGGCCTCAAAGGAGCTATGGTTATAGTGGCCGAAATATTTAGAGAGCACCTGATGGGTGAATAAGGAGGCATTGTAGTGGAGTGGTTGAAGCACAGATTCTGGAGCCAGACCTCCTAAATCTGTCACATTTTATCTGCGAGACCTTAGACAAGGTACTTAACCTCTTGGTACATCAGATTCCTCAGTGGTAAAATGAAGATAATAATAGAATATCTTATCTTAGCTATCCTATAAGATTATTATAAAGATGAAGTGAGTTTATATTTGTAAAACTTTTAGAATAATGCCTTGAAGATAATATATCCTACATATTAATAGAGGGATAGAGTAGCCCTCATTCAATATCACGACCAAAGCAAGGTCAGTGATGTTACCCTTCTACTTCCTTCTTCCATTTCTTTTCAGCATCACTCATTCAGATTGCTTTAATCTGGTTTTGCCTAGCTAGATGTGGTCATTCATGCAACTACCACATGTTGAACATCAACAAGACATCAACACCCTCTAAATCCAGGAGCTTGGGGTGGTAGGATGGGAAACTGCCCCTCCAACCATCACTCTGATTTTCTTAGCTCTGCACCAGTCCTAAGAGACCTGGTGGCTAATGCCTAGTTATATGTGTGCTCCTGGCCACATGATAGTATTATTGAAATTTCAGATAAACTGGTGTGAAGCAACGCTCCTATTCATTTAGAAATGGCTTCTTATTCCTAAACAACTCATCCACAATTAAGCTCTTGCACAAACACCTGGCCAGTGTTCCCTTACCTTCTGTTTTAAGTGCTCTGGAGTAGGTGCAATGCTTGTTTTACAAATGGAAACACTTCACAAAAATATGAAATCCAGTACAAATAGTCACTCATTTTTTAAATGAGTTTCTAATATAAAAGGACTAAGGAGAGAGGAAAACTACAACTTTGGGGGTGATATCATAGGGACCGATGAGGCTAACTAGAGATAAATTTCTAAGTAAATAGTGGGATGTGGATCCTGGAGGAATTAACCTTGAATTTATAATGCAACTAATATAAGATAGAGTATTATTTTATGTTCCATTAAAAACTAAAAGAAAAAAACCCGCCTATTGTAACTATAGGACGTCATTGATTGTAAGATATATCCTTTATTCAGAGATTTTTGCATTTTACAATTATTGCAATATGATCATTCATATTTTCTCCTCAACTCACATACTGTGCAGTCACTTGATGCACCCCGGGCTGTGGCATAAGCAATATGGGTTGTGGGTTCTATGGACCTCTCTTTGTACTCGTTTTAACTTCATTTTGTGAATTCCCAATCGAGAGAGCAATTTTAAAATCAAGTGATTGTAAGAATGAAGTTATTATAGAAACAACCTTAATTCACACAAAATTATTAAAAATCAGTCCCAAATTTCAGTTCTTCATGTGTAATTACTAAAATGTTATCTATAGTACATCTCACCACCAGTGGTGACGTATCAGTATGTAATTACACCATGGATGAGAACTGACGTCCCAAGCTAGAAGGAGGGTTTTATTGGAAACCATTTATGGGAGGGGCTTTTCATTCAAGGTTAGACAAGAAGGTTGCCTCTCAAAAAGTCAACTTTTTGGATGAGAAAAAGTAAAAAAGTTCTTGTTCTAAACCGTATCACAGACCCTGACCCAGATTTTCAAAGCTTCTAAGAAGCTGCCACATTACAATACTTAATGTCTGTACTGAAGTTCACCATCATCATTATCATGGAAAGTACTACTGAACTCCTGAATTCATGTCACAGTCTAGCATAGTACAGTCAATGAAATCTTCTGAACAAAACGCAAGGTGATGGTAGCTTGTGATACCATTTGCTCTATGATTTTGTTGGAAAGCCATTGAAACTTGAATGGGATGGCCCAGATGCATCATGGTCCTCCCCGCTCTGGTGGGTATCGTCAGATAGCTACCTTCAAGGACACCTTAAAATCATTTCTCGAGTCAGCAGTAGCTAACAGATTTACAGAAATTGGCAGGAATAAAAGGTCAGATAGTTGATTTGCCAGGGAAAACCTATACTTAAGATAAAGGAATCTCTTTGTAATGCCTTCTTCAAAATAATAACTAATATTTGGGTCTGTCTCTTATATAACACACAGTTTTACTTGTATGTTATCTTATTTGAGCCCTTAAATAATATGTGACGTCTACTTCACTGAGGACTGTCAGCTTCTCAAGAATTAGACCAAGGTCTTTCATACAGGTTTTGTTTGTTTGTTTTTTGTGGGCTTTTTTTTTTTTTTTTTTTTTTTTGTTCTTGCTCAGTCTCCAGCACATAGTAATTATAACAATTCCTGGGAGATTTCAGGGAAAGTTTCAAAACAAGTAAGAATTGTAAAGGAAAGATCTCCATATTCAAATAAAAATATATTTCATTGCAGTCAGGTTTGTTGAGTACCTTTGCCATGTCCTAGGCTCTTTGCTATGCAGAAAGCTGACAAGGATGAGTGAGACACAGATCCTGGACTTCAAAGGCCATGCTTAGTGGGGAATACACATCGATATATTGTTAGGGATAGTACAATATGGGGATGTACAAGGGGGCTAAGAGACATCTAGTGTGTAGCCATTTACATTCAATTGGAAGGAGTCTGGGAGCAGTTAGTAATTGAATTTGAGTCCAGAATAATGGGGTTGGGAGGAATGGGAACCTGGGGAGAGGGATGTAATTCAGGCAGAAGGAACATGTACAAAGCCTCAGAGAAGACTGATCAGGGCACATTTGTTCCAGAGATTACCATTATTCAACAAATTATAAATTAAGATGTAAACTGGGGATTGGCCAAATATCACTTGAGGTCTTGGCAAGAAATTCCCGTTAAGTTCCAAGTGAATAATTTGAAGAGAGTTTAACATAGGAGTTGTTTAGAAATAATTAAGCATGCTATATATTAAAACCTAAGAAAGACTCCAAGACTATTAACCACAGGAAGCTGTTACCCTTCTTAGACTGGAAGGGACAAGGGGAGGAAAGAACTAGGAGAGGCAGCAGTTACCTAAATCCACAGAGAAATGTTCACCTGCTAGAACTGGGAACCTGCAGTGAGAAACCGAGCAGCGTAAATGCCACTGTCTCTGCCATCCTTCACTCTGATCTCCTGCTAGTGTTCTCCACTTGCCAAACCCACCCAGACCCATGTGTGGTCTGTTTATCAGCTTCCAGGCACAGAGCAGGTGAAGAAGTGTTGAAAGGTGAGAGGTCAACAAACAAAATTTATATAGCATAAGTCTGAACAAGAAAGATTAGCTAAACCTTGAAGGGTCTTACACCCAATGTTAAGAAGTTCATCCTTTATACTTCAGACAATGGGGAACATTCAAACATTGTTAAACAAGGGAGTATTTTGAAAAGACTACAGTGCATTCCATATAGACAGGCAGGTAGGGCAAGACGAGATAGGGAGAGCAGTTAGTAAACTTTTATGGTTATCTGGAAAGAGATTATGATGCTGAACTAGGAAGGCAATAGAAATGGAGAAAAGGGACTAAATTTGTGACTGATCTGTTTGAAAAGGCTTTTTAAGATAAATGGAGGTTGTGAGATTAAAGAAGAGAGTGAGCAGGCATTGAATTGGAAATCTAGAGAAAAGAAAGGGCAAATATTTAGGATTTAGGTCTTTGCTTTTACACTTATGCATCTGTGTGACCCAGGTCAGTCAGCCTTTTTTGAGCCTCAGTTTTGTCATCTGTACTTTTTCATTCATCTTGAGGCTAGAGAAAATTTTTACCCACTGAGTGCAGAGATTTCTGTGAACTGAACATGTCCACAGGACTTCAGGAACTCACAAGAGGGTCCTAGTGATAATGTCCAATTCCAGGGCTTAGGGGCGTTGACTTTGCTTATTAAGCAGTTCTGCTGTCAATGCTTTAGAGTTTATATGAGTGAAGGGAAATCATCCATGCAGGGAAAGTCAGTATGTCATCTGTGCCCTCCAAAAATCAACAACCCCAAGCTGCATATTATCAGTGCTGAAATCATTTAATAAAACATCGTCGGGAACTTCAAGAGACTCCCCTTCTGGTGCCCTCCTTGTGTTCTGGGATCCAGAACAGAACAGAACTGAGCTGGTAATTACTATTAGTCTTGTAATTATTAATTTGGGTTCCTGGGTATTTTTTATAGGATGTCTCCTAATGAAGGAGAACAGTTTGGCTGATCCACCTCAATTGCTGGTATAAATTTTATTGCTGAGATATTTATGTATTTTAAACCACTATGAACAAATAACCCTCCAAAGTTCTACCTAACATTCTGTAATTTTGTATCAATAGGAACCTCTCTAAAAGAAGGGAGTCACTTCTGAAAGAAAAGAGTAGTGTGGCAGGATAAACAGCATGAATGTGACTTGTTGAACAGTGAACACAGAGAGGAATCCACTGAAAATTGAAGTCCCACAACCAAAAATTAATAAAAATGGCTAGAAAGCAAAGGCATTTACTCAAGTCTTTAAGGTCACGGTTGTGTTAATGAAAAGAAAATCCAGGGGTCGAGAGAATTTGGAAAAGAGCGTTTAGATCCCTCCATCTGAATCGGCGGTCCTTTGCGGTTCAGTGTGGGTGCCTGCTCTCTCCAGCCCGCAGTCTGTGTTCCTGCATGTGCCTTGATTTGAAATGCACCCGCTGCCACTCAGCCCTCACTTCTCAACTTTCAGTTTCCAGTCACCTCATAAACCTGTCCTTTAAGGATTACTCAAGGATTTTTCTTCAATAAAGCTTCCCAGTTGCCATCTTTCTATCTGTGGAACCATTATTGTGCTTTATCCCTCTGGACGCTTATGACTTTTTACTTTGTGTCATAGTAATTTATTCACTTATTCTCTCCTTCAAGGCAGAATCTTTCTGATTCATCTCTGTGTCCAAAATATATTAGATACTCATGTACACTTATTAAATGAATGAAGCAATCAATTAACCACTCAATCAGTGAAAATAAATGAACATGTCCTTTAAAGTATACTTTCTCTGTGGCCATTGAAAGCATCTATTTTATGGTTTCATCTTCACCGAAAGGTCAGCACTCCTATCTATAAAAATGTTATATTGCAAAATGATCAACATTCTAAGGCATTATATAAACGATATAATTGCAGGCAGTGTTATGAGTAAGGAAGAGGGAAATTTAATCAAAACCAGAGTGATTAGCAATAAGAAGTAAGATTGAACTGTGATAGTTAACTTTTTTAAAGTTACTTTGTGCTCTTACTATGTGCCAAACACTGGGTGAAGCAGATTATGTGCATTGTTTTATTTAATCTTCAAAGCAAGTCTCTGAAGTAGATAACTGTATTCTTTTGATTCTATGGATTAGGAAATAGAGTCAGATAATTTGCCCATATCACCCAGCCATTAATTGACAGAGCTGTAGTTTACACATAACTCATGTATGACTTCATCCATGCTGTATTGTGCTACAGTGACTAGTAGGATTTGGATAAACACAACTACAGAATGAGAATGAGAGGAATCATCCTGAGCCCCGATCTGTAAAGGTATAAAATGGAACCTGCCTGATAAGTTTAAGTAAGGATCAAGGTGGCCAGGGGGTACATATCTTTGTAAAGGAAATAGAATATGATGTATGTGATATTGTAGTTTATAATAAGAAATATATATTTGATTTTCATCCCCTTTTCTGATACAGAGTTTCTAAAACCCTTGGAGTTTCCTCTTTTGTTATATTAATAGGTGTCTTTTAGCTCACATCCAAGATGGAGTCTGTTTGCCAAAGGAGCTAACCCTGATATTAGAGAATTGGAACTTTTCAGTCCCAACCCTGACCTCCCGGGAAAAGAGAGGGGCCGAAGGTTGAATCAATGCCCTATGGCCAATGATTTAATCAATCATGCCTTCACAATGATGCCTCCATAAAACCCAAAAGGACTGGGAAGAGATTCCAGGTTGGTGAACCAAAACACTTCCACGTGCCACTGTGCTATGCCCCAAACTCCACATGGACAGAAGCCCTTGTGTTAGGGACCTCACCTTATGTATTGCTTTATCTGACTTTTAATTTGTTTCCTTTACTATCCTTTGGAATAAATTTGTAATCTAGCAAGTAAATTTATTTAATGAGTTCTGTGAGCTGCTCTACCAAATTAATCAAACCCAAGGAGGGGGCTATGGGAACCTCTGATTTATAGCCAGTTGGTTAGAAGCACAGATAACAACCTAGACTTATGACTGACATCTAAAATCAAAGACTGTCTTGTTGGACTGAATCCTTAACCTGTGGAATATGATGCTATGTCTGGGTGGATAGTGTCAGAATTAAGTTGAATTGTTGGATACCAGACTGTTGTCAGAGAATCACTTGGTGGTATGAGAAAAAAAAAAATATCTACATATTAGAATTGGTGATCAGAATCTTGAAAGGAGTATGGGGTCGGAAAGTGGAGAGTTTCAATGATACACTAAGAAGGCTGTACTAGATCCTAATGCAAACCAACAGAAATGGCAGATTTGGAAGATCAGTCTGGCATAAATAGGCAGAGTTGATGCGAAGCAAAGAGACTAGTTAGGTTACAGGACTTTTTAATTAAGAGTTTCTTTCTCCCCAAAACAGAGTTTATAACTAGCAAAAAAAAAAAAAAAAAAAAAAAAAAATTGAACTTAGATTTCTATTTGGTTACCTCCAAACAGCCATTTTCTGACCTAAATTCTATAATAATTATGCCTTTGACTCATAATTGGTGGACACAGATGTTAGCTCCCTCTTTTGTATTGACCAAAGCCAATAATGGCAGCAGACATGGTGATCAGTATTTAAATATAAATAATCTGACTCTGATTTTTCTGTCTGGTGAGGAAAAAAGAGGGTATGAGAGTTATGTGAGTTATTTAAGGTGTCATTACCTTTGTCTCCAGTGTGTGTGTGTGTGTGTGTGTGTGCATGGTCAAAGAAACTCCCAGAAACCCTACAAGCCTACTCCCTTGAACAACTCCCTTGAAACCATCTCTCTTGAACAATTCTGAGATCATCATGGGCACAGATTCCCTCATTTTGATACCCACTGATACTCCAGTGTCTAAAAGGCTCCACCTACCTATCTCATCCTCTATTCCAAACATAGTCCTTATCATTATGCTTTTAGTGTCTACCTCAGATCCTACTGCGAGGCCCTAGCTCACGTCTGTAACACTTTTAGGAACACTTTGGGCTTTCTAGCTCTAAAAAGTTTCATAATGTGAATAATGCGGTCTATATTCAATACAATTTGTTTGGAATATATGAATTCATGGGAATTCAGTCAAGAAGAGCCAATAAAATATCTATAAGTAGAAGAACCCCAGCTCTGAAATAAAACTGACCTGGTTTGAATTCTAGCTCTGCCATTTACAGTACAGGCCTTGGGAAAATTGTTTAACTTTCCTGAAACATAGTTTCCTCAGGATAAAAATGGGGATCATATAAGTACCTCAAAGGTAAGTTATGCAAGCAAGATAATGTATATATAAAACCTCCCGGTAGATAAGCAAGCACTGAATAGGCACACAGTGAATGGGAGAGATGATGCAACTATCATCACCATAGACACAGTTACCATCCATGCTCTTTGTATAGATACATTTAATACAGAATCTATGACTTATACGTCTATATTAGTGTTTTATATATCTAATAGTGCCTAAGACGTAGTCTGACACATAGTGTATACTCAATAAATATTGGCTGAACAAAGCTGAAAGGCTAAATATAATGATTTTTTTTTTTTTGCCATACAAATGTTACATTTTATGGTTAAGAGTAAACTCTAAGATTCCCTAAGAATGCTACCTCTATATAGTGGTCCCCAGTATTCAATTATAAAAATAGAAAACTTTTCCATTTGTATATTTCTTCAAAATAATTTTGGGTTACATTTATTGAGTACTTTCTATGGTGTCAGACACTGTTCTAGTGCTTTGCATGTATGAGCTCATTTATCCTCACAAGAACACTGTGAGCTTATTATCTCCTTTACAGATAAGGAATCTGAGACATGAAGATGTAAAGCAACCTGTTCAGGCTCACAGCTTGTAAGAGGGAGAACTAGGGCTCAAACCAGAAAGTCTAGCTTCAGATCCGGGACTTGAAACTACTATAGTCTCTCTCCATATGTTTTATTGTTGTCTTGTTTCTTTGTTTTAACAGAGAAACTATGAAAGTTGGCAACATATCTCAGTCTTTCAAAGCATGGTAAAAATTAATGCATTTGGCAATATTATGTACTTAACAACTATATAATTCACTGGATGAATAGCTCTTTACTCTCTTTAGCACATAAAACATTGTAAGGTTACACCTGAGAAAAAAACGCATGGCCCATGCAGGCAGTGACAGGCCCCAGTGAGAGATGTTTCTAAAGTGAATCATGCTTTCTGGATTTTGCTCTGGGCACCTGCAGTGTGGGTTAGCTCAGCTAACTCTAAGTTGATGGTATCTCTCCAAAATGATACTTTTAACTCTAGAATTTATATAGTTAATCAAAGGATTGTTGAAAAAACTATACACAATGAAGAATGAGTAACACACAATTTAATCTTTTACTAAAGCAAAAATATATGCAGTGGAACCTTGATATTTTGAGTGTAACTAAAGATTCATGGCTTACAAAAATTTTTTTACAATTTTCTGGGCTCGTTATTTGTAATTTTCTTACACAGATGTGTAGGAATAAACCTTACCTACCTAGTAAGAGAGTCTACTGACCACCCAAATCTACTTTTCAGGATAACCTTGTTCACTTCTCTTCCTTAATTGCATAGTAACTTCATGCATCTCTGTGAGAAAACATTAATGAATGAATGAATGAATTACCGATGGCTTTGAAAAGAAATGCAAAAAAGGGAACCGAAAGAGATTGGGAAAATAGTTGTCATTTGCCAGAGAATAGAATTCCTATGGTGGAAAAGGTGGGCAGGACAGCTATGATAGGCTAAAATGTTATCTGCTCATTTGGGGATCTTGGATGATCTGAGGATGAGTAGCTGAGGAATGCCAAAGATCCACTCTCCAGCAAAATACAAAATATATGGTTCCTCTTGAGCTGTAACTCCCACGTGATTCTGGTGTTAACAACTATACTTTCTTCCTGCTGATAGCTGATGCGATTGCCATTTTTAGCTGAGGGAATCAATCATCTATGCTTTGGTTCTGGTCTGGGGCTGCCTCTCCCTACTTCTCTTCTGCCTCTGTGCTGTTCTGTTTCCCAGACACCCGCACCACAGAGAAGACTCTGCTTTTGTGTATAAGTATAGGAATATGTAGACTGAGTTGCACTTCACCGTCATGTTGGCATAGCATTGGCTGTTCGGATTTTTGCTGTCCCATAGACAGTGCCTTCTAGGGAATCGAGCGATTATGTCCTTCTCTAGTTCTGCTAACACTTCTATCGTAGCTGTCCACAGCAAACACTATTTTTTTTTTTCCTTCTGAGACTGGAGGAATAAATGCTTGTATAGATAACCCTGACTTCAGGTAGTAAGAGAACCGGTTCCCTACTATATGCCCAGAGTTTTCTTTCTTCATCTCTTCCTTACCTAGAAGACTTATGCTCTGTAGTCATTTCCAGCTCTTCACTGTCTCTCTCTTTCCCTTTCTTCTCAAAAGCAGAGCTGTATTTAAAATGGTCTAATAACTGAACCCAGGGGTTTGTGTGGTTAACCATTTCATGTTCACTTACATATTTCTGCAATGGTTCCAACTAGTGGCCAGTAAAAATGTGAGTCCATTAATCTGTCTGATCAATGACCATTGAATTTTGAGAGCTGAGGAAATCAAAACAATGTTTGTTGAGTCTGGAAAAGCATTGGAATATCCTTATATTTACCCTTTGTTTATAAATCGACTTAGATTTCAGGATGCTTTGAGTCTATTACATTAGAAATGCTCTTTGTATGTGTGTGTATGTACATTTACATTGACATATGTAAGAATACCAAATAGAAAACACAGCTGTCATCATGGTCACACCGAGTATTTGCTGTTTGCTTATTCACATCATCTACTAGACTGCCTTGAGCTCTGAAACACATATCACATTTTCTGAGCATCAGATCGGACTCCATTTTGAGTAGTTTAAAGCAATTTTATATTCGCTCATCCAAAGCATAATTTATGCTAGATGTGTAAAAAAAAATTAATTGGTAAAAAATATTAACTTGTATTCTTTTTATGTTAATATTGCATTTATTTTAGCACTCTATATTAAATGAAATATTGCTTTATTTACATTTTATTCTTTGAAATAATATAAAAGTAAGATAAGATCATGCAATTTACCTTTTGAATGTTAAACATGGGCAACGTTCATTTAAATTTTCTCATAAACAAATGGTTCTGACATTTAAACTCTCCTGGTATTTAGCACTAGGAAGATGTTACAGTAGTCACCTAAAGCAATATCGCATTTTTCTGGAAGCAAGTTAAACTTTTTTTTTTTACTTCGTTTAATTGAAAACTATTATAACAATTAGTAGAATAAGTAATTATAAATTAAATCATCATTGATTTTAATTACATCTTTTCCATCCTGCGCCTTATGTTTGTCAATATCGTCTCTGTAACTATTTCACATCACTCTCTTTGCTTTCTTATTACTTCTCTTCAGATGATAAATTATTTTCTGAATCTTTTCCTCTGTACCTCGTCTTTCAGTGAAAGGCTCATATCTCTTATCTGATACATTTTAGCAGTCACAAGTAAGTCTCTTAACCATTAATCTCTCCCAATTTTCTAATCATCAAGTCAGAGGCTAGGAAGGCAGGTACCAAAGGGAGGAATATAAAGTGGTCATGCTAAGTAGACTCTTATTTTATTCAGCCTCAGCAAGGATGAGAGCCCTCTGCATTCTCAATGTAAATGATAAGTGTTTCTCTTGCACTTTACCCACTCTAATTAGCAGATTATCCTGAACATAGGAGATTTCAAGACAATCAGGCAAGACTAAGGTTGAATTCATTATTTGTAATCTCAATCCCTTTATTGAATATACTTGACATTTAAGGTAAAATAGGAACACCACTGGCTTTCAATGAGTATTTATAAGTGAGTAGGTATAACATAGTAAATATGTATTAAAAAGTTAATGTTAGAAACTCTATCCTCCCCCATGAAAAGTTGGCATTGATTTTAATAAATGTTTTTTGCTACTAGTCTTTTTCTAAGTCTACTACTAGAGAATTAAGATAGTTATTCAGATAATTCAGAATAAATTTTCCAAAAGTGTTTTTTAAAAAAGAATTTTCAACTAAATAAGCTTCACATTTATGACAAAGGCATCTATTGTGGGGGGCGGGGAGAAAGAGGAAGAATGGGTAGAGGCAGGATGTGGATGAATTGTTGTGTTACTGCCTTCTTTATCTATTTCACTTGGCATGTAACTCCATTACATAAAGCTACGAAATAGACTCTAAATATATAAACAATGTTGATGAAAATAAAATGAAATTCCTATGTGTAGAACGGGTGAAAGTAGAGATAGAGAATTGTAGGGGGCAGCAGGGCACAGGGCCTCTCTCAGTTGCTTCTATGACACCTCAGAGTTTAAAAGTAACTGGAGTCTGCAATACTACATTCAAAAACACCTATTATTCTATATATAACATTTTTTATTAGTCTAAATATTAGATTAAGCAGAAAGCCTCATTCTTTACCTCTATTAGATATCATTGTATTAGGAATATTAAGGAAATACTACGCATACATGTTAATAGTGTTATATGTGGTCAGGAGTCCCAATTACAGAATAGACTAGATTCTCAGAGAGGCTTCCTATAGGGAAGAGAGAGAACACTAGGCAAAGTCACATTTTTTATCCTAAATGGGTTTTAGCCTTAAACCCTATGAACAATGAGTTAAGTCATGTGAAAATCTTGAAGATTCCTCTTGATGCTTTAATTTAAAAACTGGAGCAAAAACAAGCTTGAACATTTTTTCTGGTCATCCTTTTTGATCTTTGTCTATGATTTTTCCTTAGCACAAATCAGGCCTCTTCCTCCCTGAAAGTGAAAGGGAACATGAGTCTAGTTAGTTCATGACAATCTAGTCCCGAAGAATAGTGTTTATTCAATAGCAAAGGTGGCTATAAGTAGGACAGTCTTTGTGATTAATAGCAACATAATTCTTCCTGGGAAGCAAAGAAATGCTTCACTTATTTTATCTCAAGAGGTCAGGCTTTATGGCCATTCTCTCTTTGAAATAAAACTACAGTATTTACAAAACACACCTGTAGTAAACAATTTAAAGTTATCTGCCAATTTCCTCCACATAGATCCCTAACACACAGATATGAAATGATCCTGCTTCCTTGTGCACAGCTAGAGATGAACCAAAATGAACATATCAGACTCCATTCCAGGATTTAAAATTGAGTTTTAAAGATATTCATTTCTCTCTGTTATGTTTAAACTTGAAGATGACATAAAGCTGGGAAAGGGACTGGAGCTGCAGCTGCTGTGTCTGGCCGTGTGGGGAGAAAGTGGGTCTGCAGAGAGAAAGAAGAATAAAACTTACACAGGAGAGAAACAAGAAAAGACCAAATGCTGGGGGCGGGGGAACAGGGGAACCAATGCTGAAAATCCCCTGTTTGCACACCCTTTCAGTGTCTGGTCCCACAGCCTTCAAGAAAGGTAAAACTCTGGCAGCTATGACTTCGTTCTCTGGCCTTCCTTCCATGCTGATCGTCACAGCCACCTCTCATCAGTGTTGTGCTGCTAGAATTCCAATGTGGTTGCTGTGCATGTCTAGAAGGATCTACCTCCTGTAATGGTCAATCCTATAAAAGCCACATGTGGAGCCATAACCAGTAATGAACTTCATATTCAGCTGTTGCAGAGTCAGCCAAACGTATATTGGCCAAAATCTATGAAGTATTTTTCCCATAAAAAGTTAGTTTTATAAATGCTTTAAAGATAAATGAATCTGATCTTTACAAAGGTATAGAAAACATGTTCTTTCATTTATTTCATTTTAAATAGGAGGGGGGAAACCTGCTTAATTGCTTTTTCTCTTTTTCATTTTTTTTTGAGAAATTACATTTTTGAGCTAAAAGTGAAAAATTATCATTCATTTTCTAACACCAAATAAATTGTGCACCTAAAAGATACCCTTCAACTATAGGAAAAAGATAAGGAGAAAGATACAAGCAGTCTTGGTTTTGAAATAGTTTACATATTCCCTTTTTAGTGTAGCCTTCCCTCACCCTTTCATCTCAGGCAGTTGTATCTCCTTCTGGGCTCATTGACCTTTGGGTATATTCATGTAACAACTGTCGTGTGCCCCTGGTAATGACTGGTTTGCTTGTCTCTCTCCCCTACTAAACAGTGAGCATGTTGAATAAAAAAATAGTGCCATTAAACAAGAGAGACAATAGAGCAGCAAAGGCAGGTTTATTGGAGGAGTGCAGGAGATAGGAAAGCTTATCTTGTAGTTCAATTTAGGTTGAACCTGAGTCGACTTTGAGACTTGCAGGTAAAAAATGTCCAGTTTATATGAATCATAAGAACAGGATAATGCTCTGATCTACAGTTAGAGATCTGGAAATAATCAGGGAGTGGGTGGTAGTTAAAGCTATTGTCCTGGGAGAGCACATCAAGTAGAAAGAGAAAAAAGCCAAAGGCGGAACCCTGGTAAATATATATCAAGGATAGACCATATAATCTAAGGTGCCATTTTGCAAACCTAACAGAGTAAATACAGACTCTATCCAAAGGGAGGCAGCATTCCATATGGTTAAAAGTAGAAACTTTGGCACCAGCTTGCCTGGGCCCAGCTGCCCCTCTTACTAGCTGTGTGACCTTGGGAGGGTAATTAATCTCTCTGTGTCCCAGAAAGCCCTCCTCAACAAAATGGGGGTAATCATAATATCTATATCATAAGGTTATTATAAGAATTACATAATGAGTTAATACTTAAAACAATGTTTAGCATGTAGTGAGGTCTATGTAAGTGTTTTAAGACCCATTTATAAATAATAAAGGGAAAAAATTCTTCAGTACCCCCAAATTGGCTTAAAATTACTTATATACATGTAAGTATAAACTAGATATAAATTTCTATACTAATAGCACAAATACAACCATGAAACAAAAACATGTTTATAATTAAATATAAAGAAAATTCTAAAATTAAATTCAAACTTGCCATATAAATTTAATTCAGTAACATATTATTTTGTCAAAATAAGCATTCTCAATATGAACTACAGGTTAATTTGAGTTTGTTATATGTCTACTTCCATATGCCATGTAACGACTGAATCCTCCCACTATTTTTCATTTTTGTAAAGTGGTCCCAAGACACTATTTAACCTTATAACATGTCCACCCCTATTTTTTTCTCTTCAGCCCAAGACAATTAAAGCAATATCATTTGATGTCAAGGTATTCAGATATGCAAAGTTAAAAGGCACCGAAATCTCATGGTGTGCTACTTGGTTATAGAGTAGGCATCCAGATGATCTAAAATGTGTTTACATTATTATTCAAGATAATAGTGAAAAAGAAAGCATAAGCTTAATATTCTTGTGAAGAAGTCATGAGCCTTAGTAATACATCACTTGGCCCCAATCTAAGAAATAAAGCTGGAAGGAGTTGCTTTGAAAGATGTAGGAAATAACTAAAGGGAGTGTAGTGTTACCTTTAAGAAGGAAAAGACTCGAACACATTTAATTGTTAAGGGGAAGGATCTAGGAAGGAGGGAGAGGTTAAAGATAAAGTGAGGGAATAATTGAGAGTATAAGCTTATGGAAGAGAGGAGGTTTTGGAATCAAATCAGAAGTGGAAGGATTAGAGTAGAATGGGAGAAAGCTAAATCTAATGCAAGTTTGTAAATTTGATTCAGAGGATGTGTTACATATCTTCTCCCTTCTCCAACCAAATTTGGCTGCTACTTGCTATGTAAAGAACACAACCAATAAAATTGGTTTTGGTAGCTCCGGCTAGGTTTTTATTCTACAGTGTGCCTCACGAGCACTGATAATATATGTGTGGGTTAAATCCGGTCAAAACAAAACAGAAACAAAACAAAATGAAGCCTCAGGATTAGTAGATGAGTTAATCGTAATGCATGGGAAGCAGACTCGAGTCTCAATATCTAGAGAGTTTGGGAACTGAGGTTAGTATTTTGGGTTGTTTTTTGCTAATTGTTAATGACAGGTATGTGTATCATAGCATTCTAAAATGACAGTTGGCATGGAGCCTAGATTAAATATCTAAGCACGGGAAGTGAATTATTTTTTTTTTTCTCAATACAAAAGGTTCTGGAAATTAATCATTTTACTTCAAAATGAAATCCGATGGCTACAGGGCAAGCCTGAGCAGCTAACTGAACATAGTTTTAGCTCCTGTGTAGGTGGAATAAAAAACTTCCTGAAACCCTTGTTTATACCAAAGCCTGGTGCCAAACAGGTGTCTCAGACTCTCAGAGGTGGTGAATCATAAACACTCACGTGGCATTTTGTTTGTTAGTATGTTCAGCTATCAAATTAAAGTGGAAATGGATCCAGAGACTGAAAGGCTACTTAAAGTTCCAGAACCCTCAAAGCAGATCTCAGGCCGGGCTTAAACCATCTAAGTCCAGAACATGTGGTAAAATCACCCTCTTATGAGAGAATGACTAGGAGAACTATATGTATGTGAGTTGGTCATTTCTTAATCGCAGAGGGTGGTGATGTTGACTTCCACATTCAACATAAGAAATGAGTTCATACATTTGCTGAAAAGTGATACCTTACAAGTTGAATTACTTATAAAGCACAGTGTTTGGTTTATATTCTGGTTCTGCATTCATGTGTAGGACTACAGGTCTCCATGTGATTTCAATCAGAGCTCATATGGGAAATAGAAACCATCCTATACAGTTTAAGAAAGAAGTTTGATTCAGGGAATTAAGTGTTTGTACTATCACTGAAAAATTGGTAAGTCAAGAACATAGCACCACACTTCTAATCTAGAAATAGGAGAGAAAAAAAAAATTAGAAAACAGTGGCTACATCCGGTACCACCACAAAACTGCCTCTCAACCCTCAATTCTGGATGATCTTATTGACAGCGGAAAGACAACAGAAAGATGGCCTCTTCCTTATTTAGCCTTCTCAATTTAGCAGAAGAGTATCTAATAGTGGGAATGTAACTTTCATCATAAACCCTAGCTTTAAGAGAAACTAGAAAATGTGGTATTTAGCTTTCCAGCCTCTGTAGTAAGGAAATTCCATAAGAAGCAGCAGAAATAGATGCTGATGTCCAGGTGACCATACCCAGTATATTATAGTAAAAGCAACCACCCTTCATTGAACATTCACTATTTTCTGGGTGCTCTATCTATTTTCACTCATGTAATCCCCATAGGAACTCTATAAGGTACATGATGTTTTTATCCCCAGTTAACAAATGAGAAAATTGAAGCACTGAGAACTTAAATTAGCCTGCCCAAAGTTACATACCTTGTAAGTGGAGGGCCCAGGATTCAAACCAGACAATCTAGCTCCATAGACACCTACCCCTCCACGAAATCATTATTTACATAATGGCTGACATTTTTCTTTTCATATAGCATCTAATACTTTTCTAGTGTTCTAGAGACTTTAAAGCATGAGACAATTCTCTCTCTCTCTCTCTCTCTCTCTCTCTCTCTCTCTCTCACACACACACACACTATCTTTCAAGCAGATAGGAAATCTTGACAGCCTGGATGTCAGTAAAATCTTCAGAGAGGAGGTAGGAGGTAGGGTGAAATATACAGAATAAACAAGAGTTTGTCATATATACAGGTTAATAGGGGGAGGGCCTTCTACGAGTAACATCACCGAGGAAGACTCTGGTACCCAAGAGTGTGATGAGTTCTGGGAATCACCAGGAGCCTCAAGTTTGAGGCTGAGACTGGTGAGGAGTAAGGCTGAATAGGTTTTAAAGAGACCAGATCATGACACACAGTATAGTTTGAATCTTAAACTCTGAAATTTGTCTTCAGACTTTTTTCATCAATAAATAACCTTTGGGCACTCTCCTTATTTTCATGTTTATTTATTGTATACATATAATATGTTTGGTCTACCAAATAGTAGCTGTGAGACTGGAGTAATTCTTTATCTATAAAATAGGGATAATAATAATAGTGACTACTTCATAGGATTATTATAAGAATTAAATGAGTTAATATGTGAAAAATATTTAGAAAAAAGTGCTTGGCACATAAAAATTGATCTGTAAGTACTAGTCATATTGCTTTTGTTATTTTACTATTTTAATACTCACTTGCTAGGGACTAAATGTTATGACCTTCCAAAATTAAAATAGTAACTTCCAAGATGGTAGTGCTAGATGATGGGGACTTTGGGAGGTGATTAGATCATGAAGGCAGAGCCCTCATGAATGGGATTACTGCCCTTATGAAAGAGACCCAAGAGAGCTCTCACCTCTTCCATCATGTAAGAACACAGTGAAAAGGGACAGAGTTATTTATGAACCAGTCATTGAATCTGCCAGCACCTTGAACTTGGACTTCCCATCCTCCAGACCTGTGAGTAATAAATTTGTGGTGTTTATAAGCCACCTAGTTTTTGGTATTCTGTTACAGCAGCCCAAGCAGGATAAAACATTGCTCAAATCACTGTATCACAAAGTATTAAACCAATAGCATTTGCATTGGCATGATTAGTAATAGTTCAAAATCCACTGAAACTTCCCATTTGGAAGATTTTTGAACAGGATCAAAACTGTGTTCCCATGATTTTTAGTGTGTAGAGAACCAACATACAAATCATTTCGGACAGCAAAAGCACATAATAACAAAAAGTTTTCAAACCCTTATTTTCAGAATGCTACCTCCATGGCACAAGTATTTTTGAAAAACAACTACTTTCTCACTCCTTGCTAACATATAACCTTTGTATCATAAGGGACAGATAAAGTATATTTATTTTGAACATTTTTATAACAAATTAGAAGTGTACATCTGTGTTATTACATAGTAAGATCAAGAGGTAAGAGGACCTCTTATTGCCATTGGCCTCTTTCCCAAAGGTAACCACTCTCCTAACTTCTAACACCTTTCCTTAGTTTTTGCCTGGTGCACTTTAAATAAATAAAATCATATAGTATGTACTCTCTTCTGCCTACTTTTTACACTCAGCTTGATGTTCATGACTTGCATCCATGTTGTTGGGTATAGCTATAGTTCATTCAGTTTTATTGCTGTATAGTATTCCATTGTGTGAAATAAGATAATTCATTTAGCTATTCTAATATTAATGGATAGTTAGGTTATTTCTGGTACTTGACTATTGCCGATAATGCTTCTATGAATATTTTTGTTAACATCCTTTCAGGCAAAGGTATATATATTTAGGAGTGAAATTGCTAGAATATAGGGTATGATTGGCTTAGTTTTAAAAGATATCACTAAACAGTTTTCAAAAGTGAAAATGAATTTACAATCCCATGAGTTCTTCATCCTCATCAATATTTGATATCATCAGTCTTCTTCATTTTAACCATTCCAGTGTGTGTGTGTGTGTGTGTGTGTGCACGCGCGCGCCGCACGCGCACTAGTTTCTTGGGGTGGGGGCAGGGGGGGGAATAGGGGAAGAGGCAGGAGATTATAGAATTAATACTTTATTTCTTGTTTGCAAATACATAGCCAATGAAACTAAGTTAGTTTGGGACATCCAATAATTACATTAATCTATCATAGCTGTCAGAAATCTTAATCATCTTGAGCATTAAAAGTATCCAATCTGCTTAAATTTTTCTTCATTTTTTGCTTCTGCTTTAATTTACTGCTTTAACATTCAATGGCAATTTGAGAAAAAGTCAGTTTTGAATAAAATCACGATTGCTTTACTCAACTATGTATAAAATTTTAACATTTCATAAATTGCTTTGGCCCTAGTGTTTGAGTGGCCATTCTTCACAAAATGTTATTCATTTAAAGAATTGTAGTCAAGAGAAATATTAGTAAAACCAAGCTTTCTTTTTCAACTTTTTGATATATTGGGCTGCATTTTATTTTGTTGTTTGTGTGTGCCTTTTGTTCCCTCTGGTTTTCACTTCTCTGTTCATTCTGCCTTTCCATGGCTTACTTAATCATTTTTTTAGAATTCCATTTTGAGTCATCTTAGTGTTTTTGAGTGTGTACCTTTATGCAGCTTTTTATTGTTTGTTCTAGGTATTATGCTTTATATACTAGTGTCAACATTTTAATAATTTGAGATGTGTAGAAACTTTACCTCCCTTTATGTTCCTTTACCCTTCCCGTTTATAATTGTCTTAACTATTTTCTCTACCTACATCGAGAACCACATCAAAGATTTTTTATATTTTCTCTTCAAATGTCAAACATAATTTAGAAAACTCAGGAGAAGGAAAGTCTATTGTATTTATCCATACTTTTGCTCTTACCATGTTCAAGATTCTTTTATCATTACCACCTGTTTAGAGAGCTTTTTCAGTCATTCTTTTACTGTAGGTCCACTGAACTTTTTTAACCCACCCTCTTTCTCTTCTCTTGGCACTCAGATGCCATAAATAGTAGATCTTTTGTTATCGCCCTATGTGTCCCTGAGGTTCTGTTTATTATTTTTTTGCAGCCTAGTTTATCTCTATAGTTCAGGTTGTATAGTTTCTATTTTTTTAACCACTTTGTTGGGATATGATTGACCTACAGAAACCTGTAGGTAATTAATGTATATGCTTGATATTAATTTTTATCCTTTATCTTCAAGTTCATCTTGAAATTTATCTTGAAGTTACCTGTCTCTTCATTGTGCTATTGAGCTCACCCACTAGATTTTTTGTCATTGTATTTTTTCATTCTAAAATTTTCATTTAGTTTTGCTGTCTATTTCTATATTTGTTTCTATGCTGAGAGTTTCTATTTTTTAATTTGTTTCAAGCACGTTTGTAATTGCTCAATGACAGTGAAACTCAATGAAGTTCAGTGGCTTCTTTAAATCCTTATCTGAAAATTCCAACATCTGTATTATCTCAGTATTATTGTCTGTTTATCGTTCTTTGTTTTCTCATTGGTTTGAGATCCTTCTGGTGCTTGGTAAGACAAGTGATTTTTAACTGAGAAGTCAAAGAACATTTGGGATATTATAAGGCTCTGGATACTATTTAAATCTGTGTTTCTGTAGCCTCCTCTGAAACTGCTCTGATAAGCGAAAGGAGGCCTTATTACCTCCAGGACAGGATAGAGGCTAGGTTAGAGAGGGGCTTCTTCTTGCTACCTGATGGGAATGAGAGCTCAGAACTTCTGCTAGGGTCCTCTGTTGTCCTCCTAACAGGAAGGAGTAAGGGCACCTCATTACTGCCTGGTGGGAGTAAAAGTCCAGTCTCCCCACATTGTCTCCATGACATCATGGTCTCCACTTAACTACCAGGGATGCAAAACCTGGCTCCTTGCTCAGCCTTTACTGCTGATGGTGGTGAGGGGGCTGCAGGTTTTTTTCTGTGTTATTTGACTGGGTAAAGCTGTTATTATCTAAAAGTTTTGTTTTGGTAGACTGCTCATTTCCTGGTCCTCGGCTAGCTAGTGCAAGCTTTTTAGGAACTTTGTTTGTTTGTTTGTTTGTTTTTGCAAGTTCTTGTCGGCATTCCTAGGTGCTGCCTGCTCCAGCATCCAATCTAGAATATACACAGCAGTAATAGAACCTGGAGAATTCAACGATGTGGTGAAATAAAAAAAATAAAAAGTCTATTCCAACTTTTCTGGGGAAACCTGATTTTGTTTTAAATATCCCTAATGCCTAATGAGGTTGAAGCTGAACTCTTTGTTTGTTTATCAGCTATTTGAATATCCTGGGATGTTTCTATTGAGTTATCTCTTTTTTCTGATTGATTTATAGGAGTACTTTATATATTCTGGATTGGCTTTGTTAGTTATATGTTGCTATGGTTTGCCCTTCTACTCTCTTAGTGGTATGTATTGAGAAACAGAAATATATAATTTTAATATAATCAAATTTATCCACTTTTTTCTTTATGATTAGTGGTTTGTATCTTGTTCTGTAAATATTTACCTACATTGACATTACGAAGCTATTATATTATCTTCTACAAGTTTTATTGTTTTACCTTTCAAGTGTAGATCTATAATCCATTTGAAATGATTGGTCCATGATTTAAGGTTCAAATTCATATTTTTCTTCACATTTTTTTAATGTGCTTTTTATTTACCTGCATAGGGGAGGAAAACTATAGTTCCTTCTACCCTTCCAAGTTTTCAACTGGGTCCCCGTAATGAAAGACAGATTGACAAGAGAAAAGCATACAAATAAATACATACATACATATATATATACACACACACATATAGTGTGTGTGTGTGTGTGTGTGAGAGAGAGAGAGAGAGAGAGAGAGAGAGAGAGAGAGAGAGAGAGAGAGAGAAAGAGAGAGACCTAAACAAGGAAATGTGAAGACTGGAAGATGTGGCTAAACCTGAACATTTTTAAGCCATGTGGAAAGTCATGGAATGATGTGATAGGGCAAATGGCATGAGCTAAGTATAGCAAATTGGGGGAAATTCAACAAGGCCTGTTCGCTCACATTCCCCTTTGCATCCCTGCATCTTCAGAAATAAGGATGCTCCTTTATCCAGGTATAGGGAAAGTACCTCTCACATGAGGTATTTAAGACCTGCTTCAGAGGAAGGTCAGAGAGTCCTTCTACTCCTGCCATGTCCTGAACCCCGTCCTTTACTATGTGGCATATGTCTGATAACAACTTATCCACAGAAGAGATAAGCAAAATTTGAATGTTTATTGAAAAATAAAAATGCATAATTTATTATTAGGTTTAGCACCACTTAGATACTTTAAGCAATATAAACAATAAATCTGTGTAGAACAAAAGACTCTTATGACCACTTTCCAGCTTTTTGCAAAATATTGTAAAGATTCTACAAACCAGATCCTCCTGACTAGGCTCACGAAAATCAATAGGATACTCTCTTGCTCTTCTTCTTCATGAAACTCCTTTTTTTCAAGTTTTCTACAGTCCTTAAACAAAAGAGAGCTGCATTGACAGAGGACTGAGTAAAAGCACCAATATGTAGTAATCTACATATTGAATATGGCAAGGCTCGATTTCTGATTTTTAAGAGAAACAGATAATATAAATAGAAGCATTGCTATTTTTTTCCTGACATGTGCACTATCTTGTATACTCCCTGACCTTGCTCACCCCCTAGCACTTTAGAGCTCACCACTACAAACAGTGGGTAACATTTAAAGGATTTTGAGCAGGATTCTTGTATTGAAAGTCCACTCTGATAGCAATAAGGAGGGTGGATCAGAATAAAGCAAGGTGGGAGAGAATTGGCATCATCACTAATTCTTTTTCATAAGCTATATGATGCTCCTCCTCTTACTCCCTGAGAGCTGGAAGCAGAGGAGGTTGAACAGAGCAGGACAGCCATGGACGTAAAGAAGAGAAAATGAAAGATTTTGTAAGACAGCATCACTGGAAAAATAAGAGCAGATAAGAAAATTGTAAGACTAGAAGAGCACCTCAGGAACCAGCTCAGTTCACTTAACCCTTTTAGAGACTTAGTGTTTGTCCAGTACTACAATGTAGAAGATATAATTAGGGCCAGTGGGTAGACATTACAGGAAAGTGGATTTCAACTCAAAGTAAAGAATTTTTTTGTCTATGAAATTGTTCAAAAACAAAAAGAACTGTCCTGTATTATAATGAGGTCTCCGTAACTTTTATATGGAAACAGGATTGTTCCTGAGGAGAGCATTATATTAGATGCAAGTTGAGTAGTTGACCTCTAGAAAACCATTTCCAATTGAAGATTCTCTGGGAGTAGTTTTTATTTAAAATAGATTTGTTGTCAATAACCTTGGCCTTCCATGGTTAAAGAGCTGAGGTTAGAGATACTAGCCTTATCTTTTCTCCTACTCTTCCCCTTCCATCCCATCAACACAAAAAATGGAGCAAAGATAGAGGAGGTGCAGAGAGGAGCAGAGCTTCCTAGAGATGAGCCAACTGGACTCCTCAAAGGAGGATTATGAAAAGTCAATGGACCAAAGAGGGGGAAAGACCTCCCCCAAGGTCCTTTGATTCATTACTTAATCAGTTGTGTTGACGTATTTGAGAACGCCCTTATATAAAGCACCCAGAGCTTAAATATCACTGACTTTAGTTTCTAGAATTTTTCTCTAAACAATATTCTTAAACAATCTGCTTTGTAAATTAAATAGTTGCCTTCTTTTTTAACTTGGCTCCACAAATAACAATAGCAAACATTTATTGAGAACTCACCAAGTGCTGGACATTGTTTAAAGTGCTACAAATAGGTTAAGGTACATAATTTTCATAATCCTATGAGGCCATGATAAGAACTGAATTGCACACCCTCCCCCAATTTACATATTGAAGTCCTAACCCCCAATATGATAGTATTTGGAGACAGGTCCTTTGAGAGATAATTAGGTTCAGATGAGGTCATGAGGGTGATGCCCTCATGATGGGATTAGTACCTTTAAAAGATGAAACTCCAAAGAGCACGATCTCTATATATATATACACATTGAGGAAAAGTTGTGTGAGCACACAGTGAGAAGGCAGCTACCTATCAGCAAGATAAAAAAGAGATCTCACCAGAACCTGCCCATGCTGGCATCCTGATCTTGAACTTCTAGTCTCCACATCTATGAGAAAATAAATTTCCGTTGCTTAAGCCAACCAGTCTGTGGTATTTTGTATGGCGCGTGAGCAACTAATGAAGGTCAGTACTATTACTATTCTCATTTTACTTGAAGAAACTAAGAATAAAGAGGTTAAGTTTCTTGCCCAAGACAGCATGCTAGTGACTGAAAGAACTGGGATTCAAATCTGTGTGGGCTGCATCCAGAACCTTTGCTCTTTACCACAGTGGTCTACTGTCGACCTATAATATATGTGTACTTACTACCTTTACTGTGTTTTCCAAGTCATTTCACAAATTAGTTAATCATTCTTCACAACATTGCAATATAGATAAAAATAGGATTACTGTCCTATTTTTATAGATGAGTAAATTGACAGCTTAGGTGGAATGGACAAAAAAAAATCTCTAGGGACCAAGAGAACCAAGAATAGATCAAAGACAACTAGTAATTTGTCATGAGATCATATATATCCAACCCTTAGAATGATGCCTGACATGAAAAAAGTACCTAATAAATTCTTGAATGTCTAATAGATGGGTCAAAATATGACTTGAAACCATAAAGTCAAAGCAGTGCTGAGTAGAAGAATCTTTTATTCCTAACCACAAGTTTAATTATCAATCCATTTATTGTTTTATTAATCATTCGCGTAATAATTATCTAGAGTTTACAATGGACCAAACATGCAGTTCTATTTGCTATCCTTTACCAATCTATGTTTCCTGAGATAGTGCACTTTGAAATTCCTTACCACTGACTATATTAGTGCTGGAAATGCATCTTAAGTAGAAAACTATATCTATTAGATCCAAGAGAAAGAGTAAGTAGAAAGCATAAATCTAAGACAGGAGGAAAACTTATGCTATCAATCAAAGCATTGTTTTAAAAAAATCAATCAATATTTCATTTCTCAACATACTTTCTCATCTTTTTTTTGGTTTGTTTGTTAAATTGATTTTTTTTCTGCTCCATTTGCTTTTTCTTCATGAGAATTTGTATCTTTAGTAGGAAATTGTAGGAGTATAGTGAAAAGTAATGCCATAAATACTTCATCTGAAAAAAAAAGAGTTAAATCAACTTTATTCCAGCCCCACACCTAAAGTTTGGAAGGTAAAGAATCATCCCAGCTTCACTGTAGCATCTCTTTTCTAAAGCTTCTTCTCCTAAATCTCATTCTGAAGAGACACAATTTGCATTCTCTGATCTGTTTATTTACTTTCATCCAAGCAGGTGTGGTTTTGGAGGGCCCATCACTTAATTATGAAATGAGATTTTGTACTCATATTTTATTTCACCTAATAAAAAATGATGCTTGTAGGCGGAGTATTTTGCCATTTGAGTTCCGTAGATATCTTGGAATTATACCACCCACAGTGTCCCAAATTCTGTCATGCACAGATGCTCAGTAAATTGAACATCTTCATCTATAGAAAAGTAATTAGGCATCATCAGGTCTCATTGGAATCATCTTACTGCACTCTGATTTACCCTCAAATTGTTGTTTTCTCTCTACATCATGAGCAAAATGAAGCTATCTTTTAGGCTTGGATTCTTCTTCTTTTTTCGGGCAATACTTTAATTTACCTGCCTGGAGAATAAACGGGCACCTTAGAGAGCAACCACATTTTCAAAAACAGAAGAAATAAAAACAAATCGAATCATACACACAGTTGATTTCAGTTGCTAGGACGTTTCAGCCTCTCTGTTTTATTAATGCATACTGTCTGCAGAGAGAAATAGGACTTTTGAGACCATTGGAAACTGTAAAGGCAAATGCCAATCAAATAAATAGCCAATCTTACCAAGGTAAGAGATTGAAAATTTTTGTCTCTACAAAAGACTTCCATGCCTGAAAATGCATTTCAGGACAGTTAAAGTTTTGCTAACTTGGTCAGGCTATCTGGCTAATTAGTAAATTACATTGAGTTTTAGGAATAATAATGATGATGATAATAACAATAACAACAACGACAAACACTTATATGGTATTCTGTTCTCCTTTCAGGACATCGAGAAATAGAAAATCTAAGTAAACTCGCTAAGGGTACATGGCCAGACAGATTAAGAGCTGAGACAAATTCAGGCAGTTTGTCTTAAGTCTATGTTCTTAACCAATATATATGCTGCTCTTTGTGTGAAAATCAAGATATCAGATTGGCATAGGCAGCATGTATTAAAATCAAACTGTTGAATTTGAACCATATAAGATTGCTATTTTGACAGTTTCTGACCTAACAAATCCGTAGTTATATTGTTCATCCTAATAGTGAGTAACACAAGTGACTAATCGTACGTTTACAAGGCCTCTCTTCTGGGTCAGGCTCCATGTTCTAGGGTGTAACTGGAGTTAGAGTGATTTGATGGCAGAGAGGAGAATCTAGAGACCTGAGTTCTTGTCAAAGTATATTTGCTAATCTTGATTAGTCAGTTCATCTCCCTGGACCTCAGTCTTTTCATTGGCGAAATGAGTGAATCTCAAACTTTCTAGAATTCCTTCCACTTAGAAAGGGTAAAATATCCTGTCTCATTTACCCAAGTAACTGTTCATTTCCAGTGGCAAACAAACCTTCTGTTAATGAAGAATGTGATTGTAAAAACAAACTGTGGTTATGGCGAGGATCATATTTGCAGATGCTTTGGCAATAGAGATATATTTATCCCCATTTAGAGGTGATATATCTTTAAGTGTGCATAAGTCTTGAAGCCTAATATTAGAAAATATTGGGTCAAAATATAGTTAATGCAAGTTATGTATCATTAAGGTTAACAAATTTTTTTAAAAAATAGAAGACATATGGTAAACCATAACTAAGTTTATAATTTAAAAAAAGAATAGTAGTGACAACCATGACTACGTCAAGAAAACAATTGAAGTTTTGATGCAGTGTCTTTCCAGAAAGGCAACTTGCCCAAAAATTTAGAATTTAGGCTGTGTGACATAGCCAAGCACCATATGGCAGCCAGCCTTCCAGGAAGAATACAAAATTAAAGTCCTTAATAAACTCTAGTAACCCACTTATTTGAGGACTAAATTAATAGTCTTTTATTCACTCAGTAGTTACAGGTCAGTGGCTCCTGGTCACATTTGAAAAATGAATACCTATAAAATTGCAAATGGTTTATCCAAGAGAGCCAAAGAAAGTATTTGTGTGGCACATTTGCGATGCCCTCATTTTTTGTTCCTAACTCCAATTGGCCAATATTGATATCAAACTTTTTTTAGAAACCTCAGCTCACAATAAGAAATATATTCATTTTAAAACTTAGGACACACGTACACAAAGTCACCCCTTATATCTTTGCAGCTCGAGCCCTACACAAAAGTTCCAGGACAAGCAGGCGAATAGGGGCTAATACTTACACCAAATTCTGTGCACTTTGTGGGATGCCCTGCATGTTTGTATATGTGAATGTATGACAAATATGCATGAATATATTAATATATAGAACAGCAAAAAGACATACATAATTTTGAATTTAAAATTAAAATTTCATGAAATAGTATTCTTACTATCTGTAATGCCTCTGATATTTCTATTCTATTAAAGAAAAATGCTGATTATATACCAAATTGATTTTACAACCCTCTTATTGATTGTGATTTGTAATATGAAAAACATTACTCTTAAAGAATGTTACCCAAATATGAGTCCACTATGATTTCCACAGATGACATAAGAGCATCTTCTTCTGTCTTAGACATATACAATAAGATCTTCCCCTCTTTAAAAACAAATACCTAGGTCACATTTGGAAGTTCCTTGGATGAATGAGTTTGAAGCTTTGGGTTATAAGATGGCAGGAACTGGGAATAGTTAATCTGGAGGAAAAAACAATGGCCATGGAGGGGTGGAAAAAACCAGGAGAGTAAGTGGTAGTCCTCCAATGTTTGAGTAGCTACCAAGGTAAACTAGTTGTTGGAGGAAATAGGCATTTAAGTAGGCATCTAAGACTCCTAGGGTTCAGTCAGCCTACTGAGCATTTATTGAGTACTAGCTACTAGCCAGCTTCTGTGCTAGAGACTGCAAATAGAAAAATAATAACAAATATAGTCAGGTAATCTTTATGCAAAGAAACTCTGTATTTCCAATGATGTGACACTTAAGCATGCCTGATGGCTAACACAAATCTGTGGAAATATGATCTATAATACTGAAAGATGATGAATTTTATAAGTTCTGTTGTGTGGCTTTACTGACTCATATATCCTCTTGTTTACCAGGGTTGCCATTTGATTTCAATTTCTAAAAACTTCTAAGCATTCACTTCTGAGCAGAAAGTGGTTCAGTTATACAAAAGCAGATGCCCTCAGAAGATGAGTTCACAAATACAGCCAAAACTTGTCCCAAAGCTCTCTCTCAACATTATGCTCCCCAGATGAAACATGAAACTGTAAAAGAGATTCCATCTGAACTTTAAAGGAGCCTTTTTAGAATTACAGCCTTAGACATTTTTTTTTTCCTGAGAAAATTCATTAAGCTTTCCTTTATTTTAGAGTATTCAATTTGCAGGAAAGCACACATGATAATGGATACATAAATCTTTTCAATTTCTTACTAAGTCTGAGTAATGCAGTCTTAGTTTTACTGTCTTTGGGCTCTCACCAATCTCTCAAACTCCAGAATAAATCCATTAGAAGCCGTGATCCCTATCATTTCACTCTATTGAAAAGTCAATGTTCAAGCTTATTTGGGGTGATCTGTGAGTTTATTATTAATATAGTGAAGTTATAAAGAGACATATTTTTGTTCAATATAAAATGAATTTTCTAAGTGTGAGAGCTAAGAAGTCCCCCAGTGTGAGAGACATTCAAGAATTGTCGAAGGGCACTTGGTATCTGGTTGGAGTGAGGGGAGAGATGTTACACAGAATTACCTTTTAGATTCTTAGCAATCTAGAGATAGTGTTTTGATTAAATGATGATTTCACCAACCCTTAACTTGGCTCTTTTCCAGTTAGAGATTCCTGTACCTGCCTTCTAGAATCACATCATATCAATAATCGTCCTAAATTAGTAACATTTATTGACTGTTACGTGGCAAATGCTAATCTAAGTGCTTTAAAGACTCTAACTTAATGATAACTCTATCAGGTGGTACAACTCTTATTCTCATTTAATGGATAAGAAAACTGAGTCAGAGGAGAGTACATAACCCAAAAGGGCACTCAGGCAAGACAGAACCAGAATGTGAAGCCAGTGAGTATGCCAAATGCAGAAAATAAATATAACCACTAGTTTATACATAACACAATTATTTAGGTGTTTCTGACCCTTGCTAATATCTGTTTAGTTATCTAAACTAAGAATATCATATATATCATTGCTTAAATATCCAATTTTAAAAATTTAAAATATTTTATCATAAATTTTCAACAATGGGGAAATGGTTAAGTAATTTATAACACATCTAATCAATAACATTTTAAGGAATCATAAAAATATCCCTGACAAAGAACTATTCTAATATAAGAAAATTTGTGCATATTTATGTTCATATAGCAAATGAAATAGTAAAGTACAAATTTTTTGTGCCGTGTGACCTCAAATTTGTTTTGAAAAATTCATCAAAGGAAATGACCAATATACATACAATGATTGACCCTGGGTAGTAATATCTATTTTATTTTTTGCTCTATAAAGCAATTTAATTTACTGATACAAATTGCATAGTTTCTGATTTGACTTTATGGAGTATAAACTATCATGCTCTCCCTTCTTTAATAAAGATACAGTTAAATGGTCATATGTTCATTTAGCAGTAATTGAACCTGTATATAAAGGAGCCGCACAGCTTCACCATAAAACATCCAATTATTAAGGTGCAGAAAGTCTGCTGGTTCAACTTTGGCCAGAGTGGAGTCTAAAGGCCTTTGAAGCCACTGCTGAATTGACTACTGGTGAGTTCCTTATCAGCAACACTGAGCTGATCCTGTATTTTTCAGCTCACAGAGGATAGTGAAAACTGGTTGAGCTGGTTTGGAGGATTTAAGGCAAAGTGACTGATTTATAGCAGGTTATAGCAAGTGTAAGTTGTCCTCAGGCCCCAGGGCATCAACCCAGGCTCCAGGGGTGGAGGAAAGGCAAATCCTGTATGACTGAGGATCATTCACCTGGGGAGGCTTGGGCTGTCATATTATTTGACAGAATGTTTTTGGAAAACTATACCTACCTTTGTTGTCAATTCATTAACTGTCACAAGTGCCACATGAAACTTTTACTTAGCTAGGTCCCCTTTCTCTTTCTGTCTTTGAATCTGAATGGAAATCTTCCAGCATTAGATTTTATATTTAGAGTCATTTACAGAATAACTCTTAAAATTACCCCTAATGGCATTGAGTAAATAAGGCTAGAGCAGAACATCAGAAGAGTCTGAGCCTTCTAACTTTGCCTGCTAAGCAGTCAATCCATAAGAAAGATTTGCTTTACAGAATTAGATACCTCTCTCCTGGGCAGAACTGTTCCTAACCTAGAATTGTCTAAAATAATTTATTCAGAGGTCTTCATGGTAGCGTGCCCTGGCAGCTACCTACTTGGAAGTTACAATGATTATAGAAGGAAAGAACAAAACCAGGGCAACAATGTTCTACCAACCTACTTTGCCATCACTGGTATACAGGCTCTGAAGTCCCCATTTCGTTCAGTTTCAAGTTAAAGTGGAGAAACCGAATCTGTTTCTTGGAGAAGTCCATACCAGGCTTAAGCCAAGGGTGTTGCCATTACGACATAAGCCATTACCAAAAGTAGGGTAGGAATGGTTCCTTGCCCTTGAGCTCTCAGATGTGTCCAGAGATTTACACTGAGTCTTCCATGATTCAGTAAAACCAGGACATCAGAAATGCTACGCTGGGTCATATCAGTGGTACTTTTAGACAAACAAGGATCCACAACATTACAAAGTAATGGGAGAAATGTTGGAATAAAAGGTATGTAGAAGATGCTGTGGGCATAGTGGAGTGGTCATTAACTCAGTCCGTGAAGTTCAGAAGGACACCCAGAGACAGCAATGTTTGAGTGCATTTTAGAAGAATGTGTGGCGTGAGGGGACAAAAAGAAAGAATGAGTTGTCTGTGCAAAGTCACCAAGTTCTCCAGGAAGAAGACAGTGAGAAGAGAGGTTATCAGGAGAGCAAGTTTGTGAAGGAGTCATGTGCTTCACTAAGAACATAAGTTTTATGCTGCAGTTGAAGAAGAATCAGCAAAAGATTTAACAGAAAAGAAACCATTTTTAGAAAGAGTTCTCTGACTGATGATATGGCTAATTCATTGAGAGAAGGTGAGATTAGAGAGAGGGAGCCAGTTTAGAGAGAGCCTTATTCATGCCAGTGGCAGTGGTGACAAACAGAGACGTACAGAGAGACGTGTTAGACATAGAATTGATGGGGGGTTATGCCTGACTAGATGTGGAACCAAGGTTTGAGGCTTAAGTGTCTAGCTTAGATCACTATTAGAACTGTGACGCCATGAAGCAAACACTGTATGCCCTCCAAAACCAATGATTTTGTCTGAAATTGTCTCAAAACTATAATATGACCTCAACTGTAAACTAGTTGTATGGCACATGGCATTTGTACTAAATTTTTAACTTTCCAGAACACTTCTTTTTGTTTTATCTTATTAAATATGCAATTTGATAGATAAAAAAACTAAATATAAGTGATTTGACCAAATTCGTTCAGCTGGATTTGGCTGAGGTAGGACTAGAACCGAATTTCCAAACTCCTTAGTCTTAAACTTTAAATTAAATCTCAAATCTGATAGTCTTTAACCCAATGCCCTTTACCCTTTTTGTTATTTTGCATAAAGGATACTAGAATCCGGAAGACTTTTGACTAAAAAAGGAAGCTAGGAGCTTTGGAAAAGGCACAAAAAAATTTGGAACTTTGTGGGGAGGAAGAGGCAGCCAGCTGAGAAGCAAAGAGGAACAAATGACATATGATCATTGCAGGTCTTCCAGATGTCAATATTTGCATCACTCATAGTACAAAGACATTCTACTGTACTAGTTACCCCTGAATTTTCCTATAAACCTCATCTCTACACACTACATTAGCCCTGGGTGATGGGAAGTGATGGTGGGACCTGCTGGTAATGACTATGAATGGGAATTACAGTGGCCTATACTTAGGATGGTCCCTAGGTCTCTCAATTCTGTTTGGAGGGTCTGATGTGTCTTACTAACCAATGTTGTTACATTCAAAATCTGTACCCAGGCAATCTCAACCAGGAAATAAGTAGAGATGTGTTGATCATATTGGGTAAGATCGGCTATGTAGAAGCTATAAAAATAAGCCTATTCAGTTTGAAAATAGAATTTCAACCCCAGTGAGCAGAGGAAATGAACTGTCTTGGTCCCATCAAAACATAGTTTTTCTATTAGAAATTGTAAGAAGAGTCATCTTGCAATTATGCCCATGTCCATGTTGGTGTTTGGGAAGAGGCAAAACACCTGTCTCAGACAAGCTAGACATTTGAGGGCAAGAAACAAGTTTTCATCTGTAAGGGTCATTATTTCTTGTTTCTAGGAGGCAAATGGTTCAAATGATTACAGGATGTTGAGGGGGGGGGGGGAGAGAGAGAGAGAGAGAGAGAGAGAGAGAGAGAGAGAGAGAGAGAGAAAGATTCTTAATGAAAACTCCTCAATGCACTGTTTTCTTTTAAGGAGGGTGTGTTGTCTTGTGGGGTCTGCAATAACTGACTTGCCCTAGTGATCAACTCCCACTTGTGGCTGAGTGACTTGGAAATGGTGGCCAAATAATTGTGCTTAACAGAGGACACGATCCGTAATTGTACAGCCTTCATTCTTCTAGGGGGTGTAATTGATTATCTGTCTCTGTGCCTGAAACCTAAGCTCCTGCTTCAGGGTCTCATCTGATTTCATCATGCTCCCTTGTCAACTAGAACAATGATTGACAGACTCAATAACTAATTGTGAAATAAATGACTGAAGTACTACTTTTAAAGAAAATTTTCTCATTTTTTAAACTTTTTTTTTCTGCTTTTGAATGGGGAAGGAGAGAAATCCATACAGAAAAATGTACTCCCACACCCATAGGTGTGGTTTAAACAGACCTTATTTACCTTATGACCCAACCTAAAACCTGTGAGACTCCCATTTCAAGGCAGTCAGTGTGTCAAGACCAGAGGTGTTGGTAATAACCTCATTTTATCCCTGAAAACCACTTTGAACCCTTTTTTAAATCTCCAAGCAATTGAGGCAGATTCAATCCCTTAGTTCTGTTTTCCTAGTTATAATTTATTTCCGATAAACACATTTACAGCTGATTTTTTTTAAAAAAACATTTATGCTGAATAATTCCTCATTTTAGATGAGCTTGGTTGATTCCAATTTGAGTTTTAAAAAAATCTACGATTTTCTAGCCTGTGCACTTTTGAGTTTGATAAACAGAATAATAGGGAGAAAGAGTAGGTGGTTACCATGGTGACCACAACATTTGATCTGTGTAGCAGCAGAAAGAGCAGGGAAATAGTGCCATACTAAACTGAATTGCAATAATGATCAATAGTTGAGAGAGGAAATTTAAATGTCTGGGTTCCACTTAGTAACTGGTTAATCAATCAATACATGAATATGCACCATGGCTTCACATGCGTACACTATACAAATCAAAACAAAAAGAAAATTGCACCACATATGAAAATGAAGAATCCTTTAAGCAGTATTTGGAAAATGCTTTTAGGTAAAAATAAAAATCATCCTAATTTCCAAGTTTTAAGTATTCATTCCGAACTATCAAGAAAAGCTTTAAACGATGTCTTGATGTTGGCATTAGATTTCCTAGTTCAAAAGAAATGAGAAGATGGGTTAATCTCTCAGAATGGAGGGACTCAGTCTGTGGCTTGATGTGGCCACACAAAAAGGTGAAGGTGGGGGTCGGCTCCCCTAAACCATCCTTTTTTGAATACTCTTCTCGCCTGAAGGCTGATAGCAGCAGGCATTTCCTGGCCTAGGAGAGCCAGCAGATCCCAGCCTGCCAGCTGAGGAATTAACTCTGCAGTGTGAATAACTTTGTTTACTCTCATGTAGATTTTAAAAGAAGATACCAGACGAACACTTCAGTTTTGGAATTTCAAACACCAGCGGCTAGCTAAGGGGTAGGACGGATTCTGGAGTCGCCAGGCTCCCAGGCTCCCAGGCTCCCCAGGCAGGCTCCAGCTCCTCCACCTTTCTAGTGCTAAGGCATTTTCGGCTGAGAAGAGAAAAAAAAAAAAAGTTAAACAGCCAACATCTGGAAAACGATTTATTATTGCTTTTAGAAGGGCAAAATAAAAAAAAAAAAAAAGTAATCCCATCTCTTAAATTGGCCCTTTTGTGTTGCAAAGCATCTCAAAGTAGCTCAGCCACTAGCCTGGGAAAGTGGCTCTACCTGCTTCACTCCTAAGAGAGTTTGGCCACAACTCAAGAGCTTCAGGAGTACGTGTTGGCCGGAGGAGTTTATACAGCACACAAATCAGCCAGGAGAAGGGGAGTGGAGCTGAATTTAAGGAGCAGCTGCCTGCTATGCTGAGAACCTCTGGAAACTGGCTAAGGAGCTGCGGTGAGAATCATACTGCTTTTTGCTGACCCATTTCTCTTGACAGACCAGTGGGGGATTGTGGCCAATAAAATGAAGAGTACTGTAGATTCCCCTCCGTTTCCCGTCCTGTAACAGCAATGCCTTTCTTTCTTAGCTTCCACTGCTTGCAGGCATCTTCACACTGCCTGTTTTCTAGTCTGCTGTTCTTTTTCTGGGGGAACAACAATCAGTGAATTTTTCTCTCTCCACCTCAGTGCAGCCCCATAATCATACTCTGTGAGTTTGCGTCACCACCGGCCTCTTCATGGGAAGTCTGTCTCGAGTGAGCTGCTAAACTCTTGATACTGTATGTCACTGAGAGAAATTTAGGAATATGAAATTCTTGCTACTCATTTAAATTGGTTCCAGAAATGCCTGGATTCTCATTGATGTCACATCAGATATTTGATGTATGCAAGTTCTGTTCAAACAGCAGAGCCTGCTGAGGGAGAGCATAGTTCTAATGCAAGGAGGCAGGTGTTTGTGTCTGAAAAAACTGAGACTTACGGGATTGGATCCTGCTTTCACCAATTATAAGCTACACAACCTCGGGAAACCACTGAACTTTGAGCTTTAAGTTGTTTCTTCCGTAAATAAGAATTATATTACTTACATAATAAGGTTATTTAAAAATTGGTTGTTGTCTTTGGAAAGCTGGACTCTAAGGTCCTCTAGGGGTAGAGACCTTGGTTACCGAATTTGGGGACATATGGTTAAGTATTCAGAAAAGGTAACTTGTTAACAATTGCCGTATAGTAGTTAAGAATGTCAGAGTAGATTCTTCGGCCTGATTTCAAATCCCAGCTCCCTCATGGTTAGCTTAGGTTAGCTGAGTAACAACTCGATTTCCACCATGGTAACCGGAGTGGGAACTACTTCATGGATTTGTGAGAAATAAAAGACACGATGCTTCATATGTAAAGCCTTCCACATTATACTTAGCATACAGTAATGTTCAATAAATGTTGGCTGTTGTTATTATGAGACAGGAATCTGACTGTGGAGCTAGACAGTTGGCCACCCTAAATTCAACTCACTGCCTTTTTTTTTTTTAATGTAGAGATTGGACAAGACGAATTCTAAGGAGCCTTCTACCTCTTAACAGCTGTCTGTTCCTGGGTGTATTCACATGCATATCACATAGCCCCACATCTTCCTATAAAAGGCCATAAATTAAAAACTTCAAATGTATTTTATGACAGAAAAACCATCCAATATAATATACATTTGGACTTAAAAATCATAGCCAGTGCATAAAGCCAGATGTGTCATTTCATATATTCTCAGGACTTGATTTCTTTAAGAACATATATTTTCACAGCCCAGATGCTACTTTGCATGTCTATGGCTTTGGGGGTATAGAGATTTGCATCCAAACACTTAGCACTGGTTTTAAGAAACTTTATTCACGCAAGTTGGCTGAGAAAGGCACTTGTTAGCATTTCTAGTTTCTGTATTATTTTTAAGAAGGAACTTTAACTTGTGTCTCTATCTTCTGATGGCAATTAATATGTATCTGGCGTTACAATTGAGCTGTTGGCAGCCAGTTTAAAAAGCAGCCAGAGTCACTCACTTCTCACCCTGCCTCTGGGGTGAGGAAGTAGACTGCTGGGCTGGGTAGATTTGCATTCCCCACAGACTTGGACCCCCTGGTCCAGACTTCATTTGCTGCTTTATCTTCTCCATCCCCCCTACCAAATTTACTTAACCTCAGTTTCTCTAAATCTCTTATGGGTGCTCTGAACTAGGCTGGCACCCTCATCAATCACAGAGCAAATAGTCACACATTTTTTAAAATTACCTTGTTTGATGTAAGACCACCAAGAGGGAAGGGACTGTGCTTTACTGATTCCTGGCCCATAATATAGGCACTCACTTTGCGTAGTAGTGTAAGACCAAAAAAAAAAAGGCATCTTAATAATAAATGGGAAAAACTACTATTGCCTATGACCTTTCAAAATTTTTGTCAAAACATTAAAAACTCTCTTTTTGGTTATACATGTATAGGAAAATGAAAAAAAAATATGGTAAAATGAATGTGGAGTACATTGTCATTTAAAATATAGAAACCTTGAGAATTAAGTGTTTTATTTCTTTTTTAAAAAAAGAGTAGTTTGACTAGTTCTTGACTTTTTCTTGTCAGGATTATATAATTTACAATACTGAGCAAGCATCTTTACTATACTGTGGCTAATTGTCACACTCCTTTCTAAGTTTGAATCAGCTTCCAAACTTTTATGCTTTGCACTTTCAATGTTATAAAATATCTCCAAGAGTTCTTTTACCGTGAAGTTTTTTGTCAGTGTTATTTCCTCTGGAATATCTTTATCCTTTTCACTTCCACCACTTTCTTCACTCGTGTCCATAATTTTTCCTTTGTTAAATTCTCCTGGCTGCATATCTGGTGTTTCTCAAAGGGTAACTGTGTCAAATTTCCATGATCAACTATATCTTCTTTAATTTCGTTGTTCCATTTGAATTTCACTTATGCCATTATCACTTTTTGTTTCTATGCTGCCCTTTCATCGTTGTTGGCACATTCCTCTTTGGATTACCCACTTTTGTAAAATGTCCTGGGGGTTCATCACTGGGAGACAGGAAGCAAAACAAGTACGTGCTTTACTGTCTGTGTGTGAACCCCTAACAAGTGTTCAGTGGTCCATTATCGGACAGACTTCAAAAGAAGTGACAAGATGAGTCACTGATCATGATGTGCATTTGTTATTACATAGTGATCTGTGGACCGGAGCTGGTAGCAAGTTTATTCTTTATGCACTAACTCATAGTATACTTTGGTAACCGAAATTTAAATCATGTTTGTAAGAACTGCTGATAATTAAACCACAGTGATAGAAATTTGTACATACTGGAACCATGAAAGTAAAAAAAGTTGCTCAGTAGTAAATGTCTGATGAATGAATGAATGAATGAATGGGTACATGCATTCACACTGATCTCACTGTCTTTATAGCCTTGCTCACAACTATCTACCTTCTCTTCCTTCCTGTATAATGTATCCAAAATAGCAGGTAAAGGCATGTCTGCTAAAAGCTGACTTTAAACAAGTCATTAAACTCTGAGTTTCATGTATCATGTGCTGAAGGCCTAGCCACTTCTTTTTTTTATCAAAATTCTCCCTGAGTGCCCAGCTTCACTTCTAAGAGGAACAAGTCTGATCAACAAATTCACACACTAAATACTAAAAGGGCTCTCAGGCTTCCAGGGTAGTTTGGTTTCTTTCTCTGAGAGAGAGGTATCTAACCCTGTGAGCAGCAGGAGAGAGCAGTCTTATGTGGGCAAAACTTTCCTGGCCCTCTTCTCTCACTGTCCTAAAATCTAGGAATTAAAAAAAAAAAAAAAAAAAAAAAAAGGCAGAGCAGATCTAGGGAGAAACTCAAAGCTAACCCTAAACGTTACTTAGCCTTTGATCTCACAGATGGGCTGTGAATCCTGGAGACATGTAAGTGATAACCAAGTGGTGGTCGCCAGCACTGGTTTGATCTGATGTGGGTTCAGGGTTGGGTCTGTCACTTCCTAGCTCAGTGAGCTTTCCCATGTTACTTAGGCTTTCAGATACTCATTCTTCCATCTCCATAGAACCTGTAATAATTATCTCCAAAGGTTTTTGAGAGTCTTGGACAAAATAAGGAATGCAATGCACTTAGGGAAGCATCTTTTGTAGAACAGAGCTTGGAAAACAGAAATGATTTTACTGAGACATAATTCAGGTGGATGTCATTCTATTCACTAAGATCGTCCTGTCCACAGCGTGCAGAGTTCTGGTTGCAGAGTCAGAGTGTGATATATGGACAGAGCTTGACAGAAGTTACTCGACCCATTCATAGGGAACCAAATCTAAGACCTGTGTTTTACCATGCCTCATTATTAATTGTCACTTGGTGATTGAGAATCTGCACTACCTTCTGCTTTTGTAGAGTCATCTCCTAAATTCTTTTGGAACACCTCCTTTGTATGTATTCAGAGGCATTTTTAGAGCTTTCAAAAACATGACACTCAAGTCACATAGTGGCAGGGCCCACCCAGCTTGCTCCTCTGCTAACAGTGCGGCCTCCCCTGGAATGATCAGTTGGGTGCAGAGAAACCCCCATCTGATTACCATGTATCCCCACAACCAATGCATACTCTTGGAAACTTATTGAGACACATACTGAGTAAGAGTCACCGTTATGCCTGATTGCCGACTGGGCTGTGGCTCACAGTCCTGGCTGTGAGGGACATTTCAAACGTGTTGATCTTCCCAGGGATTCTGAACCAGCTGGTTTGGGGTGGAGCTGAGGCTCCCAGGTGAGATGCAGGCAGAGCTGAGAACTTCTGATCTGGCGTCTAAAAGTGTCAGAATCTAAGAAGAAAACTAGCCCTGGCTTCAGCTGTGTGGATGTGCTGTGACCTTCACTTGCCTGGAGACTGGCGGCCTGGGAGGTGCTGCAAGTCTGGCCTTGTCTGTGTGAGAACCTGGTTGCTGCTGGTTCCTTTTACCTCAGGACAACATTGCCTCAGTACTGTCCCCTCGACAGTACTGAGCCCCAGTCATCTTGATTGGCCTTTCTGTACCAGATGCCTGATTCACTTCAACTTCATCTCCCTCTCTTAATCCACTCGGCAACAATCTTGCTAAAATGAGAATTCCATCTTTACTTCCCCATCTTCTAGCTGCAAAGAACTGTTCTTGATTCCAGCATGGGATATTGTTTTCCTGCCAGAACACCCATCCTCTAATTAATAGTAATAGCATTACTTTAATCCATCACATTTCTTCATTTGAAAACGTAACCTTTGTTAGGTCCTCTGCTAACTGTTTTACATACGTCTGACTAAGTCTTGATGATCTTAGCAGTCCAATTCTAAGATCTGCTCTGAGAAGACTTCTCTTCCCTCAGCTGCCCGACAGCAGAGCCACTTGCCCTTTCCTTAGTACCCCTAGAGCACCATCAGAGAATTCAGTGTATTGCATTGTAATTTGCTGTTTGTGATCTATCTATCCTGCCAAGGGTGAGTGCTGCATTTGTTTGTGTCATCCCTTGAGCAGAATAGGCCACCAGCTGTTCTGGGCCAATAGGGAGGTTGGGGAACAGGTTCGAGGGCAAAGCATCTTCATCTTAAATAAACATCAGAATGCAGATGGTTCATTTGACAGTGGATCAGCAGCCCTAAAATAGTGTCGTCATTCCTAAGTCATCTGGGCACAGAAAAGATGGGTCCCAGAGGCTCCGCCTTTACACACAGCAGTGTGATGTAGCACCTGCAGTCAGTAGGACTGCCTGACTCTGCTCAGCAGACCAGACCTCCCAGCGCAGCTTCCACATCACTGAGTTCACTTTGTTATCAGAGAAAGGCTAGATTGCATTGCATCATCCACTTAGAGAGTATTTCACCAATGAACCAATGAAAGGCAGGCAGCTAAACAGGGCTGTGTATTTTTTTTGTCTTTTCTTTTTGGACCTTTGTTTTTTGCAAGCAGGCAGTATAATCAGCTGTCATCATAGCTATAATCAATTAGCTTATGGACTGTTTTTTTTTCCTCCAATCTAGACTAATTAAATAGTTGCTTTGTTTTTATTTTTGTTTTCCCCTTTCATTCCCTGACTGTTACTATTGCACTGTGTGACTAAGACCCTACAAAACCTTCAGCCACTCCTCTTTCTCTAACAACCTCCTTTAAGATATTGCAGAAACCCATTATCTCCAGAGAGATTTGCATTAGCATTAACATATAGAAGTCATTTATTTGAAAAATATAGGTGAGTCCTCTATTGTTAAAGTGAAAAGCAAAAATTTAACTCATTTAGGTTAGATGAGTTAAGATTTAAATTTAAAATTGCAGAGGATTGCTTTTATTCAATTTGTATTGGTATTAGTGTTGTTGAGAGCTGGATCTGCAAATCGTGTCCTCTGTAGCTTCAAAGGAAAAAAACTAGGACTTTTTAATATTGAAAGGTACCCTGCACTTCCTTGAAAAGACAGGAGCTCAATTTCACTAAAGAAATTAAGCAGAGTGTAAAATTGATAGAATTAGAGGGGAGAGGTGGAGAGCACTAGAAAATATTTATTCCTTTTGAAGCTGTGATTTCTGTCCAACAAATCACAAAATAGAGTTGCTTCCCTGACAATAAGCCTCAGGACAAGGTTGGGAGAGCAGTACTTAAAAAGAGGTGAGCAAGCATTACAGCAAACATTTTTTGTGTGCATCTGTGCAATTCTAGATCCTACGCTAGAGTCAAAAAGTAAGACCCAGCCCCTGTCTGCAAAAAGTTGAAGTCTAATAGAAAAGAAAGATTAACTAAAAAATAATAATAATAACTCACAATAAAGCATTTGTTATGGTGTGAGGGAAGTATGTGTAATAGGACAAAAGGAGAGAAGTGGGTTAGAGAAAGAAAACATCCCTTTCCAACACCTTCTTTATGTGCTCAAGGAGAAAAGGTCCCTGACCTCTTTGTCTTTAGGTTTCTATCTGCAGAATGGGTACAATCCCAGGCCAGTGATCTACCTCTTTTTGGAATGCATTTCAAAGAGCAATTAGAAAGGAGTTTGAACAATGTGCTCCCCTAAAGGATAGGCATTTTATAAATGGCATGTTAAAAACACAATATACCAAAAGCAACGGCAATTAGACTGTTAAGTAAGTAAATTTTATCACTAACTCCATATTAAAATTACTAAGAGACCCTGAAGGTTTTGCAGAAATGAAAAACTGAGCAACTGGTCTTAATTCTACCAGTTAGGGAGGGAAAGCCAGGATTCGAATGTAAGAAACCTGGTCAAGGACCCTGAGACTTGCTGCCTGGGCTGCTGGCTCCTTGCAGTCATTGTAAGGACCCTATTCTCTTCACTTCCCTGTCTCTGTACTTGAGGCTCTGACTGTAGAATTATTGATGTGTAGTTTTCTTCTGCAGGGAATTAAACCAAAAACAACAACAACCCACAAACAAAGAAAAAGTACTGTTCTCCTTCCTATGGAGATAGGACTATTTTGCTGAAATTTAAAAATGTATTTAGCATGTCTTTATTGAGCACCTGCTATGTGCCAGGCAGGCAGCTAGGGGTTAGAGGACAGGTCAGACATGGCTTCTATCCTTACAGAGCTTAGAATCCATTTACAGGGCAATTTCGATGCAATGTGATCAATGTTGGAGGTCATTAAGACTGCTGAGGGAAGAACCCTTAACTCAGCTTAATGAGACAATCAGAGAAGCCTCTCTGGAAGGAGAGATGTCAAGTAGGAGGTGAAATTCTGAGAAAGGAGTCCTGAAGTGTAGAAAGGAGGAAGAACTTAAGTAGAAAGGTAGGATAGCAAGAAGGAGCCCTCGGCCTGTCTGTCCTGGGAAGCGAAAGAGTTCAGTAGGCTGGAGCTTAGATTGCTGGAGCCTGGATTGCTGGGGAGCACCCAGATGATAGAAGAAGCTTTATGCCCAGCAGCAGTTTTATTATTAGTCTAGAGGCTGTGGGGCCAGTTAAATGGCTTTGAGCAGGAAAGTGACAGGATTAACTTTGCAATTAGAGAAAATCACTTATCTCTCCTGTGAGCAGAATGGACAGGAAGGAGGACAATCATTAAGAAAACAAGGGTGCCGATTGTTGGTGTGAGGGGTAAAGAGGTCAAATGTTGGCCTCGGCTGGCTGCTCTGACTCCCTTCTTCTGGGTGGAATATTGTGAAAATTATACTCATGGTCATTCCCAGGTTTTTTGGATACAAGGACTCCCTTTTTAACTACCTGAGAGTGATTGGATTTTTAGATTTTGTTGATAGTGATAATACTTAATGCTATGCTGAATTTAACTTAAATTAATGTATATTTAATTAGTCACAGTGCAATCTGTGCACATTTAACATTTAGTAGGACGTATATGTAGGAAACATTATTGATTCAGTCTATGCAATATTTGGTGTCTGGTAGATTTGAGGGTTCTTTGCCAAAACACCAAGGACTCAAACTTGGAACCAGAGGCAAGGAGGATCTAGGATTATAGTTAGCAGGTATTATGTTAACTAACCCTTTTCCATATGATTTTAGGCAAATTACTTAATCTCTAGTAGCATCAATTTCAATTGTCTGTGAAATGGGTGTAATACCTACTACATGGAGTTAGAGCATTATTAAAGTAGATAACGATGTTAAAAAGCTTAATAACTTTCAATAAATTGTCTTTCCACCATGAATTCTTTCCTTCTTATTCCTTTTTTTCTCTGCGTCTTCCTTCTCTTTTTTCTCAATTTCCTTTCCCTTGTTTCTTTTCCCTTTTCTTTTTTCTTAATCTTAATATAATATTAAACTGATTTTTTTTTAGTGTTTATAATGTTACACGTGTTTCCTATTCTTAAATTAAACAGCAACCAACTGTTTTGTTAAGAAACTACTTAGAAGTCAAGATACTCTATACACGTGACCCTTAGTAGAAAAACACTTTACACTCGTATATCATTGACCTAATAGTACATATATTTTCAGGTCCACTCTGGTAACTTGACTTACTCCTCACTCTTTTGATACTCTAGAGATGAGTCATCCACCCAATGCCCTACTTAAAAGACACCTGTGCCCCTAGCTAATGCTGTCTTTATCCCTGCACATTCTCAAGTGCTCTGCCAAATACTGTGTGCCCGTCGGAAAGCAGTGATGTCAAGTCACCTGGGATACAGCCAGCAATTAAGGAAGCAGGTGCAGAATTACAAAAGGCACAATTGCCACAGCGAGATTGTGTAGAGAGAGTTTTCTAAAGTGTTACTTGGAATTTATTCATCTCTAATGTTTAAAGCATATTAATCATTGCATATTAAAATCTATGATAAAAGCTTAATGAATAAAACTGGAATAATTTATCTTCTGAAAATACATTACTTATGCCCTAAGAAACCAAGTAGTCAAACCCTTTGGTTAGCTTTCAAGGTCCACAACCTGGTTTCCATCATTTCATTTTTTCTTCTTGATGCTCTTATGGGTGCATGAATCCTACATTTAAATATTTTCTTTAGCCTTCTCCTGAAAAATACTTTCACATATCAATCTCCAAGTGTTCATGTGCCTGTTGTTTCTCTACTCTGGAAATTCCTCTCTTATGCAAACCTGACCGATTATTCAAGTCTCAGTTCAAGCCCTACTTTTTCTTACCGTTCTAAGTTAGTGTCACCTTCTGAATTCCTCTAATGAGGTCATGGGATTTACAGGAAACATTTGGGGATCTAGAGCAGGAATTCCTAGATTGAAATCCTACCCTAGAGATGTAATCTTTTACCTTCTTTAGACAATTTCCTTATCACTAATGAGATAGATAAGATCTTAAATGTAAAAAAAAAAAATTAAAATAGGAAAACCATGTGTAACTAGCATGATAATCTTGCCTAGCATAGTCAATTATTGTTTCCTTTTTACATGGTAATTTAATTTGCAATCAAACATTCTGCAAACACTAAATTTTTAGAAGAATGTATACATTCTGTGAGGGCTCCTCAAATGTTACAGTGCATAAGAATCACCCCGGGGACCCTGTCAAAATGCAGATCCTAAATCGGTAGCTCTGGAATGGGGCTTGAGCTTCTGTTGTTTCTAAGCTCCCAGGTGATCTGCTGCTGCTGCTTGTCCACAGGCCACACTTGGATTAGCAACCCTGTACACCCGAATACAAAGTCGGTGATGGAAACACCCACACTCTTAGTTTTTCCTCCCTGGCTGGAGTCTAGACATGGTATTTACATGCTGTGACCTTCATTTCAGTGTCTAATTATGTTTTCCTGCCTATAACTTTCTTCACAACTGCAAAAGCTGGCTAGCTTGGTACTTATCTTGGTCACACATAGATATTAGTCAACCTGGGGTGTCAAATGCAGTTACTTCCGAATAAATATAAAATTCACCAGGAAACTTGTAGGACTCCCACAGGGTGAACTTGATCCACACTGAGGTGTCTACTACACGATGACAGTGAAATGAGTCACTTGACGTCAAGGCACAGAGGACGTCATCTTGTTACCTGGAAAGACCTCCTTTTGCAGCAAATAGTGCCACAGAGGATCCAAATGAGGAGAAACACTGGGAGTCTGGTTATCTAACCGATGTCCATCAGTGCAGAGTCTCTACTGACCATAGTGGTCTTAGCATCTACAGACCCTGTTCCACATGGTCTTCCCTTTAATTTATTGATGACTTCATTTTGACCTTTGATAAGTCATCATCTTCTTTATCTAGTTCTTCTTGTGTACACAAGACAAGAACTGATTTTGGATTGCATACTTGGCACAGTTCAGTAAGGAGAGTTGGTGTGGGAAGTGATTTGAGGCTATGGTTTTACAGTCAGGCCTGCTCATGCTCAGGTTGTATAAGACCTTACACATGTCACCTAACCTAAGCCTTGGGTTTTGCATTTGTCAAAAGGAGCTGTTAGAGTAAATGAGATTGTCTGCATTAAATGTTTAATGTAGTCTCTGGCATATAATTAGTGCTCCACGCATATTAGTTATGTTTACTATAACTAATGTTATAATATGTTACTATGTTTATGTTACTATGACACATATAATATTACATTTTAGGTTTTTAATTGTAGTAAAAACACATAACATTAAATTTACCATCTTAAGCATACGGTTAAGTAATGATAAATATATTTACATTGTCATGTATCAGATTTCTAGAACTTTTTTATTTTGCAACACAGATATTCAATGCCCACTAAAAAAACAGATTCCCCCACTTCCCTCTCCTCATCCCTAAATTTTTATTTATTTTTTATTAAATTTATTGAGGTGACATTGGTTAATAAAATTATATAGCTTTCAAGTGTACACTTCTGTAATATGTCACATATATATTGCATCGTGTGTTCACTACCCAAAGTCAATCTCCTGCCAAAGGGGGTATATTTGACCCCCTTTGCCCTTTTCTACCCACCTCTTCCTTTCTTTCCCTCTGGTAACCACTAAACTGTTGTCTGTGTCTTTGACTTTTTGTTTGTTTGACTTGTTCATTTGCTGCTTTCAGTTTTATATCTCACATATGAGTGAAATCATATGGTTCTCGACTTTTTCTGTCTGACTTATTTCAGTTAGCATAATAATCTCAAGATCTATCCCAGTTGTCACAAATGGCAGTATTTCATTTTATGGCTGAATAATAGTCCATTGTATGTATGTACCACATCTTCTTTATCTAATCATCTACTAAAGGACATTTCAGTTGTTTTCATGTCTTGGCCACCATGAATAATGCTGCAGTGAACATCAAGATGCATATATCTCTACTGATAAATGTTTTTTGAATTTTGGGGTTTGATACCCAGAAGAGGGATTGCTGGGTCATATGGTAACTCTATTCTTAGTTTTTTGAGGAACCTCCATACTGTTTTCCATAGTGGCTGTACCAATTTACAGTCCCACCAGCACTGTATGAGGAAGTTTGCTTTTTTCCCACAACCTCTCCAACACTTGTTATTACTTGTCCTGTCCCTTCTAACAGGTGTGAGGTGGTACCTCATTATGGTTTCGATTTGCATTTCCCTAATAGCTAGTGAAGTTGAGCATCTTTTCACATGTCTGTTGGCTGTTTGTATGTCTTCTTGAGAGAAGCATCCTCAGCCCATTTTTTTCATTAAATTGTTTGTGGAGTTTTTTGTTGTTGAGTTGTATGAGTACTTTGTATATTTTGGATATTAGCCCCTTACCGAATGTGTTGTTTGCAAATATTTCCTCCCATTCAGTTGGTTACTCTTTATTTTGTTGATGGTTTCTTTTACTGTGCAGAAACTTTTTAGTTTGATATAATCCCAGCTCCCCAGCCATTATATTTTAGTTTTATTTTTGGAGTTTATTGATGTGAACCCACTCCACATGCCCTCATTTACTGAATAAACACATAGGATTTGAAGTCAGAAAACTTAGATATGAGACTAAGCCCTGAATTATACTAACTATATGAATATCGTTGTACCAATTACAAGCTTTGATTATATCATCCACATCTGCAAATAGGTGCATGATATATAAACTGTATATTATTGTTAATTAGTGTCTGATTATCCCCTTTTTCCTGTACCTCTCCTCTGTGTTCCTAAAAATCATCCATATCATCCATTTTAGCACTTAACGTGTTTTACTAAAATTATCTGCTCTCTGTGTCTTCCCCTTGATTAAGTAGAAAATACCTTGTGAGTTGGGGTAAGGTGTTAATTCAAACCTGATTTTGCATGTGTTAAGCAGAACCGTTCAGGACAGTGTATGCATCTCATTATTCCTCTCTCATTTGCTTTCCGGTGCTCCCAGGAGCCCCATTTTCATCATGTTATATTTTTGCTTTGTTTGATACCCTTCCTAAAATCCTTGGCAAAATGCCTACCCACAACAGTGATTGGTAAAGGGAAACAGACCAATCCAATGGAGCATGGACAGGAATAAGGCAAAGTTAGAAAGAAGTTGGGAAAAAAAAAAGCCCGGCTGGATTTTTAGACTATATCTCTCATTTCAGTGACTACCTAGTTATGCTTAGTACCTTTTTTTTTCCTACTTCTTTTGCCAAGTATCTAGAGAGGTCAAGAGCCATCTTGCTACCTTCCAAATGATTTGGGGAAAATTACTTCCAGGTACAACAAACTATTGGCAGTTAATTTAGAGAGTCAAGGTTCACCTTTTGAAGCAGAAGCCAGGATAGTTATGTAACCTCAAGTTCTCTGTTTTTTTTTTTTTTTTTTTTTTTTAAAAGCAAACCTGCAGATGCTCATGAAACTAAATTAAGCTCCTAACTTGCAGCTCAGCCACCAAGCGTCATGGGCAGTCTAAAGAATATTACCAACACCAGGGTGGTAATTATAATGATGCCGAATAAAACACTGTATTCATCTTCTAGCCAGTGTGATTTAAAAGTCTGCCAGATTAGCTGGCCGGAAGGTATACTGAGGTTGAACTGAATTTTACAATGTAGTTTGTTGTTAATGGGCAATACTATTTTTAAAAAAAAATTGTTTTGCAAAATTTGTTCATACACACTTCTGATTTGAAAATCCTTTTATCCTCTCAGGAAGACTCTTGATGAAGATTTGCATGAGCTAGATTGAAAGGGGGGCCTAAGAGAATGAATATTATTAAAAGCTACCCTAGGATTCACACTCATCTCATCTTTCGGAGAGGAAGGGAACCAACAGTGGTTGAGTACATACCACACTCCAGGCATTGTGCCTGTCCTTTCAATAAGTCATCAGGTAAAGTCAGGGAAATGAGTACCAACAATTCATATTAGAAACTATGAAAAACAGACTCAGAGACAGGAAATAATTTTTCCAAGGTCACTCGGCTACTATGTGGAAGAACTGAGATGCAAACCAGTTCTTTCTGTCATAACCTAAAGAGAGTGCCCCTATTCCCACACCACTTTGGTCATTGGCCTTTAGCCATCCAATCTCCCCTTTAGAAACTTGGATCTATATCCCATCATATAATGGCTCTAAAATAGATCCCTATGTTTTCAGAATCTAAACTCAAATTATAATTAGATATTATTAATTATGCAAGTACTTTAAGAAAATATATAGTTTTATAATAAAAACAAGACAGGAAATATTACAAAGTATGCATTTTTTGAGGATAAAGTACTATTAATTTTGGGATATATATATATATTAAAAGATATTTGTGATCATATTGATTTTGAGAGTAAGTGCCAAATTTCAGGCCTTGTTTTATGGCTCCATACCTTGCATAAGATATACAGCTGTTTCTTCTATTTATAGTCGGAACTTGGAACACTGATATTTTCTTTTTTCAGATGTTTGGTTAGCAACCTATAATGCATTTACTCACTTTCAGTATGTAGGGTGATGAATCTCGCCAAAAGAAAATATGTCTCACTGATTTATTTAACGTTCAACAAATGTATTTTATTATCAGCTATGTTCCAGATACCGTCCACCTATGAGGTACTTCATGTTCTAGAGCTTTCCCCATATGTGCCACAGTGGACATTCCAAAAGTCATTGGTTCTAGTTTAGGAACTTCAAACACTAACAGTACAAATTTTCCAATAATGATAATAATAGCTACTATTTACTGCATGTTTGCCATGTATCAGGCTCAAATGATGAATGCTTTTATGTGAATTTCATGTAATCTTCACAACAACCCTGTGATGGAAATACAATTAGCATCACATGTTTTTCCAGATGAGAAAACTTTAACCTAGAAAGATTTCATAGTTGCTCAAGATCATATAGCTAGTAAGGCTATCAATAAATAGGTCAAAGGTAAGGCTCTAACCCAGGCCCCTCTGACAGTCCCCATTCATCTCCACGATATGTTCTACCATCTGAAAAGTTTTGTTCTGTTAGGGTCAACAAACATGCTGGGTGCTGGGATGTAAATATGAATGACAGTTTCTGCTCTCAGAAAGAGGTCCACTTGGGGGAACAGAGACTCACCGAGGCTCAAGAAGCATGTGCTTTGTTAAATTTCATACAGTGCCAGGTACTGGAGATAAAACATGGGTAAGGCACAGTCTCTGCCATCAAGGAATTGACACTCTGGTCAGAGACAGATGCAGAAACAGGAACTCCGAAGGTCAACTGATTCGTACTTTTGGTTTCCCATTTTGGAGATCCTTGGATGCTCATGGCACTGAAAGAGGAAGTGTTATACTTGAGCTCTGAAGCCAGTTGTTCAGCCTCATCCTCAGTCTGCTGTTTTTTGGTGACTTTCGGCAGACCACTTACCATCTTAAAACCTATTTTCTTGTTTTTAAAAAATGAGGTGAAAATAGAATCTACTTCATGGAGCTGATATTGAGGAATAAGTGATAAAATATATGCAAAGTTTCTGTACATGCTCAATAAATGTTATTTATGAAATAACTTTATTTATTAAATAACAAGTTAATCTCATGACTTTATATGGCTTAAATGAACCTTACTGGTGGTACCACCTTTTTACTCAGCCTCACATCTTTTCTACTAAACTAACTCAAGGCATAGCTGCGGCAATCAGCTTCATGCATGTGTAACCTGATACCACCTTGCCTCAGCTGCCACACCTGTCTCTGCTTTCTGTCCAGGAGTCCAGTTAACATCCTAGCATGCACAAAACTGGAAGTTCAACGGAGTTGACAGTTGAAGGTCCAGAGAGGCATGAGGGAACTGGAGGATGGAGTCTGTCCTCTTCAACCCTTGGATAGACTTCTCAGTTGCATTATGGATACCCTTCAGAAGGTGCTGGAGGGATTGAGGCCCAGCTGTCCACAACAGTGAAGAGACCAGCCACATATCCTTGTATTGCCCTCCCCTTCTTCCAAACTCACTCTCCCTGGTTCTTCACACCTCTTCCCTGGGATCACTGCTCAGAATGAACTATCACATGCAAGTCTTTGAACGAGGCTCTATTTCTAGGAGGTTGTGGAAACGGTCATGGGGAAGAAGTGAGAATGGGGAAATGAAAATGAGGTATTTCCAGACTAAAGAAATGGATCCTCTAAATCATTGTCACCTCACATATTTGGATCTTTTTTATAACATCTTTGCCAAGTGGTCATCCAGTCACTGCTGTAATATGTGCTGTGAAAAGAATGCGCTATCTTCAATCTGATTTGCAAACTCCTCTATATCCTGGCACCTAGAACAATACCTGATTTGGAATAAGAGCTTAATTAAAATTGTTAAAGAAATTTTTAAGTGAAAAAAACTTTTGACTTCTATGATGACTGCAAATCTACCTTTCTTTGCCTTCCATGCATTTAATGATATACTTTTAAAAATAATAATAATGGAAGTAGATATGAAGTGTGACTGTTTCTACCTTATATTGATGTAGGAGTTTTTTTCCTTATATTTACATAATATTTTTACAATGTTAACAATGTGGAAAGTAAAGTAGATTTGCAGTCAGAGGGTCAGAAGTTTAGTCTGAAAAGTTTAATATTTGAGTGACTTTAAGGTAAGGTTCATTTTTTTCTGCCAAGTTATATCTTTTTAAAAAATGATTTTTTTTCTGATTATAATGGCATAATAGCATTATGGAAGAATCAGAAAAATGTTTTTAAAAAGAGTAGAAAAAATAATCTATAATCCCTGCCACCCAGAAGCAACTATTATTTGACATTTTGGCTTATTTTATTGTAGCCCTATTTCTGTGCATGAAATATATTGGTAGGCTATATTGTATGTAAACTTTCCTATCCTGGTTTATTTCAGTTACATTATAGACAGGCGTTTAGAAGTGTTATCTAACATATATTACAAACATTATTTTTAATGTCAACAAAGGTTTTTTTATATTTTCCATTCTATCACTGCCTACTAAAGTTTTCTGTAGAAAATTAAATATTTTATAGAACATTTTATTAGTTTTTCTAATTTTAAAAATAGTAAGAAAAAAAGGAAAAACCAGTAAATAATAACTATTGATTTTGTTGTATAGGTCTTTATAACTTTTTTCTACATTCTATAAAATTGGAATCATACTATATATAGTACTTGATAATCTCCTTTTTATTCAATAATGTTTTCACAGGCTTTTCCTCATATCATTACTTGTTCTAGGTAAAAGTTAATTTTAAATAGAGCTAGGATTCTCAAATGTGTATATGACACTATTGGTTTAACCAATTTGCCTTAATTAAGCTTCTAGGGTGTTTCTGATTTTTTTCACTACTGTAAATAATATCGTCATGATAAGCATTAGGTTAGTTTGTTATGATGATGTGGTAGTCTTTATAGCTCCCTTCTAAAATCCAAAGGTTTTCATGATAGTCAACACAAAAAAGATAGATTATTTGGAGTGTAAAAAAATGTTTTTGCTGAGACTTTCATGTGTACTATTCTATTAATGCTTGACATTAAATATTACAATATAAGTACCTAGGTTAATAAAGTACCATCTTGTTACTCGGTCATTATTTTTTTCATCATTTGGGTTACCAAGATCCAGATTATGAGATTTGTGTGAAATATTAAGAGCAATTCCCTTTATATTTCATTGTAAGTGACCTTTATGATGAACACATTTGTGGACTGCAGAGATAATTAGCTTTTACCAGTTAAAGATAGTAGATTAAAAGGCAAGAGCATGTGGTTTTCTTAGGGTTATATATGAGTTCAGTTTTATGAAATGCTTGAACACCACAGATGTACCATAGATGATAATGTATTTTTCCCACTTGGGGCTAGATCGATACATCATTATATTATAATTTATAGTACATTAGGGAAGAAATGCAATCCCTTACCAACAGAGTACATTTGCTTTCTTTTTATCACATCCACTCCTAAGTACCTTTGTATGGACTCCAGAAAAATTGCTTGCATTTAGCAAGTTTCATCTGTTAGCTCTTCTTTTTGCTCCAGTTCTCTAGAGAACTGAGATAACTTGAAAACTTCTAACAAGAAACACTTTGGTTAACATTTCTTGGTCCATGAAGCTCATCCTAGCTAAGGGAAGCTTTCCGTGTACCAAGAGTTGGAGAGGAGGAGATCAACGTCTTGAACCTCAGTTTGACACACAGGAATTAGAGCTTTCACTGGCCCAGCCCAGCCGCCGTGTGACACAATTTAGAAGTGCAAGTGACCTGGCTTTCCACCCGCACCTGGCATCCTTCTGCCCTAATAGACTCAGATTTCTCTCTATTAAGGCTGCTGTCCAAATCACCTACTTTATTTTACAGGCAGTAATGAGAGCCCCTATTTGTGGAGCTGTGTCAGGCTTGCTATAGATACTTGGCATTAATTATTTCACCCCATGAGATAGATCGAATTCTACCTCTTTATAGATAAAGAAATTGAAATTCACAAGGATTAAAAAAATTTCTAAAATTCCTAAGTTTATACCACTGTTAAGTACCAGAAGATGTTTGAAACTATGTCTCTTGATCCCCTCCATTTCTCTACATCCCCTTTAAAAAATATTTTTAAACAATACTGACACTGTTAATTAATTCTTTAGTACTAAAGTGAGCTACCTATTTAAGAGAAGATCTATAAGCAAAAAGAAAAAGAAAAAAAGAAAGAAGAACCAGGCCAGGGGAGGATTTACTGATATGTCTTAATCCCAAGTCAATACTGAGTTGGCAAAGAAGGGTAAGTTCCTGGCAAGATCAGGGAAGACACTCCTTTAGCAGATATCTTATAATGCTGGCTAAGGTAGCACAAAATTATTTTTCCACCATAATAATATGAAGCACTTTTTAAACATTCCCTTGGCAGGGCAATGCTATCTCCCCACTTATAATTAAAGAAGTTGAGTTGTCATATGCACCAAATTACAGAAACTTTTGTGTGGACTCAGCCCTCTGTGATAAGCCTCCTTGCCCTCCTGGCCTTACTTCTCAGGATGACTATTCATTCCCTAGGACCTATTCACAACATTCTCTTGCCCCTCCCTACCCCTGTCTATGCCCTTCTTGCTACTTTTGTCCCAAATGCCTTTTAAGCCTTGTGTCAAACATTAGCTCCTCTAGGAAGCCCTGCCATCATCCTTGTAACACTTTTTAATGCACTAGTATGCCTGGAGCTGACTTCTGTTATATCGTCAATGCCATATTGCCTTCTTTTGTTCATCTCCCCCTGCTGGGCTGAGAACTTCTTATGTACAAGGACTGTATCATATTCTTCAATTTCCTTTGTCTAACCCAAAGCTTGATCTGAAATGGTACCTGATGAATGATGGTTTAGTGGACGGATAAATAAAGGAAAAGATAGATGATGATAAGGGCTAACATTTACCTAACATCTACTATATCCCAGGCACTGTGCTAAGCATCTTAGATACATTATCATTTTTGATCCTCATAACATCCTTGTAAGGTAGCAGTTATATTTATCTCTATGTTACTGATGGGAAAATTGGAGTTCAGCAAGGTTAAGTAACCTCTCTAAAATTACCCAACTAATGATTGATAGAATTAGGATTTATGCTCAAATCTGACTATGCTCTGAGCTAACAATATGGCAGCTACACAAGGGATGCCTCATCACCATCTCCCAGACCCTACCTGCTTGCTCCTTTTGTAAAACCTAATTAGAAGAAGCATCTAACAAAACCAAGACATCTTTTTGTGTGCTTTCTCCCTGACAAAGTGCCTAAAATTATACTTGTCTGTGTTCCAAATGCTATGTGTTTTAATCCTAAAGGAACTAAGAATTAGAGTCTATTTTGTCAGCCACTTAGCATAACCCTAAGTAAAGCAGGCAATACTAGAATAAGTTTTTGGGTTACAATATCTGAATACTTGTGATTCATTTTAATTTCCTACTGTTTATATCCGATTATTTAATCTTCCTTTTTAGTACACATGTAGCAAAAAAAAAAAAAAAAAGTAGATTATTGAATTTTGTGGCTATATGAAGGATTCTTTTCAGAGCCAGTTTTTTATTTTTATTATTTTCATTCCATTGTGGCATTTCCGTTGAGATGTATACTTTAAATACATTGAAGCTTTTTTTTTTAGCAACACTCTGGCAGAAAGTGGCATTTCATTGGCATCTGTTCATCTTTTCTCATGTTTTGTTCTGAGGCATGACTGTTTTTAAATCATTTCTAACTCTTGGCATCTTGGACAGATATGGTCTGTTCTAGAGTTGCAGTTCTCTACCTTTCCATACCCTTTAGTCCACAGTGTTGAAGTACTGAGTTAAGGCTCCATATTTGTTTCTGGTTGGGCTTTTCACCTGAATCCCAGGAACTGAGGAGGAAACCAGGACATCATGGCCTTTCTGCTCTGTAAGCCTCATTGAGAGCCCTGGCAGCTGGCCTCTGCAGCTTGTACCCAGCTCTCTTTCACCCTTGAGCAGAAAGTAGAGGCCAAGGAATTTCTCCTTCCCACTCTTTTCCTCAAAAAGAGATAACAATCCCTGCTAATGTGTATTTAATGCTTGCAATGTGTAAGGCCCCATGCTAATAAGTTCTTTAAATAAATTATTCCCTTTACTCTTGAAAACAATCTTATGAGGTATGCACTAATTGCTCTCCTCATTTTATTATTTAAAATAATTTAAATATTTGATTTTTATAAGATATTTATTGAAAAGTTTTTTCTTTAACTCTCTTGTCCCTATCCACTTTATATAGCTATTCGTTTTTTTAAGTTTTTTTTTTTTTGTCTGTATGTATCTTTCTGGAGCTTCCTTTGCAAATATAATAAATTATATCCATATACGGACATGCTTTTTTTTAACCCCTTCCACACCAAAGGCAGCATCTTCTATATTCTGTTCTATACTATTCTTTTTTCACTTATTGATGTGTCTTGGAGATCTTTTTTACACCAGAACATAGAAATCTCCATTCTTTTTGACAAGTACATATAACCCAAATGTAAATTGTGTCATAGTGCCATAATTTTATTATTCCAATTTTAAAGATGAAACCAAGGCAAACAAGGCTAAACAACTTTCTTAAACTCGAGAGAAAGAGAATTCCCCCATGCCACCTACCTTACCTCAGAGGTCACAGAAATCTGAAGATCATCTGACAAAGAAATAAAGGCCACAGTGCTCCCCAAGTTTAGCAGCCCCATTTTTGCTCCCTTTCATACTTCTTCCCTAAGTCCCTGCTCTGAGTCCTGTGGGTACTGCTTCAAGCAGAACAGTTTGATGTGCTGTGTTTTCTTTCTTTTTTCAACTCATTTGACATACTTGGGGTCCTATCCCTCAGTTCATGTTTGCCTTTGTTGGGACCCTTAAGATGTCTGCTCTAGGTGTCTTTGGGAGTAGTTATTTGTAAGAGACTTAGAAGCTTGAGATTTGACTGCAGGTTCCAAATTTTCTGATGTTTGTCTATATTCAGCACTTTTCCCTAGATAAATCCCTAAATTTATCTCTGCAGCCTGATGTCCACCTGTCAAAGACCCAGCTGTTGTTAAAGCAGCAAGAGCTACTACTGATGCTTTTGGTCATCATTTATCAGCCCTCTTCCTGTCAGCTCAACCTATTCCAACCGGCTGGTTCTGAACTCTTGGCTACAGACCCTGAATTTACAACTGCACTTCTGGAAGGCTACAAAGGATATAGTGAGAGTGAGATAATTTAGTAAAGACTGCCAGAATTTGGCACGTAGCAAAACTTAGAAAAGATGATGATAATGATGATGAGGTAGAAGAAAGGAGGAGGAGGAAGATCTCATGTAATTCTTTTAAAATCGTGTGAACTATAAGTACAATTATTCCAACTTTTTGGTTGTAGAAACTGAGGCTCAGCAAGGTTTTTATTTTGCCAGAGCTCACATACTCATTAAGTGACAGAGGTAAGATTCAAAATAAGGTCCTTTAAGGGTAGTGTGTTTTGTATCGTATCATTTTTAAATTATTTTTTTAATTACAGTTGACATTTAATATTATATTAGTCTCAGGTGTACAGCATAGTGTTAGGCATTTATATAATTTATAAAGTGATCCCCTTGATAGGTCTAGTATCCATCGGACCCCATGCATAGTTATTACAATATTATTAACTGTATTCCCTATGCTGTACTTTACACCCCTGTTACTGTTTTGTAACTACCGATGTGTACTTCTGAATCCCTTCCACCTTTTCCACCCAATCTCTCCACCCCCGCCCATCCGGCAACCATCGGTTTGCTCTTGGTATCTATGAGCGTGTTTCTGTTTGTTTGTTCATTTATTTTGTCTTTTATATTCAACATATAAATGAAATCATATGGTATTTGTCTTTCTCTGAATGACTTATTTCTCTTAGCATAATACTCTCTGGCTTCATCCATATTGTCCCAAATAGTAAGATTTCATTCGTTTTTATGGTCAAGTAGTATTCCATTGCATGTATGTACTAGTCACTAAAAAATATTCAGAAGAGACCATGTACCAAGCGGTGCATTAAAGTGCATAGTTAATAATACACTGTATATGCAGATCACGTTCACTCACAAGATAATCTTACTATGAAAAAGGGTTTGTGATTGACACTAGATTCTGCTATGTTCTTCAGTACATTACAATTATATTAAAATGAAACACCCACTCCCATTTCTGCAAATCCGTCATCCATATATTTTATTTCAGTCTCAGAAATATTTTAAACAAGTTTTTTAGCCAGTTTTGGAAAGAACATCTTCCTTTCAGTAATCTTAATTCTAATATTAATAATTACCATGCATACAAGTTATACGCCAGGCACTGCAATGAACTGTATACGTCTGTTATCTCACGTACTCCCAATAACAGCCCTGTGACATTGGCATTATTATTTTCATTTACAAATGGAGGTTGAGGCTGAAGTGAAGGTAAGTGACTTAACCGAGGTCATAACTGCTTAGTGAATGGCAAAGGCCAGATGTCAGCCCAAAGCCAGCCTGTGACCAAAAGCTTCTGTGTGAAATTACTGTGTTTTACCACAGCTTCCTCCCCACAGTGGTAGGCAACATGGTAGCTACCTTCACACCTATAACAGGGTGCAGAGACCATGAGCCAAGCCCATCGCAAGTCCTTTAGAATCATTTCTTACTTGTCAAAGATTTTAAATTACATGTCATAACTCTTACCAACTGGATCTCAATACTGAGAAAAAAAATACCAAAATGTGGTATGTGTTTCTTTTTAATTCCCCTTGCATTGTTTGCACCTTTAAGTTTTTTTTTTTCAAAGGCTTTTACATATGTTATCTCATTTGTCAAGACAGCAAGATACTTGTTAAATTCCCCTTCCATACCCTCAACACACATCATTCTTTCTAAGCAAGACCATTCCTAAGTATGGTCTTTCCAGATTAAACATTTAAAAACCACTTGTTTTATTTAAGTTGTTAAGAGTTAATTTTATTTAAGGAGAGTTCTAAAAACTGAATTCACCTTTGCTTAAAGAATCAAGTGTGGTCAATCAGAGCCTCTCAAAGTAAATTAGATGCCATCTGCATCTTAAGATTTTCTAGCAGCCCTGTTGCTTAGAAATCTTGTTTGAATTAATATTACAACCAGCCAGTTGACTGATTAATTAAAGCCAGTGGTTTGATTAATTACTAATGACTTCTTACATAAAAGTAATTTCTCCTAAGTGAATTCTTTGAATAATTAAATATCAAGTATGCTTTATTACTTTAGAGTCAACTTTATTTTCTTTAACAAATTTGATCATGTTAGCTTTAGTTGAACATTTATTGAGTACCTACTATATGCTAGGCATTGTTCAAGGCACTTTGGATTGCTTGATAGAAAGACTAGAATCCAACATTTTCTGCTTTCTCCTCTCACAATACAAAACGTTATGACCCTGTGCTTTCTTTGAGGGTGAAGAGCATGCCTTGTTGATCTAACATGGAATACCTAATATAGGACCTCATCCTTGGAAAGATTTTCTTTGTTTAAAACAAAGTAAATGATTTGCTTTCTCTGCTTTTAGGAAGGGAACTATTGGTGGTCTTAGATCACAGAAAAGGGCATTTATACTTCTGTATGCTGTGACAAAGATCAAAGACAGACTTAGAGCAAATTCTCTTATCACAGTGCTTAGCAACTTTCTGATAGTAATGACACTTCTTCCATTTGAGACTGTGAGCTCCTTCATGTCAAGGACTGTGTCTTATTCCTCTGTTTCTTTACTACGGTAGATGTAATACTCTGCATATAAGCATTTGGTCAGTATTTATTGAATCGAATTAATCACAGACCATTTCATTTCTCTCCTACATATTAGTCATTTCTATTTCCGTTATCTGTAGTACCTCACGATGCACATGTTACACCTAAGTGGGCCGCATAGGGTCCAGAAAAGGAAGGACTCATCTAAGGTCACATATAGATATTGTGCCAAAGCTGGAACCAGAACCCATATTTCATTACCTCCAACCCAGATATCCGCTTTCTTAACATCTCCCCTTTTCCCTTTGTTTACATCCCCACTGATGCCGCCTGAGATCAGGCTATCCCTCCTACCTGGACTGCTGCATTCGCCATCTGACTGTTTGCTCTGCTGCCAGCCTCAACACCTCCAGCCCGTCCTCCACATGGTTGCCACGGTGATCCTGTAAAGTGCAAATCAGATTATGTTTTTTAAAGGCCTTTGTTCCTACCACATATGGGATAGAGTCCATACTCCATCATACCACCCACAGGGCAGCAAAGGTTCTGGCCTCTGACCCTCAGGTCTGCTCTCATTTCTCTCCCTCAGAGCCTACTTCTCAGCCAGGTTCAAGTGTCAGCAGTGACCATCACCTCAGCCTACCTATTTGGAAGACAGCAGCTCACAGGGTCTTCTAGGTAGACAGCCAGAGGTCTCCTTTACTGTCCTCTACCCTCTACCTTCCCACACCTGTTTCCTCCCTAGTTAGAGCTGATCACTAAACACCTCGTACACTTCCTTCCACCTTCATAGCTATAACCTAGTTTTTTAATACATCTCTTTCTGAGGAGGTAGCGAACTCCTTAAGGACAGGGTCTGGGTCTTATTCATATTTGTGTCCCCAGAACCTGGCACTAGATCAGACATATAATAGATACTTCCTTATACAGCTGCTGACTTTATGGAATAAATGTAACTTCCATAACCCTTCACAGTGAATTAACTCAACTTATGGTTCCCTTTAAATTAAGCTTCACATGGGATGATAGTTGAATTATGTAAGACTTAAAGGAAGAAGAATATATTTAAAGAAAAGCATCCCTTGAAAATGTCTTGCTTTTATAGGTGGTGAACAAATATTTAACAGTCACCATTGGATAATGTACCTGGATGTGGTAAGGCAAAGTGGCCAGAGGGCCACTGTCTATTTCTGTGGAGCCCTTCGTAGCTACCTCCACAGTGCTCTTCCCTCTGGCCCCTGATTTACTGAAAGAAGGCAGTGTGGTTACCTGTCAAATGAAAATAACTTGGCTGGCATTCAGATCTTTCATCAGGGAGTAGCTTTTCAGCTATTTTCCCACCTCTATTGTTAAACTCATTCCCACCTGATTTACCAATTGCTGAATTGTTCATTTGTTTATTTATTTATGATGCATGTCTCCTGAGCTTTAGAACTAGCTTCACAATGCTAGTGTTCCATCTGGTTTTAATATAGTGTACTAAGAAGAAATGAGAGAAACAATGAGACAGTGAGATTGAAGGAAAAGAGAAAGTGTCTGGCAGACAGGAACCAGAGTTAAAATCAGATTCTTGTTTCTCCCTTTATGAGGTTGTGCTGAAAGAGGGAAGCTATTTTCAGCAAGAAGACATGCTTTCTTTCTGGAAGGTCACATTTCTACCTGCAATGATCTGATACTGAAAATTTATGTGAATGACTTTATGAATCATGTTCAGGCAAGCTAGTCTCTGGAGCCCAAGACAATGGTCTTTGTTCTTCCCTTTACCTATCTGTTGTGTTGTTCTCTCAAGCACATCATATGACTGAATGCAAGCTGTCTTATAGGACGTTCTCCCTTTGCAATGAAATGAGTAGGGATAGGCATCTTAGCTTTGGGCATCCTGGATTCTCCAGTAGAAGAGCCATTCACCTTGGTAATACATTCCATTTGTTGAATGTCAGGAAAGGTGTGGTGCTTAGAGATGTGGGCTTTTGGCATCTACCGGGTGCCAGTTAGAGTCCCTGCTCTTCTGCTTATGCGTGTGTGATCATGGGGATTCAGCTTTGTTTAACCTCTCTGAGGCTCAGTTTCCTTATCTCATAAGTGGGGCTTATAATACTTATGTAATAAGCTTGTTAAGCTTGTTGGGAAGATTAAACAAGCCATGTAAAAGGACTTCACAGTAAATACTTTGGAATCATTAGCCATTCTTATAAGATCTGAGTGCTCTTTTTTTTTTTACGCAAGCATGTCTTTACAATGTCCCCTACGAGAAAGACAGCAAAGGCATTGTCAGCTCCACTTGACAGAGGAAAGGGGCTCGCTCATAAACCTGAGACCTTTCGCCCCAGTGATTGTTCCCTGTCTACTTTGTCACCTTTTTGTTGTGATTGCATATCCTCTGTTCACCTTTACCAAAGCATGACTCAGAGTTTTTACTTCTGACAGTGACTCTTCTGAATGAGAGACAATAACAATCAAATATTTTGTCGTTATTCACCAGGAGAGCTAATAGCTCTCTTTGCCTCCCACACTTAGAGAATGAAGGATACTGCATTAGAAAGCACAGAGCAAGGATGGTACATCATCTGATTGGGTCACATCTTTGATTTGTATTGTTTTCCCTTTTATCAAAGAAGAAAATGATAGGGTATGTGTCCTGCATGAAGGAGAGCAGGGGAGAAGTGCAGAGCAGCAAGCCCAGAGCTGAGTTTTCCCCAACCCTGCTGCTGCTCATAGTCTGATTTCATGTTGCCTGGTGTTCAGCTGGCCCTTCCTGAAAAGACTGGAGAGCAGAACAAGAACTCAACTTCCTCAGAAACTCTAATTAGAAACTCTATACCCTCTTCAAATTGTCCAAAGACTATTTGACAGAATTAAAGGAATGTTTGTATTTTCCAGACAACCTTTCCAGTATGCCCTCAAGACCCCAGACCCAGTATGGCCAGCTAATCCACAGTCAGTTGATTTAAGACGATTTGTAAAAGTTAAAGCTGTAACAATAATAATTATAATAATACTAATTCTTGTTACAATCATATCTCAAAATGAATAATGGTTTAAAAACAATAGAAGTTTATTTTTTTTTCTCATGAAGTCCAAAACTTATCCTTAACTCTCTGGGCAGAGATTCAGAGACTATTTTCAAGCTGTAGCTTCTCCATCTTAAACTCGAGGCTTCCAAGATCAAAGGATTCATTGGCATCAAGCTGATGGGAGAGAAAGAGAACATGACGCTTTCAAGGGGAGTGTTTTCATGAGCCAGGCGAAATCCATTTCATTGACCAGAGTTCACATTCCCTTGGCCGGTACTCAGACATATGGCTACGCCTAACTTCTAGGGTGGAGTGTAGGTTTGTGCTCCAGGGGGAGAGGAAATGGACTTGGTGAATCAGCCAGTCTCTGCCTCGGAACTATAATGACAAAACAAACATTTCTAAAGCATTTACTTTGTGCTGTCTTGTGTGAAGCACTTTATGTTATTTTTAAATTCATATATCATATTATTCACCCACTTCAAGTATATAATTCAATGTTTTTTAGTATATTCATAGAGTTGTATAACCATCACCATAATCAATTTTAGAGCATTTTCATCATCCCCTAAAGAAAACTCACACCCGTTAGCAGTCACACTCCATTTTCTCTCAATCCCCCTTCAGTAACTGCAGGCAACCACCAGTTTACTCTCTGCATGGATTTGGCTATTCTGAACATTTAATATGAATGGAATACTCACATTCTTTCATATAATCCTCACAACAACCCTATAAGGTAAGGCACGTGGTTATATGCATTTTGCAGATTTACAGAGGGATCAGGTTGCTTAAACGATTTGCTAATAAGTTTAAATCCTACCCATCATTGAACTCCATAATATTGCAGTGTCTGAATTACGAAGAGCAATAGTGCCATGATTTGAGGGGTAGAATTGAGGGAGTGGTTGTTTGCTTGCCTTTTAATGAACATCATGGCAAAAACTGACTTCTTAATGAAGGGCTTCTTTATTGAAGTGACAGGCACTTAGGAGTCAGAGCTGGAGGTTTGAAGGCCAGACCAACCACTCACCAGATACATACAAAGTATATACTGCACAATTCCTCTTGAGTCTTAGTGTCTTTATGTATAAAGTGAGAGTAATGAATCTCTTTTTGCTGGGAGGATTCAATAAGATTAACTTATATGAAAGCTGTTCTTACAACTTCACATAGTTGGTGATTTGCCAGTGTTAGTTGTTCTTGCTCAGAAGCAAAATTCTGGGGGTAATTTGGCAGCTGCAGAAATTATGTTAATGTATCTTGGCCTCCAGGATACTGTCCAGGAAGAAGTCATTGTGACTTGTATTATACAGCATCCAGATTACAATCCAGGAGTGGCTGAGACCCAAGGAGGATCAGATACAATGAGGATTTTTTAAAAAGGGACATATTCCCCAGTATAGAAAAGCATATGCAGAGTCTGGCCTATCAACTTCTGATCTCAGCTAAGCAGAGCAGCTTGTTTTAGGTACCTGAAAGGAACCAGCTAAGCCAGTGTAAGTTTGAAGTTCCTTGGGAAAGATGATAAGCTAGCAGAGTTTCTGTAGGCAAAGAGCCAGTAATGAGGTTTCCAGAGTCCTCTCACATGTCCTTTTCATCATTTTCAGCTCAGCCAGAGATGGCAAAGCCTCATACTCAGGGGCCAAGGGTATATTTGAGAGACTCAAGGAGGTAGTTATAAAGGAATGAGTTGTGCTTTTGTTCCATTGATCCATTCTCCACTCTACCCTGACCTTAGCCATAACAATATTAAAATCCGGCCATGAGAGCACAGAGAAGATAGTAGAGGCACTAGGGAAGTTGTATTGGCAGTGACTATGAGTCATGTAGCCAAAAGAGATCATCAGAGAAAAAGGGCCTGAACTTCAGATAGGATCAAGGGCATACTCCAGCCTTAAAATTTGGTGCTCAGATCCTCTGGTTCTTCCACTTCTTAATTACATGACAAGTGACTTAATCTCACTGAGCTTTCATTTCCATGTAGGACTGTTATCTGGGCCATGACTTATAACTGTGTAAGCTGCAAGCAACCTGCATAACTCCAGGGGATTCCATTCACATACACTCGGGGTCAGCATACTATAAATATATAAAGGTCCAGATAATTAATATTTTAGGTTTTATAGGCCATATGGTCTCTATTACGACTCACCAACTCTGTTGTCATATTAAAGTGGCTATAGATCATACATAAATGAATGAGTATGGCTATGTTCCAATAAAGCTTTATTTATGGGCAGTGAAATTTGTCTATTATATAATTTTCACATGCCACAAAGCATTATTCTTTTTTCTACAAAACAGTCATGGGGATGTGAAGTACAGCATAAGGAATATAGACAGTAATATTATAATAACTATGTATAGTGCAAGGTGAGCACTATACATAGACTAATTGTGGAGGATCACTTTATAAATTATATAAATGTCTAACCATCACGCTATACACCTGAAACTAATATAAAATAAAACTAAATTTTAAAAAACAGTAATTTTTTGTGTTTTTCAGCCAATTAAAATCTGAAAACTATTCTTGCCTTATGGGATGTACAAAACAGACAGTGGGCCAGATTTGACCTGCAGGAGAGATGCAGTGGTGCCCTGATTATTCTAAGGATCAAATAAGAAAGTAAATGTAAAATAATAAGCCTACCGTCTGCCTTTATAACCGCTCGGCAAATGGTTACTAGTACTACCAGCCTTTTCAAAAAGGAAATATATTAACTCTCTTCTTGCCATGGGAGACACATATATTTTGGTTGCTTAGCATTTCTATTAAACTTTTATTATTATTAAAATATTTTAAAATTAAAAAATATAAAAACTGGTTTGAACATGTAGTAATGTTAGTAGATCACCCAGTTTGGGGGGGTTTGTTTGTTTGTTTGTTTTCCCTACGAATGTTCCAGTGTTGCCTCTTTAGTTCCTAGACAGTTCTGTAGTGCTTAGTGTGCACTTCTAGGTGCTCCATGAATAAATGATATCAGGTCTTTCCTCTCTAGAACCTCTTAGTGTTCTCCAAAGCAGGTGTATGTATCCCAAGAGTATGCAAAATGACAGCCCTTCTCTTTATATTAATTTTTTATTTCAGCCTTTAAATTTCTGTTTTCTTATAGGTTTTATAATGTGCATACTGTGCCATAGTATTATGGCTGTACATCATACATTTTATAAGTATGAAAATATTTAGATAATGGGGGGTTGTGCTCAAAATTTTTTAGAATGGCAATGTCAGCAATCAAAGATTTGAGACAGCTAGTCTAGAAGGAAAACAAAATTTTCCCAGTGGGAAACAAGAGCTAGTATGAGTGAGGTAGGTTCTTATTCACAATGACACAAGTGTTTTTATGACATGAATTAACATTTAATCTGGTGTCTGTTTTGTGGCAGGCAGGAAGTAGGATATTCATATTTTTAATTTCATAATAATACGACACCTGTATGAGATAGGTACCATTATTCCTATTTTATAGACAAGGAGCGGAGGTTCAATTTAGAGAAGGTAAGCAGCTTGCAAAGGTCAGCTTGAATGAATCAGGGCGTCTAACTATAAAGCATAACATTTTCCACTTCAGCCTTCATTGTATTATAGAAGTTTTGATGGAAAAGGACTGATTATTCTCTGGTATTCCTAAATTCTGACGTTAGTCTTTTTTCCATCACATGTACTTTGGATATTAAGTGATAAATGGATAAAAATCCACTCCCCCAGAGTTCCACCCATGGTCAATAACTTGTCACCCAGACCTTTGCATATCACATGCTTCTCACTCTGATTGGGTATCTCCTCCTTAATTGGATGCCTCCTAGTCATCAAGACTCAGCTTCAACATCCTCTCCTCCAGGAAGCCTTCTCAACCTCACCTGCTCAGGACTACATTGGAGGCCCTCCCTCTGGGCATCTATCTGCAGCACCTCAGTGAGAGCCCTTATAAAACAGGCTGTGCAGCTGTGTAGTTAGCTACGATCTGCTTGTTACTCCCTGGACTCGGAACCCCTTAGAGCAGGGGTCTCCAACTCCCAGGCCACGGACCTGTACCCCTCTGGGGCCTGTTAGGAATCACGCTGCACCACAGATGAGTGGTGGGTGAGCAAGCAAAGCTTCATCTGTATTTGCAGCCGTTCCTCAGTGCTAGCACCAGCACCTCAGCTCCACCTCATATCATCAGGCATTAGATTCTCATAGGAGCACCGGTTCCTGGTGCCAAATGGTTGAGGACCACTGCCTTAGAGGACAGAAAATCTGACATTGATTGCATTGTCCTTCTGGCATCCAACATAATAACACAGTGCCTGGGACATAATAGGCCTTCCGTCAATACTCATGGAATGAAGGAATCCATCCTTTATTGATTTGGAGTCTGATACAACTGACAAATAGATGGGTCGAAGTTTGCTTTTACTAAGGTTTCCCAGGATAGGGCAAATTGGTGGATATACACTAAATTATAGGGGGCCAGATAATGGTTAAGCAAAGAAAGCAAACTCTTATTTGTATGAAGGCTTTCTCCTTCTGAGTTTCTCAGAAACTGAAGAGGTGCACACATACCAATCAAATTAATATTAATGATACATATGATTTTTCAGTATCTATATATGTTTATATGTGTGTACATATATAATCCATACATATTCATGAACACGAATTCATAAACAATGGACTACCACAATTTCAATAAACAGTTTTGTGGATCACTGAACGCTCAGCAAAAGAATAAAATTCATTAACATTCCAGGTCGGCTCATCTTACCAGTCATCAAGTTGCTCTAAATCTTTGGTCCTGAAACTATTTCCCTCCTGGATGCATAAAGCTTTACCACTTTCTTTGAAAGGAACTAGCATTTGCTGAGAGCTTTTGTGATATTCTATATACTTAACAGAAGTGATTGCATTTAATCCTCAGACGGTTGCATAACCCCACAAGTCCAAAAGGAAATGGATCCACTTAAAAGCAAGAATTTTACCAAAATAGAAAATCTTCACTAAGAAAGAGGAGAAGGAGAGGGGCAAGACTAAAAGAAATCTGAATTTAGTTGAATTCAGTTATGGATGAATGGTGTTAGAGTTATACAAATTTTTGCATGGGATTATACCTACTTAATTTATTGGTAATAAGATGGGCGCTTGGCACAGATGTTTTACATTTGAGAAGGGAGGGGCCTTCTCAGGTGATTGAGAGAAAAGCATTCTTCTACCACCAAATGTGGCTATGTGTGAAGAGCTTTATTGCTTGTTGAAAGTATATAGCATTAAAACAGTTGTTCCCAGACTTTTACATTTCCTAGAACAGAAACATTTCAGAACAAAATTTACAAGACACTAGAATGCCAACTTTTTATCTTGTCAATAAAATGAAGGTCGTTAAAGACACACAAGACCAAAAAACTACTCTCTATCCTCACCATCATTTCAGAAATAAAAAGACAACTTAATAGCAAAAACAATAGGAAGAAAAAATAAACAGTAGAAGGGACATAATCTTATAAGAAGGTCATTGTAGCTTTATAAAAAATTAGAACAATGTAAGCGTTGTTTATTTTTTAAGAAAATTTATAATTGAGAAATTTGTGATTTAGGAACAGTCATTAATTTATGCAAGTATATATAACTAAGAAGTAGTAAAAATGGGACTTGGAACACATTCATTTAATAAATATTATAAATACCTATTAAGTGGCAGGCCCTATTCTAGTGATGGAGATTTAGCCATAGACAAAATAGACAAGGCCTATTGCTTCATGAAGCTTACATTCTAGGTAGGGCAGGGAAGCAAAAGTTAATGAAATAAACAAATATAGAATATAAGTTTAAGTAGAGATAAGTACTATAAATAAAAAAGCATCTTCCATTCCTTCATTACGCCTACTTTCTCACTGGACTTTTTAAAAAAGCAGTGAAGGAGCAAATCCTAGGTGAAATGGGAGCCACCCCAGGTCGCTGAGCAGGCAGTAACAAAGCCAGGGCTTAATGGAGCACAAGTCTGTGTAGCTGAAAACCTCTGATCTCGCTATAATTGCTACCAAATGCCATAGTAAGTAAATCTGCTCACGTTGCTCATCTGCCTCCTACAGTTGATGTGAAACACTGCTTGGGAGAGGATGCTGTATTTGCGGGCTCTGATACCAGGGTGCCTTGAGTCGATTCTTAGCTGCCACGATCCTGTTTGTATTCATTAATCTCTCTGAATCTGTTTTCCTCATGTGCAATATGTTGTCATGATAATACCTACCTCACAGGGGTGTTTTGAAGGTTAAATGCATCTAAGCACCTAAAACACTGCCTGGCATGTAAGAAGAACTCCATAGTTGCTGCTATTATCGAAAGCAGGGTTTCTAGCGTTGATACCCGATAAATCTAAAGAGGTTATACTGACCCGTGAGAGAGGAGGCAAAGAGCTCAGGCACCACACTTCCTCCACGCAGCCTGCCTATTAATGATTGTCAATCAACAATACCCTTTCTGATTCCTGCATGTCCTCCCATTGTTAGTTTCCAAGCTCTAGAGGTAGCATGGTAGGGCACTGCTGTTGACATCAGAAGACGAGTCTGGATTCAAGCTCAAATCACACTTGAAAACTGTGTGACCTGTACAAGTTACTTTCTCTCTCTTGCTACAAGTTCCTCATCTTGCACAGTGAGCAGGTTGAACAACTCAGTCCCTGGAGCTCCTGGCATCCCTTGATTTCTGCGAACAATGGACAAAGTCACTTAATGTCTCTGAGCTTTGGAGGCTTATTTATACGGTAGCGTTACTGATACCTCTCCTGGTTGCTAAGAGGTTCGGGGAGAGTGAAAGTGTTTGGTACACTGTGACACACTATGCAAATATGAGAGCTGATCTTTACAGAACTATTATGAGAATTAACCCTGAGTATTACACACTTTGCTATATGTGCGTTTGACATGCAAGGGCTTTTCTCCACATTTTGCCATTTTGCCTACCCCCTACTGGGTTGGGTGGATCCACCTTGACAAGGTGTGGGGGAACACGAGCAGAGGACAGGGGTACGGTATTGTGGTGGGAAAGCATCTTATTGGTTAATGCTGATACATCCCAAACACCAATTACTGTATCTGCTTCTAAGGCTGATATATTTATTAGGATGAGCTACCAGGAAATATATGTACCCAGGGAGTGAGGATGCTACATAGTCACCCCCTGTGATGTAAAATATGAGAGTCTAGGAGGGGCTGTTTTATAATTCATCAGGTTTCGCTAGTGAGTTCTGTCAGAGTCTTAGTTATAAAGGCAAGTGTGAACCGGACGGCAGACAGGAGAACCTGGCACCAAGGAGACGGAGAAGCTGCTTTTGGTGCCTCCTGCCTCCTCCCTGCTTTGTTCCAATAATTTTGCGCTCGGTAAGTTCCCTGGCTTTGCAGCTAATCGTTGTTGTTGAATAAGCTTAGCAAATGTATTTGTAGTTCAGAATATGCACTTGCTGTCAGAAGTGTGTGTGAGTGTTTCGGGCTTCTGACAAATTCCACAATTCCCTTTAATGAGATGAAACAAAAACTAACAAATCAATTATTCACCTTGATCCTTGGAAGGCTGCTTTCTTCGGTTGCTAAAGTTTCTCAGGTTTCATTCTGTCAGTTTCATTTGTTGGGCGAGCTTTGAAAAGAAACAAGTCTCTTTGTCACAAAATTGTTTTTCTTAGCTGCCAAAAGGAGGTATGTAGAGGGTGCTGTGTCCATCCCCACCCCCGAGCTTACCCTCCCCAGCGTTCGGTAAATCTTAAAACGACAGTTTGCCTGGTAACCAGCACCAACAAAGCTGAACCTGTTCAAGGCAAAATTCAAATTGCAATCTTTTGTGTGAACAGAACTGAGGGGCTGTGAATAACTGTCATTGTGGAGATTATTGTGAAACTCGGTATGGTAGTCGTCCTTGTATTTTGCCGGGATGGGATCAGAATCGGGAGATTTGCATTTGACGTGCCTGTTGATGATGTGGGAAAGGGTGAAAGAAAAGACAGGATCATTATGAAAAGAGCTACATAACAAACCCGCAGGACAGACAAATACAGAAGGCATGACTGTTGTATTTGTGTAACTTGTGACTGTTTTCTCTAGTTTCCTATTCCCATTAATAATTACCTGAGGTTGCATTTTGGTCCTCATCTGGGTGTGCTCCAGGTCCTCCTCATTCCAGGTCCTGGCTCCAGGCAGGGTGAGCGCCAACTCCCCGTCGGCTAGCTGTAGGAAATCATTTCCTCCTCAGAAGGAAAGAAGCGAAAGCTGATACCTTCCTGGACTCCTTTCTGTTGTATTGTTTTGCCTCTGTCCAAATCTCATGGTAACCAACAGCTTGACGTACTTTTTTTTTTTTTTGCAGTAGCAGATTTAACTGTGGTGTCATATGGCATATTATATATGGAGTGAAATAGCAAGACATTTTTCTGAATGTTTTAACTGTGTCTGGCTTGTTGACATTTGCTTTTTTGCACTGGCAAGGAGCTACTGTTTTCTGAATCCATAACTGTCTGCTCAGAGCATTTACCTTATACATAATTGCACTTTCTCTTTAGCTGTAGAAGCTGTAGCTCTGACAAGAACATCCTCTTTATCCCCAAGAAAAGCTACCCATTTTAGCATCTCTTTGAAAAAAGGATATATGCATATTTTTTTTTCGCCAGAGACTTAGCTTGCTCTTTGCTTTTTCCTGATAAATATTTTGGTCATCAGTACCACTACACTTCCGATAAAGTTATTTCTCCTTTCTTAGTATACTTTCTGATTGCTCCGAAACCTGGCAAATTGGAAATATGGAATATATCTGTTTCCAGGAACACACTTTTCAGGCTTATTTCTTTTGTCCATAAATAGCTTTTCCATATTTTCCATTTCCCTGAATAAGTTCTGCTTAAAGAGGAGAGGAGTGATATATTGTGGTTGGCACTTAGGGGTATGTAACCTGAGACTTGGCTTCTATTCTACAAGGGCTGCCCACAAGGGGTCTGTAAAATGTCTTTTTGTCTTCTGTACAGCTCAAAGCCTCTGGGATACAACAATGATGATTAAGGTAGATCATTGCAGGTATAAAGGAGCATCTGCATTTGATGGTCCTGCCAGCCCGCGAGGCTTTATAAAACTCAGGACACACAGCTGAAGGTTCCTAAAAGCGTTAATACTATCTTAATGCCAAGGACAATATAGTTGTAAAGTACCTTTGAAATGCACTGTACATTGGCTTTTATTGTTTCACATTTTTAAACATCTCATGCCAGAGCCCGTGGCTTATTTTGCAGTGGTATCTGGTTTTTCGTTCAGAGTGATTTTATGGAGAAATGAACGAATGTACCAATCTCAATAAACTGAGTTTCTTCTCATTTGGTGGTAGTTTTTCCATCTTTTCCACCCACCAAAATTAACTCTATTTATAGCAACAAAAGGAAATTTAGCATGAGTTATTCTCAATTAAATTTTTAACAAGACGAAGAGAAATGGTGACAAATGCCTTCTGAGAGAGCACACGCACACACACACACATCACACACACACACACACACACACACACACACACAGAGAAACATGTCTCTAAAAAAAGGATTAAAAGCCAAAGAAGCATTAACATTTTGCCTGTGTGACACATGTAATTTTCTTTGACAGAGGTTGGGGAGGGAGGATGGGGAGAGGTTAGAGTTGCTGTTCAGAGACCTGGCTCCAGCAGTGTTCTAAGGGAAAATGCAGGGGCTTTGTGTCGTCATATCTGTACCTCACTCTCTTTATCTGTAAAATGGTTGAGGGGAAAGTGAGGAAGATTATACCAGGTAAATGATGTATATATAGCAAGCAGTACACTGTTTGGCACAAAGAGGACCCAATAAAAGGTTCTCATCATCATTGTAAGTTGAATTTTGTAAAATATCTTAACTCATTTGGATGTTAGTTTTGAAAGAAATGTGCACAGTACATAAATAGAAAGATTATACAGATTTTTCTTATTAGCAAGATATACTTCCTACAGCTAGATAATTTTTGTTTTTGTTTTTATTTTGGAAACCTAGTAAAGACAGAATTATTACCTTTCAGTTCACTTTCAACTAATTTTTAGAGTGGTATCCCAAGTTCTTACAAATTATTCAAAGAATAAACTGAATTTCAAATGGAACCAAATAACATAGTATAACCTTCTAAGTCATTTGCTAAGCAACGATTTGGCCATAACTCCAACCCTGACAGTGCATTAAAGTACTTAATTATAGTAAATAGCACTTATTACATCCCAGGCAATGTACTGAATGTTTTTACATGCATTACCTCACTTAATGCTCATCACAACCCTACCAAGTAGGTTCTATTTTGATTCCCATTATCGAATTAGGAAACCAGATTAGAGAACATTTATTTAAATACTAATTTAAATTGACATATGGCTGTGTCAGAATTTGAACTCACACCTTCCTGATTCCAGAATCTACACCATAACCACCATGGTGGAATTATTCAATAGGATTTTCCCAGCTCTACATGATTCCATTTTAGGATCTTGGCCCTATATCTACTTGATTCTTCTTCCCTACATATTTAACTGCTAAAAGAGTTTAGGGAATATAAGAAATGAAGTTGGTGGTTTCTTTTGCTTTCATTTTTGTTTTATGCCAATCAAGATTACATTTTCCTGAGTCATCTTTGTAATTCTCACTGATATATTAAATTAAGTATAAAAAGATATGAAATTTTAAAAGGTCATAAATCTACTAAATCTAAGATAAAATCTAAAGGTAACCTTGAACGAGTACTGCCCTTTGACATGAGAGTCTGTGGGCCAAAAGGATGCATACATTTGGACTCTAGACCACAAATAGGCCCCCAGAATTTCTTTGTCAAAAAACACTGAACCCATTTCAAGGAGTGGATGGTGTTCCCACCCCTGGACGTGAGGGGAAACCAAGACACTACTGTTTGCATGGGGGTAGGAGAGAGGCCAAGGGGTGGGATTTTATCTGTCACAGCTTGGACTTGTGAGTTAGGATGTCCACACATCTTCATGGAAGGCCTTTTGCATTGCAGGAAGGAAGTATAGAAAAGAAGAGGGGCTGGCTCAGATCTGGGGTCTCCACTTGTGTTCTTGCTCTGAGTCCCCAAAATGTTAGGGACAGCTCTGCCTTTCATTAAAGAATGGTAGGGTATGTTTCAGAGTAGTGATGCTAAATTTCTAGCGGGCTGGTTTCGTAAGGCTTTTTGTTTGTTTTTGCTTTAACAACAAGGCTACACATTGGCCTTCCTTCCAGTTCCAAGGCACAGACTGACATTGGTGATTTTAGAGTCAGCTGGATTAAAACTCTGTCATTTCTTTTTTATGTCATTTGAAAACGTACTTAGATGCTCAGAGAGAACATTTCTAACTTCAGATGCCCTTTTCTTATCTCTAGTTTCAAATCATAGTTGTAACCCTTAGTGCTACAGACTAATGGGAGGCTGCCTGAAGGATCCCACTGGAACTCTGCCGTACAGGCTGCTTTGAAAAGCAGAGATGGCAATGAATGGCTTTGTGTGGCCTTCCATCATTATTACAGCCCTTTCCTCTGTTCACTGCTTCATTCTCCCAATGGCTCCTTTTCATCTTCTGTTGTGTTGGAGACAAAGACCCACCTAAAAAGAACTAACAGCCAGGAGTTCAGGTGGAAAAATCTGCAGTTATAAAAAAATCTTGGGGAGTTTCTGGTTTTTTATTGACTTCTTAAATACAGAAAAAAAAATGTTCTGCAATTAACAGAGTGATTTTTGCTTTTGTTTTTGTTTTTGTAAACTCTTATCTTCCTAAAGTGCTTTTCTAGATGAAAAGGCAGAATGCGTCTTGGGAAATATTCCTACCACCAAATCTTACAACCTTGTTTTCTCTAGCTGTAAAGCAAATGTAGTAATTCCTGTCTCAAGGCCACTGGGAAGATGTAAACGAGATAACTCCTGTCCCAGGAAATAGCTATTCCCTCGTCCATGTGAATACTTAGCACGTACTATGTCTACATCGAACATTCACCCAATCTGAAAATACAGCACTCAAACTGATGATTCTGTGATGACAACAGTGCGTGCCACGTTTATTTTGCCCAGCAGGGGTGGTAGTACAGGGATGATACAGAGAGATTAAAAACAAAAATAAAAACAAAAACAGGATAAAATAAGATGTATCATTTAATCTCTGCATTGAAAACTCTTAATACTGCATGCCTTGGGTGGTAGTAATCCTGTTCATTTTTACTTTCTCTTTTATGTTTTATGTATCTTTTGAACTTCTATAATATCCATGCATTATTTATGTAATTAGGAAGGAAAAGAAGAAAAAAACACTTTTAGGGAATTGAGTTAGAGTAGAAAATTGTTATGCATATGTTGTAGCTATCTAACTATGTAAGAAAAGTCAAATAAAAAAACATACAAAACACTTGGGAGAGATGTTTTGTGGTCTGAATAATCCATATTAGCTTGCTTTATTTTATATTAGTTTATTTATCTATTATTAATTATTTATTAAGCACAGGCTAGTACCAGATGTTCTGCTAGGTCCTGAGATTACAAAAAAATGAAAAATCATAATTCTAAAACTCAAGGAGTTTGTCATCCAAGAGAAATGTATACATGAACCCACAATTCTAATACAGTGTGATTCCCGCTGTGCTGTAGCAGGGGCAGATAAGATTACCTTCTTTTGCAAGTAACGGAAACACTGACTTAGACTGACTTGCTCAACAAAGGGAATGAAATGTATTGGTGATATGTATTGTTGATTGTAACCTAAAAGAACAGCAATGAAGCCAGATCTTATCCTGTGTCTCACAAGATTGTCAAGAAATTTGTTTTGTTTTATTTTTATTTTTTTTGTTTTGTTTTGTTTTTATCATGCTGCCTTGATATTATTAGTTGCATCCCAAGACTGACTGCCCCAATGGTTCTAGGACAGCTGTCAATGGCTCCTGGGCAACTTGCTTTCTTACTCACATATATAACCAGATAGAGATCCCGAAAATAACCCCTAAAATTCACTTTGAGTGGACCGGCTTATTCATGATCATAAAACTGAATCACTAGCCCCATTCTGAGGGTGACACAGGATAAAGACAGCCTCCCCATGACCTTATGAGTATCTAAACAAAATCTGGCAATCGTTGCTGTTAGGATGGAATGGTGGTGGTGATGGATACTGGCTCAGCATCCAGCGGCCATCTTCAACTTTTGATATGTACAATGCATAATGTATAAAAATGTCCACTAGACTTTACATAACATCATGGAGAAAAAGCCAAGCCTATAATAACTGATTTTCTTAAGATGACTTCCATGATGAGTAAGGTTTGCCAAGAGATAAAAGTAAGAGGAAAAGGCTCTGGGCAGAGAAAAAAAGCTTTGCAATCACAAAAACTAACCAGGTAATTTTCAACTCTCTGCTTATCTTTTCTTTGGCACTGTTGCAAAAGTTACTAGTCCGAAGCCATCTGCCTAGTGGTAAAGTTGACAGAAAACCTAATGTATCAGTTTCACCAAAACCTGCTATTGGGTGATGGCAGTTGAGTTTTAAGCTAAACCATGGTCAAATAACCTTATATTTTGTAATGTGAATACAGACTTGGAATCAATTCAATAAAACCTTAAAATTTCTGTCCCCTGATTCAAAATTATAGTATTTTAGAGCTAGACCGTACTCATCTTTTTTCTCCTTTTTTGCTTCTGAGAAAACCTGTACAGGAAAGTTGATGACTCACCTAGTGCCTCGAATTTATTTGAATTTTGATATTATGAAATTTATGATGCTAAAAAATTATATTAGACAAATGGGGGTACTTTTGAATAAATGTGCTTGCCAATTGTGTAATATATGTTATATTGAAAATGAGATAGACTAGAAAAGGATACCTTTTACCTAAATATCAATGTTCCATAGCAAAATTAGGCTTGACTTTGGTGTCTGTGAAATTCAGTTTATGTAATTTATCAGTTCTTCAGTTCTTTAGCCTTCGGCAATAGTGACTTTTTTCCTTCCATTGAGAAACTGATATTCTTCCTGGGTAAGAATGTCCTGATGGCTTGGTAATAATTTCCACTAAATCTCCCTACTCCAAATTTAATTAGCTATGTTTTGGATTGTTTTCCAGTTTTACAGCATAGAAGAGACAGCGACAAGACTATTATACTTTTACAGGAAGTGTACCTATACTGTTCACAATTTTCTGGCATCCAAATGCAATCATAAAACAGTCTTTTTTTTTTTTTTACTCATAAAGCTTGTCTCAATGTTGCCAACCTACCCTACTTAATGAGCATACTCTTAAATACTCATTCATCTAACTTCTTTCCAAAGAACACTCAATAATGGCAATAAACGGAATCGAAGTATATTTCCTCTTGCCATTTGCTTCTGCTGCAGCGAATCTGTTCAAAAAACATGCAGCCAGGCATGGCAAGTGTTCCCAGCATAGCTATGTCAGTTCTGAACCTCTGACTTAATCAGAAGACATGCTTGAGTTAGAGAAAACTGAGTTAGGAAATGCTACCCAGGACACAGGTTTCTTCTTCCTCAAATTAGACAGCTCTTCGGTGCAGAGAAAGAAGCAACTAAATATAGTGGAAGGATGATGGATAAGCACATATGTGATCCAACCATTAAAAGGTGTTATTATCCCATTGCACAATTTCACTTCCCCATAGCACAAATTACATAAACTCGTGTTTGTTTTGTTTTGAGATTTTCATGTGCAAGTACAGAAATGGCAAGAGAAACTGTTTTTTGGATGAATTTCTCACCTAATCAACAAGTATTTTGAGTTCCTGACAAATGGGAGATGTTAAAGAGGTATCAAAGAGACCAGCACTAATACTCAGGCAGCATACCTTACTCCTGATTCTGAAACCAGGGAAAAACAGTAGTCCCCATTTACCTGCAAGAGGTATGCTCCAAGACCCTCAGTGAATTGCTAAAACCATGGATGTTACTAAACCTAGTATATAATATGTTTTTCCCTCTACATACGTACACTTCATGGCTTCTCTTTGACATCTGAATTGCCAGCACTTTGGGGCCATTATTAAGTGAAATAACGGTTACTTGAACACAGCCACTGCGATACCATGACAGGCAATCTGATAACCAATACGACTAAGTGACTAAAGGGTGGATAGGTATACAGTGTGAATACGCTGGACAAAGGGATGATTCGTGTCCTGAGTGGAACAGAACCTGATGGCACAAGATTTCATCATGCTACTCAGAATGGTGCAACATTTTAAACTTATGAATTGTTTATTTCTGGAATTTTCCATTTACTATTTTCAGACCTCGGTGGACGACAGGTAATTTAAACTGCAGAAAGTGAAACTGCAAATACGGGAGGACTACGGTACTTACAGTCTTGTTAGTAAATCGCTTCTGCCCTGGGTTCTCTGAACCGCTTCAGACCACCGGCCCCTTCAGTCTTCTCACTCATCTCCAAGATCAAGCAACTAAAGAGCTAATTGATTAACAAAAGATTAAATAAAGAGCTAATGCCTGGCACAGCTAGTTGTTAAATATGTTGACATCACTTCTGTATAAGACCCATCTTATTTATTAAGAACTTAGGACTACAATTGAGGAGAATAACATCCAGATAGAGAAGCAACATATAATTAAGTTCTAAGTTGTTTAAGACAATCCTGTGTAATTTTTTTAAAAGAGTGATGGAGACATTATTTGAGATTGTCTAGAAATATTAATCAGAGAGTTGGCTAGGACAGGAATAAAGAACAAGAGCAGAATGTACAATTTTTTCATTCATTTAACAAATAATAACTAAAACTCCCGTTTGTTTACTGCTACTTTGTGCAAAGCACTTTGCACACATTACTTTGTTTACTTCTCATTACAGCATATGAGTACTGAGGAGAAAATAAGACTTGGTCACACAACTAGAAAGTGAAAGGGTAGGCAGCCTGTGTGTTATCCACTCTTGCCATTAAATGCAAGACTCTGTAGGTGCCGGCACAGTGAATATAATTTTTTTTTAACTTGTAATGGCCAGAAGCAAACACAAGGAAATAAATATTGACAGCTCTAAGTGAATGAAAAAGTGTTCTTGGGCCTTCCACAATTGAAAGCGTCATTTAAAAGTATGACTGGGTAATACATTTTCATATTGCTCACTTCAGAAGCTTCAATAGCAATATAAAAAGTAGAAATGTGAGCCACAGAGAACCAGCTAATCTTCCAGTGTTAGTCTTCTTATAACCTTTGCATAACATAGAAACATTAGAAAAAGCAACAAAGCACACAGCCTAAGTATTTATAGCCTATTGACTAAGTGGCTATAGGCTATAAATCCCTAAGTGGAAACTGAAAGAACCAGACTATTTGTTAATGATTTTTTAGCAAATCTAACTTTTTCTAACTATGCTTTCCAGCTTATGCCTTACACAACAATGAGCATGTACTCACTAGGACTAAATCATATAGGAAAATGTACATTTATGGGGCCAGGTATGGAATCACTTCCTTTCTTGCCAAGAGATACCTTACAGTGAGTTACTGGTAATATGTTAGATGTTAGAATGGTATTGTGTATCTTTTAGAGATACACACTGACATTTACATATGAAATGATCTTTATCAAAATAATGCAGGAGAAGGAAGATGAGTAGGGATATAGATAAAATGAGAAATAAATAAGCATATGTAGTTTTTTGTATCTTCCTACAAAATGTTCCTTTACCCCTCCCTCCCCATCAGTAGGTTCCATCTCCACACTGTATCCCAAACGTGCTGGGCACCATCACCAGAGGAAGCTCATTGGTAAGAACAGAGATTTTTCTTTGTCCTCTCGTTGCCTGGCTCATAGGAGGGCAACATAATGTTGGATAGAAGGATGAAAAAATAACAGTGGATGTGGACCTCCAAGTTCTACATCAGGGTGTGTGATTCCAGCTGTGGGTTCCCCTTCATTTCCCCGACTCTCACCTAATTCTTAAGAAACAAATCTCAATTCATGTTCTGTATACAAAACAGTGTTGGCTCATAACTGAAAGCCAGGAATGCAGCAGCCTGAATGAAACCAGATAATTCACACGTTTTCATTTAAATATTCATGGATGCCATGTTGTGAGGCTATGTTCTTAATTAATAGAAGATAGCATTGTTTCAAACCTATTTAGTTGTCACAGAGATAAGAAAAATATAGAGAAAAACATTTTCCTTCTATCTAAATTTTTAAAAAATTAAATTATGGTTATCTGAACCTAATTTTGCGTGTAATTGTACAAAATTTTTAAGAAGCCCTTCATCAACTTCCTTATTATAGTCTTGTGAACACTGTTTTTCTTCATAGGAGCTTATTTTGTACCAATGAAAATTACAGCTCTGAAAAGCCGGGCATGGAAAGACTGGAGGGGGCTTTGCCAGGTGATTTAATCAATGCTCTTGCCTTTGATCCAAATTATATTGAAACAGCCAAGATAAATAAAAATCTGCCTCATTTTTATTGTTTTAAGGAGATTTTAATCAAATCACTTCTAAGTAGTATGCTATTATTGGAAATATTAATTTACATATATTGCCATACTTTTTCTCAAACAAAAGTTTGGGCATATATGTGTTAACAACTGAAAGGAATCCATCTGTCCCTCAGAATTCTTAAATAGTTACCCACCAGGAACAATCCAATGAGATGAATTTGTGAAAACATGCATAATATCCCCTAGAAAACCTGTTTCATAGATCAGATGTAATTTGCTGGGGTTTTTTAATGAGATTTTTTTCATCTATGACATCACAAACTTATAATTTAATAAATATGTGCACGTGAGAGAACCCAAAGGGGTTTATTTCCTTTTGTAGTATAGATAGACATTTTGATACTAAATTACAAATAAGGGACATATATATACCAAGACCTAGTATGCTCTCCAGTAATAAATATTGAATATCCAGACATAGAGCCTTCAGTGGAGTATTTTTGTTGTTGGTGGTGTTGCTTTCTGTATGTCCAGAACTTAGCACAGAGCCTGAGAAAAAGCATGAGCTCAGTAAATGTTCTGTGACCTTTCCTCCTGCTTTCACCTTCTCCCAGGAGTCTCATCACCCACCACCAACAAACAAGCCCAGGAATGATAAAAGCACAGTGGCTAAAGAATGTTCTACAGAGTCTGGCAAGACTATCGGGAAGGTAGAGGTTATGTGGACGTCCGTCTATCTCTAATCTTTATTCATTGAATGTTAAATGATTCCTGACTTCAGCAGGATAAGCGGGTTGGGTTAGGTAGATGGGATACCGCACACACAAAGTGAATATCATTGCCCTGAGAGTCAAGAGACCAAAATCTTTAAAGCATAGCTATAAGGTTTGTTTTTTTGTTTTAGTTTTAGTTTTTATCATCTACATATAATTATTTTCACTATTAGGGTTAAGACTTGTCTTTGAACTATCTTTCCCTATTAAAGCCCTGAGCACTTTCATTGGCTGGCCCTAATGAAGAATTACATAATTGTAAGCATTTGTTCTTTCATTTATTTATTCAGTTATTCATAAGATATTCATTTAGTCCTTACTTTGTTTAGCACTGTTCTGGGTGCTGGACAGTACATGATAGCTTTTTGAGTTTGTATAGTATTCATTTTTTGTTCCTTTATTTACAAGGTTTCAGAGCATAAGTACACTTGTGGGGACTTCAGAAGAGGTTAAAAAAAAAACGAAGGACCAATACTAAAAAGAGTTAAACTTGAAAAGCACAAACTATTATACTAAAGGTACAAACCATGCTCCATTTTTAATTAAGTGGGTCTAAGTTTGAAAGACCAGGTGATCATTTCATTTATAAATGAGTTATATTCTTTCATGGGCCTTAATTGTATATCACATATTTATAGTATACACACACACACACATACACACACACACACACACACATTCAGCATAGACATGTACACGTTTATAGAGATAAATATATTCATTATATATATATATGCACAAAGAAAGAGTACACTGTCCAAGGGGCACAGTGACATAGAATGTTTCTTCATAGATTTCTCAGCTGAAGCATAAGACCAATTTACTTTTGTACATGGCCTTCTGAATTAAAAAGTTATTGCCAGAGGCAAGATTATTACTTTATAGTAAATTAACTGGAATGAATGATTCGAATGAGCTTGAATGAAGGGAGGGAGTCTGAGAGGAAGGGCTGTGTCTGTTTTCCCCATCACTGTATTCCAAGACCTCACACTCTGCCTGGCTCATATTAGGTATTCAGTGAATAAGGAGATCAATTAATGAACACAAGCTCAGTATTGGGAAAATATTCTAATAGAGCATTATGATGGGCCAGGAAATTCTTTGTACAGGGAATGAAAAAGAAATCTTTGCTGCCTGGAAGTTCAATTAAACCAAGCAAACATGTATTGTCTCCCAGTTCTGTCAAAGACTAGGTATTTGGTTCTGAATGAAACAGGTCCCTAAGCTTTAGAAGCTCTCAGTCTAGTAGAAAGGCAAATATACCTACAATTTTACTTCTACTTTATTATAATTTAAGTTATAGTATCAGGATAAGAATACAATTATGTTAGTGTTAACAAAATACAGCTGTAACCCAGAGAAAGAAATGATTACCTCTACTTAGAGGGACTAGGGAAGGCTTCTCTGAAAGGCATATCTCCATAGTATTTTTAAGAATTAAGGGACTGAGAATATCCCAGGTAGAATGAGCAGCCTATGCAATAGCACAGAGAAATAAAACAATAAGATGTTTTCTGGGACTCGAGAGGTTTTTGTTCCTATCCTGTAAAGTGTGTTATCAGTGAAGATCACATGGAGGTGCATTTTAACATTTGCGCTGGGGACTAGGAAACTAAAATTCAATCTAAACCTCAGGGTTAACAAAAACAAACACAGAATTCTGTTTACAAGTGAATTAGAGAATATATTAATGTCATACCAGCTTCATTTCTACCATCCTCCAGCAATGTATGTTAGTCTGAATGTCATATCCTTAGACAGCTATAAGTGCAGGTAAGACAGACTTTGCATATCACCTTTAAATGGCGATAAGTCTATTTCAAAGAGCAAATGAATGAAAACATGCACTTGAACACTCACTGGATGCACTGAAAAAAGGTTATGTAATCTTTAACGTAGACAAAAGACAAAAGCTTATTTTAAGTAACTCTTTCTTGAAATGTCCTTTATTTGTGTTTCTCTATGTTTTGTTCTCTTGATTTATGCTTATAAATATGTGGAGTTTTAATTGTCAAAAGGTGAATGTGCCTAAGGAAATATACAAGGGTGACCATACATCCCTGGTTGCCCAGGCCAGTTTCAGTGTATGTCTGGATTTAGAAGATTATTGGCCATAGGCAGACAAGCTGCATAGGATTATTGTGTTGTTTAATATGTATTTGGAGAGGGAATGAGAGACTTCGTTCTTCATCTATATTTATAGGTTGGACGGAACTGGCATGAGACTGAAGCCCTGGCTTTGAATTGTGTTCCTTCCACTTACCAACCTTGTGACTTCGGGGAAGTCATGATTTTTTCTTGGATATCACTTCTTCCTAGCCCATGGTGGAGTCTTGTGCTCAGGACAGGGGTAACTTTATTAGATATTTACAATTAAGTTATTTCTAGAGGTAACCACTTGGGGAACAAAAGTTTGGAAATCATATCAGATAAGATTTTAGTTAAAGAAACCATGAGTGCTTAGGTTCACCAATAAGAACAGCAAATCCAAGGATGTTCTTCAAATACAAGAGGGTCTTTTACAAGACAAAAAGTTATAAACTTATTTTATATAACTACAGATGGCAGAGTAGGTCTTATGGAGGGAGGGAAAATTCAAAGAAAGATTTCAGTTCTCTATAAAAAACTTTTTGATAGTGGGATCTGTCTAGCAATGGGAGAGGCCAATCTGAAAAACAGTGCTAGTGAAACTGTGAAGCAGAGAATTGACACATAAATATTTATAAAATCATGGGAGAGGAAATGGGTCAAGCTGGGCAGGAGCCTGAGGAAAATCTCAGTGGAATGTAATAGTGCTTGACTTTTCTCCCAACACCCATGCACCCCTATTTATGTCACTTTTTTGTCTTTTCACTCCTAAAGCCTATACAGCTGACAAAGAATTCCAACCTTATGTTTCTTTGGCAGTGTACTCCTCATTCTCTAAAAAGCATTCAGAAAACCTCCAAAAGGGCAGTAGAGATTATTCATTTTCTTTTAGGCGAGTTGCCTAATGGTTGAACAAAGGCATGCCAGATCTAACTTTCTTTTGTCTAGGGTACATGATGGTTTGAATTATATTATTGTAGTTTAAACAAATATATTTGAAAAGATAAAAGAAAACAGTAAGCTCTATAGTCTTGAAATTCTCTCTGATCTCTCTTTCTTCAAGCTTGTTTAGCCTCTGAATCATGATACCCGTCATGTCCCTTAGGTCATCCTTGGCAAAGATAGAGCACTCAAGAGCTAATCTAATCTTTAAAAAGTATAATCCTCTGTTTGTACTTTCCTTTGGTCTAAGCTGTGTGCTATGTCGTAGCTGATTCCTTGTTTTACTCCAAAGCTTAATGTAAACTCCTTAAGAGAAAATTCTGTGTTTTATTTATTGTTGTATATGCATTGCCTAGCGTAGTAGTTGACACAAGGAGGTAACCCAGGAATGGCTGAGGAATGTAGGATAGCCCATCTCCTCTCTTAGAACCAACTCTACCAGCCTCTTCCAATCAAGATTCTCCCTCACACTCCAGTTCTACTCTTACCAGTAGCCCAGTGTCATCTTTCTGGTGTCATAGTTGTCTCTGCTCAAAGCTGAACATCAGTCATTTATGTGTGCACATTTTATTTGTCAACATTTCTAAGGTTCTAAAGTATTCCATTTATCTTTTTCCTTCTTCGACAATATTTTAAAACTAGTTGATTAATCAAACACTTATTCCCAATTTACTGACAGCTTGGTATAGCCAAGTACCCTGCTGGACAGGAATTTTCAACCATGCAGAAAACATGTCCTCTGCCTTCAAAGTCTAGTTGGAACTTAGGCTATGTAAGTAAGATGGGAACCCTCATAGTGCCTGCCAGGTCTCGGCAAAGTGAGAAACAAATGCTAGTGCTGACTGGTAGACTCTCAAAAGAGGGCTTTTTTCAATCTGACAGACATGGAATATTCAGGAAACCCATACTTCAGTTAGCTTTTCAAAGTTAAGGTCCGTCTAGATCATAAGAGAAGTGGGGGACCCAGCATTGTAAGGAAGATTGGTATACTTTCCAATACGATATTTATTGATTCAACGAATACTCCTTAAGAATCTGCCATGTGCCAAGCACCAAGCTAGCGATTAGTACAGTGAGTTTTCTGAGGTCAAGTCTGGTTTAGTTTTCCCTCATTTAATCCCAAACTACAGCTTTAACTACTACCTCTTAGCATGCAGAAGGCACCCAACTCTACCTGTCCACCCCCAGAATCTTCCAGTGAGTCTAATCTTGTATCTCACCTTAATGAAAAGTGAGGTTTGACTATTCTGCTCTACTCACTCTCTGCCAGCCAATCCACTCTCCTCACCCAAAAGCACCAGACACCATGAAGCCTATAAAAGTTATGTTATATAGATATTCAATTCTTTGAAATTATATAATCTCTCTAGGTAGTGTAATTATGAGTGTGAAAAAAACATATTTTTAAGTGTTCCTCTACATCACTGCTGCCTGCTCGAGACTGGAAAGCTTTGTGGACTGACATGGACCAGCCTACAGGATGACAGCCTGTGTATCAACACACCCTGTCACACTACTAGCAATGGCAATACTATTTTCACTCACTGAAGCTATACCATGGACCAGATGCTGTGCTAGGTGCTCTCTGTCTGCAATAACTCATCCTTGTAGTAGCTCTAGAGACAGTACTACCAACATTATGTAAATCAGAATACCGAGGTCACAGACACAGCTTGCCCAAGATTTCAGGTCTACTAAGTAGCTAGAGTCAGGATGAGAATCCAGATCTCTTTTGTTCCAAATGCAATGCTTTTTCCACTACAACAGAAGTAGATTTATAGTCTTGTGTTTGAGTCTTTTGTTTATAAAGTAGACTTGGATTCTTATCTCTATCTGCTTCAGAATTCCAATGCTCTTGACAATTGAGGTCAACAGCCTAGGTGGTATTGTTACTATGCTGAACAATAGGAGGTATCTAAGCATTTTAATTTTAATGATATTTACCAACCCACAAGCATTTTATGACTCAAGTGACTCCTGAATCAGAGCACACAATCTGCAAAGGAACTTTTGGCCAAGCAAAACTATTGAAGTTAACTTCACTTATTCACTCGTTCAATTAATACTGCGCAGGCTTCAAATTTGGACCACACACTGATAATGCAGATATAATGTGCATTTTTAATAAGGTGTCTTGTCAGGTCTAATACATATTTAATAGACAACTTGTCTTTAGAATTAATGTACCCTTCCAACTTATAAGAAGATTTCCAGACACTGTGGTGCAAAATGGAGGAACAGTACAAATTGCTCTTAACCTCTGAGAAAAGATTTTGGGAACAACGTGATGTTATACCCACTGAGGGTAGTGTCTGAATGGAAAAAGCAAATGTATTTGGCATCAGACAGTCTAGGACTCAACTTTCAGCTCTGACTTTTAATAGTTGGCTGTGTAATCTTAATTCATTTCATCCTGGGAGCCTCAGTTCTACAAATGTGAGGTAGGAATACTGCTACCCATCAAATTTTTTTTTCACTCAGTTGTATAACAAATATTTATGGAACATTAAATTAATTAGGAAAATAGCAGCTGATGTATTTGAAACAGGGATGTAATTCAGGGTATTAAATTGCTTAGAAATTGTTGGAAGAGTTGAAACAGTGAAGTCAGAGGTGGGGGCAGGTACACCCAAATTGGAAAATTTTTAGAAGCCATTTTCTGAGCCATAGTTTCTTGTAATTCCTGAAGCTGAAGACCAGCCATGAACTGAAGAGTCTGGGGAAACTGTAAGAAGCTATAGCAGCAGTTAGTAGTGCAAATCCTGTGCCTCTATGCCACTGGCCTTCCATGTCACAAAACTCATGCAAGTTACTCTGGTGAGAAGAATGTAAACTTTAACCTTGCTGACAAGAGATTCTGGGAATATGGCTTTCAGGCTTCTAGCCCCTGTGTTATAGTTGGGGAGCATTGGAGTGGGAAGTTAATGATTGAGGCTAAAGACCAATACGTGATAGCCAGAACAAGCACCTCCCATGTGCCGGAAATCATCCTGTAAGTACGAGACTGAATAATAAATAAATAAATAGATAGATAGATAGATAGATAGATAGATAAATAATCCCCTCAAGTGGCTCACATTTAATCATGGGAGATTAAATGAGTTGATATGTTAATACATTTAATAGAGCCAGGCATATCGTAGGTACCTAAAAAATAATTGTTTCTATCAGGTTGCACACTGGCCCACTCTGTCTCCTCTCCATGAGATTCCTGACAAGGCAGATAATTATGGATTAGAGGGAGAAGAGCTGAAGGTGAGCCTTGGTGCTGAAGAGTGAGCTTTTAATGCACAGTACTCACGTGTTTCAGATAGAACCACATTGTAGTTTGTATTGAGTTTGGGGGTCATTTGGACATGCTTCAGAGTATATATTATCTCAATAGATATTGTAGACCATATTAAAGACATTTATCAGATGTGTATATTAATTCAGTCCAAGCACATTGAAATACAAATGTCCTATAGATATACAAACATTGCCTCATCATAGTAGGTATGAAGATGAGAGATGAACGGGTCAGGACATGCATTAACATATTTATTTCCATGAATGATTCATTTACTCTGTCCTGAGGGTTTGCCAGTCACCTTCATAGCTGTCTCCAACAGGAGGTCACTATGCTTTGTTCTCCGTCCTAAGCCAGACATGTAGGGTGCAGTTGATTCACCTAACCTGCCATCGAGGCAGCTTTGTGGTGACCGTCAGAGGCAAGGGTGAGAGCTGTCTCAAGCACTTGCCATTGCCTTTGTTCTTAATCCAAGCAGTGGACCACAAGGGAAAGAACACGAGCTTTGGGGAAATCATGAGACGTGCATGCATGGGGAGAAATGGGACGAGGGAGACAGAAAAGGAAGAAGAGATGAAAGGAAAGAGGGAAATAAAATAGTAGAATTTTATTATCTTTCCCTCTATCTTCCCACTACTCTTTTCCACCTGCACCACCCCCTAAACACATTTCTGTGCCTCAGTCTTTTCTCCTCCTGCCAATACCGCTTCGATAATATTTATGTATGTCACCTTACATGTCAATGCATCTCTTTACCTATAGTCTTGTGAGCAGTGTTAACAAAGTAAAATATTAATTGTGTCCTATTAGAAAATGGCTATAGGTAATCCCCCTGAAAATTATTAGCTTAACGAAACATGAGAACTTATATACAAATATATACACATACCACTCTTGGAGGCAGCAGCTACTGGGCTAGAGTTGATGGTGGCCTAACAGGAATCAGGGCTCAGTGTCATCAGGCATTTCATTTTTGGCATAGCCACAAATGTAAATTTTAATGTGAAATTTCTCAATTTTTTCATGTTAACCCTTGACTCATCTGTCTGAAGACATACTGAAATCAAAAGTCATAGTTGTAGAACACACCCGGTTGGCGTGCTGCTGAATTGTGACCTGCTTCCTAACCTCTTTTGTCATGGAACCTGAACAATTTTATTACATGTTATTGTTTCTGTGAATTATTTTTCTGTGAATTCCGTCATCCTGGGGCCAGGAGCTCCTTAGGGATGGATTGTGTCTTATTTTTCCAAAACTATCGACTACTATGGTTCCCAGGACATAGTAGGTATTCAAAACAAAACAATTTATATTTTTGCAGATCTCTTATTTTTTTGTTGTTTTTTTTTAAATGAAGTTTATTGAAAAATAATTCACATTTATTAAATTTTACTTTTTTTGAGGAGCAGAGATTTTTTTAGTTTTTTTTTCATCTTTATTGAAATACAATAGACAATTAGTTGCTTGTATTTACACCATACAATTCAATTAAGGTTTTTTTTCAATTATAGTTGGCATACAGTACTATACCAGTTTCAGTAGTATAACATAGTGATCAGAGATCCACTTAACTCACAAAGTGATCACCCCACTAAATCTAGTACCCCTCTTCCCTCTTACATATAGATCTCCTATTTTTTTTAATAATTGTGAGGCTCTATTCACCTTATTCACCTTCTAGAACAATCTTTTTATGTCCTGGTATTCTCAACTATGTACTTGTTTGTAAAGTCCTAATATGAGTCATCATAAGTTGCAATAGAAGCAACTAATACTAGCATAAATATTTTATTCTAGAAACTTGAAAATTAATATTTTTAGGGAAATTATGAACTACCGATATAAGAAAAATCAGCAAAACTCATTATCATGTTTCTTTGTCCTGCTTTCAGATTTGGTTTATTCGGAGACTGTGGTGTGAGGAGAGTGCTTACAGGTTCTAGGGCAAATGTGGATTTAAATCCTGTCACTGTCATTCATCATCCATGTGAAGTTGGGCAATTTATTTAATTTGTCTGGGCCTCAGTTTACTCACCTATAAAATAGGAATAATAATACCCACCTCACAATAGTTGTAAAGATTACATTAAGTAATGTATGGGTAATCTTACATACAATAGAAATTAAATTAATGTTTATTCTTTGGAGGGAAAGGGGCATCTCACTTTATCTCACTTCTCTGACTTATTAAAGCCTATATACATAGGAAGTAAGGCTGTATATTTGCTTTTATAAAAGCAGAAATAAAAACAATTATTTAGTACCTATGGATAACAGAAAACTTTTTCACATTTTGATAATTATGTAGGCCAAAAGTAGAAAAATGAAGTGGAATGTGTAAGCTTGTTATGTAGTCCTGGTGTTTGTTATTAATATCTTTAATATTAGGCCTTTGACACAAATTTCAAGAGCTGATTCCTGCTGATGTTTTGACCTGGGAAACTGGGTGCCTTCCCAAAGGAAGAACAGGTTTCTGGAGGTATGAGTTCAGTTTTAACAGCTGAAAGACATCCAGATATCTGAAGGACATCCAGAAAGAGACATGTGGTAGAGTTAGGTAAAGTCATGAAGAGAGATGTGAGGTGGAGAAGATAATTAAATGGGGAAGAAGAGACTAGTCAAAGAAGGGTACAGAGAATAAGGAGAGAGGAAAGTATTAAAGACTTTAGTTAGCACTTGGAAAAATTCTTCCTAGTGGTCCGGAATTATAGGAATTTTCTGGTTCTGCTTGAGCAGATGTCCCAATCTGGGACAGAACCTCTAATTTAGGGTTCAACAGATAATATTAAGTCTAGTATTTGACAGAGGCACTTTGAGGGCCCCAAAAGGAAAAGGGATGGCATGATCTCTTAACAATTTACAATCAAATAGGCACAGAACAAGAAACAGTTATATAACAATACAATTTAGTATAAAGACAATATAAGAATACAGTATGATACAATATAGTACAGTACAACACAACACAACAAAAAACACAACACAGCACAACACTGTTTAGTATGGGATCAAATTTACTGCAGGCAGGCTTTGGGAATTTGGAGGAGACTGAAGGTGATTTGTCCATGGTCTTGCAGTATGTGGATTAAAGGCCAGGCTCTGGAGCCAGATTGTCTACTATCAAATCCCAGATCACTGCTTATTTAGCCTTTCTGCCCTCCAGCTTCCTTGTCTGTAAAATGAGGGTAGTAATCTCTACTATATAGGGTTGTTGTTTACAAAGAACAACGAAGCCTCATTAGCATACCAAACCTGATGACAGATTGTGAGAAGAAAACCAAACCTATTAGCCAGCCAGGCAGGTACGCTTCCAGCACCTGTGGGTAATAATTACCTGGAGGAAGGTTTCAGGAGGAGGGTAAAAACGGGTAGAGGAATAAACCCAAGGAAGTGGGGTATGAGTGTATACTTTATGTCTGAGTAGAGAAGATGTGTAGACTTCTATAGACCCTCTAGTCTGGGCGTGGGCCAAGGACATATAAGGAATAAGAGGTAAACATTAGCTCTCTTGCCCTCTCATTCACTCTTTCTCAATCCTGTTAATTAATCCCTGTGTGCCTTAGTTTTGTCATCTGTAAAAGGAAACAATAGTATCTACCTCATAGACCTGTTAAGATTGAATGAGTCTATACATGTAATGTTCTTAGAATGTTGTCTGATCAAGTAATGCTCAAAACATGTTGACTGTTACTATCCCACAGTCATTTATTGTCTTTCTAACATATATCGTGAACTGTGACAGGCACTGAGATGTGGAGGTAAAGAAAGTTATAGGCAGCTAAGGCATAGGGGATAGCATTTGAGAGTGCAGCATCTGGACACATGGACCTCACTTCAGATCTGGGATCCATCATTCCACCTGTGTAACCTGGAGCAAGTGTCTACTTCTGTAAACTGTGGGTGATGCTAATACCCACCACGGGGTTGTGGAGAAGAAATGAGATTAATCTCTGTATAAGGCATTCAGTATAGTTGCCAGCACACAGTAAATGCTCAGTCCTGGAAAGATTAAAAAAAAAAAAAAAATCAGAGAGGTAGTGAAACTTGGTGCATAAAATGTGCAGAGCTGGAGGAGATATGCAATTCCAGGGCTTTCCAAGGGAGGCTATATTTTTCCAAGTCCTTTGTTATATTTGTTAAGCAATGTTCTCATGCAGTAGGACAAATTGTGAATAAGAAGATGGATCACACTGGGTAAAGGTAATTTTTACGAAGCTAAAGAACTTATTGTTTCAAACAAGAAAATACATTGCAAATTATTTAGCTTAGCAAAAAAAAAAAATGAAAGTAAAATGAACTCGGTTACAATTACAAAATATACTTTAGCTACTGAGAATAGCTATGTTTATTATTGTTATCTTCCTGTGAAGCTGAGAACAGATTTAACCTTTGATATCTTTGCAGGCAGTTTGATATAATTAACATAATTATGGTTGGTTGGACAGATCTTTTCGGAGAGAATGTTTTCTTCTTCTCTCATGTGTCTGTAGGAGATTTAATTTATCACAGTGAAGATGCATTTTTCAGAAGTGAGATCTCGTCCCCGCCCTTTTTAAGAAGACAAAACCATAATATCTTTCAAAAAGCCCTTTATATTAAGTATCCAGTTTAAAATCTGTTGGGGATTCACTACCAACAAAGAATAAGGAAATACTATGCACCTGGATTATAATTTAGTGATACTACAGATATAAAAGAAATATCTAATTTGGAGAAGGGTACTATCTGTTAAGTGTTTTGCAGACCTTAGCTCTTATATGCCTGTAATTACGCAGTCTGGGCAGGTATGGCTAGTGTCCTTAACTAGTAGAGGTGTAGTAAAACCCCAGGGTCACATAGTACAGCCTCATCTTCTTTCCTCTGCTGCTAAGTTTTCTTAGGTATGTGTGTTCATGAAAGACATGAGTTTATTTTCTGCAGGCAACTATTCATGTTCTGTTAGCCTAATATCTTGGCCATGAGAAGATGGTAAGAGTAGAGAATATATTGAAAGCATGGACACTATTAATAACAATAGTGTCACAAAAAATAGTGTATCAAAGGCAAAGGTTACTGATAAGATTTACCAAATAAGTAAATGACTGGTAAATCAAAGCTTATACATGGTGTGAGCTTGGGGCAAGATGTTAATGGCAGAGGTGAGATTCGGATCCAGATTTCTTAGATCCTAGGCTAACAACCAACTAATAGATATCAGCCTTTCATCTATACATTGTCAGGTGTCTCGCTCATGTGATTTCTCACTTCACTTCTAATTACTAGGGAAATCAATTCAAGAGGTTTGTCCTTTTTCTAAGTCATCTAATTCAATAGTCACTAACCTTTTTGACACCAGGAACCAGTGCTCCTATGAGAGTCTAATGCCTGATGACCTAAGGTGGTGATGCTAGTGCTGGGAGTGGCTGCAAATACAGATGAAGCTTACTTAGCTCACTACTAACCACTCACCTTCTGCTGTGCAGCTTGGTTCCTAACAGGCCACAGATCATGTCCATGACCAGGGGGTTGGCGGACTCCTGATCCAATTTACTAACTGTGCCAGACACTAACTATAATGTTTAATACCTTTTTTTATTGGAGTTGTAGCAGCAAGAGATCACGGACAGAATGAGACAAATCCCGATCTAAATGTTATGACAAAGAGCTATGGAACACAGATGAAAGAGAAAATCCTGCTGACTGAGTCTTCATGAAATACTGACTAGAAAAGGTGACATTTGCACTGAGGTCTTGGAGCATGAGTAGGATTTCAGCAGACAATAATGGAGTAATAAGTAGAAGGTGCCTTGTAGAGAGAAGGCATGAAAATCTGTGAACATTTGAGGTTCTTCCTCCTGGGATTAGAGGCTCCCAGAATAAATGTTGAAGGGGAGATGTTGGCTTCTATCTCAATGAATGCAAAGCCATCTGGGGTTGGAGACCTAAGAATCTTTATCCAGTATCGATGTTGTGTCCATCCGACCTTAGTTTTATATATCAACATTTTAATTTATTGATAGCATCTAAAGTACAACAAAACATAGTTTTACGGCCTCTATTGGGATCAGCGCATTCCATTAGAAAGGAGGAAAGGGAAGGAGGAAATTATTTTCCTTGAGAAACAATTGAAAAAATATGAGGATAATTATATTCTCATTGTGGAACAAATTTTTCTCTATAGCTCCTCCATGAATTCTCTACCTTCCCTCCCTCACTATCCCCTCGTTCTCCTGAGGAGGAAAAGTAAGCAGAGTAATGAGGGTCAGGCTAGGAAGGAAGTCCTGAATGCAACCTGGCTTCCTGTCCTATCTACACAGGTGAAGAAGACTACAGGGGAGATCTGATCAGGACCTGTCCAGGAGGAATTGATGGATTGAAAGTCCCTGAGATTCTGAGAGAGTCTCTGTTATCTGCAGAGCTTAAACTAGACCTCGCATTATCATATTATGTAGTCACTTTTGTTCAAACTCAGTGACAGTTTTTAGAAAATAATTTTTCATTGGAATGGGATTTTTCCGAAAGCGGATTCAGTGATGACTGTTAAGGAGCAACACTCTGCTGAGTGTTCAGGGTTGTGTTCTTTGTGCTGTCTGTTAATATTTCTGAGTTCCCTGCATAGCCAGCAAGTGCTGCATAATGCTCCCCTGATCTGTATAGTTTCAGGCATGTTATGGCCAGATGAGCTGGGTGCTGACCAGGGAGTAGTTGTGACAAAGCCTCTCCTAGAAGGCTCAGGTCACATCTGCAGAATTCCTACGACACTGTTTAGGCTCTTTGAGGAGATGCTAAAACTTGGATGAGGATAACTTCTACAGCACACTCTGATGCCCACAGCTCACTGTTCAGACAATAAAATAGTATGAGACAGCAATTTAGGAAAAAATATTGTAGCAATGGACTACTAGATCTTTCTGGATTTAAGTGTAGGCAGTGAAACTTTTGACTATCCAGTCGAAGAGGAATGGTCAGCAAGAGTATATTGATGGGGAGCTATCGTGGGGGGAGCTGTTGTATAGTCTTAACTGATTTATGCATTCTAAATTTTCTCTTTATAGGAATTGATTGTGAAACACGAAACCAAATCTCTTAAGACTCTTTCGAGAATTTGTATATTGTCTTCTTTTAAATCCATGCACATACATTCACACATTGTATAAACCCTAGGGTTAAGAGCAATGGCTGTGAGGTGTAGGCAGGACATAGGACTTTTCATTCCGCTCCCAAATCATGTCCCAGATGACCCGCCATTAGCACTTGGGCAAAGGCCCTCCTCTGCAGTTTAGCTTTTTCTAAATGGAAAATGCTGGGTACTTCGTGGTAAAGCCAGTAACAAGGTCTGTCTCATCATGTTCATAATCTCCATCATGTTTCCTGAAAAGCTGACTCAGAAGCATCCTTAGGCATGTCTGTTGTCTTTCCTCCTCTTTATATTCTTTCCTTCATGTATTCAATAGACATTTAGCTATTTACCTTGGGCCAATTATATGCTAAGCACAGAACCAGGTGCTGAGGTTACATTTTTAAATGGTCATGTCCTGGTCTTTAATGGGGAGGGACAGAGTCATCGCCCATTACAGTGCTGTTCGGTGGTAAGTGCCAGAGGGCTGTGCAGGAACACAAAGGGCACTTCACTTGTTAAGTGTCTTTATGCCAGGTCCCTAGGCATGAAGACCACTCCCTGTGTGGACTGGGATCTCACAGAACCCTGCTGCAGAATGCAGATGCACCTATCTGTATTAATTGTTTCCCTTGTTCTGGGTCTAAATCTAGACCAGTCCCTGAGCCATCTCTCCCATGCCTCCCATCTCTGGGTGCTTCCAAGCTGACCCCAGAAGCTAAAATCTGGGATCTGGTTTTTATCCCATCATGAATGTGTTTACTAGCTATTAGCAATATCCTGAGGACATGCTGTCATACGTAAAAATAAAATGATTTCTCTTATTTAAATTTCTGCAGATATTTTTAAGCACCCATTAGGTATAAAACTCTGTGCTGAGGCATTGGTCGTTACAGGACTAGTCAGTGCATGTCTCCTATTCTTGTGGAATTGTGTCCTTCGGCGGGGGAGAGAACACACAGATAACCAGCAAAACACAAAGCAGAGCATAGGTTTCTCAAGAGTTCGGTGAGTGTGCAGCAAAGGAAGCAGCTTCATTCTGATCAAAGGAGTCAGAAAATAATATTAAGATAAGAAAGTGGTCATTTTTCTGGGTCATGAAGATTGGTTCGAATGTCAGCAAAGAGAGATAAAGCATCATCACAAAGGCAAGAAAAACTAGCGTTAAAAGGAATATGATTAGGAAAGTACACGACATGCTCTGAAAACACTTGATGCACTTGGAATGTTGTAAGAAAGTATTGTCCTTAGGAGTTAAGAAGAAAGGCAGGCTGAGGACAGATCCCAAGAGCCTTGAATATGGCTAAAGCATTTGAGATATACATTCTCTGCTATTCCATTTCTCATCTAGAGAGAGAGCCCAAAATGGTCCTTTAACTTGGTTAGTAAAAAATTTGTCACATAAGGGTGAGAGGTGGCAATAGAATAAAAACAAAATCAATGCTTCAGGAACTCCCAGTCTGGTGGGCACTCACTCTTATCCACAAAATACTGTAAATTTTCCCTGTAAATTTAATATTCACCAATTAATAAATATTTTTTAGCCTCTCCCTCTCAGTGTGATTTATTTTCCTCCTTTAGATGTGCGTGGCTACTTTCATTAAATATAAAATATACTTATTTCTTTGTGAAAATGAGCCCCCAAAGAAATTCCCCATGTGCTAAAAATGAAATGACTAATATTTTACTGGATTTTATGAGTGGATGTGACATGTACAGTCATAGTCACAAGTCTAGGAATTCTCAGATGACCCAGGCTGTAGCCTGCTTAAATTTATGGACAGAATATATTTAACTTCGAACCAAGAAAAAGTAGTGGTAACATGCACAAAAAACCTTCATGCTGATTAAAAAAATTAGATATGGACACTTGGGAGGCAGAGAGGAGAGGCCGTCACTGGCATTAAAAGACGGTGCATGAGTTGTGTTTTCTATCTCTGGAAGAGAAGATGAGAGCGATGGAGATTCATTGCAAACCCACCAATGCTTGTTCAGTTTGTAGTTGTTACATTGGAATATGTAACACATGCTAAACACAATGAATGTTATATCATTATAAACATTGAGCCTATAGTAGAAAAGTTATTGTATTCTTTTGTTGTTCAGGTAGTTTCTCATTGACAATCATTTTACGTCCACAGCTAATGCAGTATATATACCTCTGGGATGTTATTGGATTAGGGTTCTACTTCTGCCACCACTGCTTTCCTGCTGTGTGACTTTGGTCACATTTCATAACTTCTCTGAGCCATACACTGGGATAAGAATATTTTTCACACAGAGCTTCTGGAAGGATTAAAAGAGGCCACATGTAAGTGTCAAAGATGTGAGCTAGTCATACACAACTTTGGAGGGATATGAAACTCAAAAAGAAGGGTCTGAAAAGAAAAACTAAATTATAGTTTACGAGTTCTTATCAAAGGGAAGTGAGATAGGTAGGAAATGACAACCCACCCGTGACATGACACAAGACACAGAGGGCTTCCCTCAGGTGGCATTAACTTTTAATCACACCACAATGTCATTAAGACAACACACTTAAAAAGCACACAACTACATTTCAAGTGTTCACATGAGCACTATTCATCTTAATAAGCAGATTTCAAAGTGTATAATGACCTTTTAAATTTTGGTCCTCTCCCCATCTTCGATAGCAGGCAGAGAAATAACACAAGTGCAGGCTATTGCCAGATAGATACCCTTCTACACCATCTGCATTCTCTGCTTTGTGGCTCCAAGCTGGGATGCAGTTGCACTGCAGAGATTCCAAAAAGAGCATAACACCACTTATGCAGGCTTTTAGCATTTGGGGGTGAACACTGATAATTCTGCCTTTCAATTGAGGAGCAACCACTTTTCTCTGCCGTGAATAATTTAGTTTCCTAAAAGGACTAGGTCTGATTGGGTCAACACAGGCAATTGACTAATCTGTGTAGGTTTCAGGTGCTCTGTATCTTGGTTTCTGCAAAGGTGCTCACATCCCGTGACATTTCACCAGGGCTTCCACCAGCCAGAGGTTGTCCTTACACTGCCAGTGAGGCCTTAGTAACTCTGAGCCAGGTGGGGCGCAAACTCCTAACATGACCTATTTGTTAAGTGTGTTTGGAAACAAGATTTACATGTCTCCCTATTAGATGCTCTTTATTTAGAACCAAAAAAAAAACATTGTAAATTAGACTTTCTACAGTGTTCTCCTCTGGTTAGTATTTTAATTAGAATATATTGAATACACTGGATAGTTTCTTCTTCCTCTTCCTCTTCCCCTCTCCTTTCTCTCCTACTCTTCTTTTTATCCTTCTCTTCCTCTTTCTTCTTCTCCAGCTTTTTCTCTCTTCTCCATCACCATCATTAACAGATTTGATAACAGAGCCACTCTGTAAAAGTGTTATTCTAAACACTTGTCCTAAATTAGCTTAGAATGTCCTGCTAAACCAAGTACATGAAAGGCATGAATAATTTGGTCACAAACTAATATACAATTTAATATTGAGAAGAATGGGCATTTTCTGAGCTCCACTTTTTGTATCTCTTTCACATGTGTCCAGAAAAACCAGGATTGAAATTCTTGCTATTCTTGTAGTTGGCATTATTTCCAACTCAGAGAGGTTAAGTAATTTGCTCCTGGTTACCCTAGCAGTAAGTATGTACATCTTAGGTTCCTTCTGAGATTTTTTTTTTTTTTGCCTTCAAACTTTGTGTTCTTATTCAATTCAATTGATATTTATTGAGCACTTATTACATGGTAGATACTATAGTAAGAGCTGAGTACAGAGTTAAATAAGACAATACCTTCCTCCTTGGAGTTTTACACTAGCAGAGGAAGCAGGTAAGATAAACATACAAACAAGTATAACAGTGTCATAAATGCAACAGTGAATATACGAGTGAGATAGAGAATCAGATGAAGAGGTGTATGATTAATTCCATTTAAAGGGGCAAGTTCAGAAAAGACTATAGATCTTGAATTTTAGTCTTTATTTATTTATTTATTTTTTAATTGAAAAAATGATTTTAATTTTTTTCCCTGTCTACCTCCCCCATTTCCCTTCCCCTCCAGTAACCACTAGTCTTTTTATCCATGTCCATGAGTCTCTGTTTGTTTGTCCTGTTTATTTGTTGCTTTTAGGTTTATATCTCACATATAAATAATATCATGTGATTTTTCAACTTTTTCTGTCTGGCTTGTTTCACTTAGCATGATTATCTCGAGGTTTACCGATATTGTCACAAATGGTAGAATTTCACCTCTTCTTATGGCTAAGTATAGGTTTTGAATTTTAAAGAAAAAGGAGTTCGTCATGCACATAAGGATAAAAGATACATGTAGCAGACAAATCATATACATATAAAAAAATAAAAGTTGAAGAACGAAGTGTTTCTAGAGTATTTCATGTGATAAATATGTATTGCAACAAATAATTTTAAGCTAACTCTTGGGGGTTCATACATGCCTAAGCCAGCTCTCCTTCAGGTGTCAATTCAGTGTGAAAAGTATGATTCATACTTAAATAACTATACTAGTGGGAGGCTGATGTGATAACTCTTATAGAAGTAATATAGATACCACATCCTATAGACATTTGGAGGCAGGAGGGTTGGCTTCTGTGATCGAAGAAAGCTCGAAGGAGATAACATTTAAGCTGGACCTGGAAGGAAAGACAGAACTGGAAGAAAGATATTGCAGGTAAAGGAGTTTTACATGAGCATTGCACCGAGGTAAAAAAGCTCCTTGCAGAATCCAGAACAGAGAAAACCCAGGAAAAGGGGCACATGGCCTGAGGGAGAGGATCAAACTTTATATGATTTTCATGGAATTAGAGGAATGGTTTCTCCTGTGCTTTGTCAGCAGTATCCGTATCCTGGTCAGAATGCCCTTAGTAATTGCCAGAAGGTACTAGAGAAACCCCCCTTACACTGTCTCCCTTAATTCTGCCAAAGAACCCTGACTCCAGACAACATGGAAAGGCATGAACACTGCATTCAAACAATCCTGAATTCAATTCTTGGCTCAACTATTCTCTAGCTATATCAACTAACCAATTTGAACTTCCGATTCCTTACCAGTAGAATTGAAATGATGACATGTATCTCAGAGGGCCATAATAAGAATTATATGCACAGCGAATGACAACACATCTCTCATCCGTATAGAACTTCTTAATAAATGTCAGTCTTGTACTCTAACCTTTCCTGATGCTTCTTTCCTTTCTCTCCAACTCACACTGCAAATAAGGCTCCAGCTGAGGGAGAATTTGTGAGTGGTCATATTCTCTTTTGAGAGGATTTTTTATTCTTATAAAAGTTATTTTTTAGTTTGATATATCATAGGAGAGTGGGTCAACAAATTAGCAGATATAAAGAGAAATTAACCCAATAAGTAGTGCTTTAGACTAAATATAGATCAATCAACGTTCCAGTTGTGTTCCTCAGAAAGCGGACTCAGATGAAGATTGACACATGGGAAATTTATTGGGGGCTGCTCCAGAATCAAAATGCAGAGAAAAAGGGTAGGTTTGGGCAAAAGAAAAAGTTTGATGCCAATACAATTTCAACAAAGACTGCCGAAGGCCCTTTAAAGTTGTCCTGAGTTGGGATAAAGGGCCTGGGCCTTTACATCCTTCACTGACCTGTCACTACATTCAGGCTGTCCCTGGAGAGGAAGAATAACTTAGGGTGATGCCATTTTGTTCATCTAGGGGTATCTGGGGGAGTAATTGCTTCAGTCTCGAAGGGAAATCTGAGAGGTACATCACATCTACTGTGATATTTGAGGCAAGAAAATTTTATATACTTAAAAATTATTTTATAGCAGGTTAGAATTCACATATGGATTTTACTAATAGCCAAGAAGATAAGGAATTTTTAAAGGAAGAGGAATCTGTTCATATTCAGAGCATTGTATTAGTTTCCTATTGCTGCTATGACATACTACCACAAATGTAGTGGCTTAAAAAAAACACACACAAATTTTTTTCTGATACAGTTCTAGAAGCCTGAAATCTGAAATGTTACACTAGGCTTAAGCCAAAGTGTCAGCAGAGCTGGTTCCCTCTGGTGACTACAGGAAATCTATTTCCTTGCCTTTTCTGCCTTCTAAAAGCCACCCACATTCTTGACTTGTCATCTCTTTCTCACATCACTCCAACCTCTTGCTTTCATTGTCTCATCTCTTCTTTCTTTGATCTTGCCTACCTCTTAAGGTGGACCCTTGTGATTACATTTAAGGCTCATCAGATAATCCAGGATAATCTCCACATCTCACGACACCTTCAAAGTCCCTTTTGCCATATAATATAACAACATCTACAGGTTCTGTAGATTAGTACAAGGATATTTGGGGAGAGCCATTATTTAGCCTACTGTGAGCATTATATTCAAGCCTTTTTTCACTGGTGCTACCTGTCGAGTGTGTTTATTTGATGTTTGTTAGAATGGCAGTGTTAATTTACTAGTGTCCTGGTCTGCCTTTTTTAACATTGTCATGATCACTGGGCCAAATAATGTGTTCTTTGGCAAACCCCTAACATGTTTAGATGAAGTCAGAAAACTCTTCTCTACAAAAAGGAAGCCAGAGCAAGATCACACTGAGAAACCTTCAAGTCTATGGTAATGGAAACCTGAAAATTAAATGATATCTTTAAAAATCATGGGGGTAAAAATGACACTCCTGAAATGCCACCTGAAAGAGAGAGAAGGGAGAAATACCTTTCCACCCTCCAACCTCCTATTAGTATCTCCCATTGGCTGAAGCTAGCTGGAAGTCATTTTTCAAGAGAGCCTGGGACATGTGATTGGCATAGAGTCAGCCCTAGTAGTCTAAAACAGAGCAAGAGAAGAAGTGTGGGAATTGGATATGAGAGAAAATGATCTGCATACAAACTGAATCTCAGAAAAACCGGAATCGAAGTTCTTGCTAAATAAGTTTGTATGGGTTATTCCTGCTTCATCTCTTCAGTTTTGTCCAAATATCCAGACACTCTTTTGCATAAAAACAATTTTTCACTCTACAGGTTCCTTATACCCTGAGTCATTAATGATGGCATTATTCACTGTGCATGATTTTAAGACTGCTTTCCTGACCGTGCTTTCAAATTTCTTAACCACCTACCTTCCAGCACAAGGAGAAATAGAAGCTTGAGAAGCTAAGGGTTGGTGGTACATGTTGGATTCGCTAGAAATTGGGCCAGATAGTGAACTAGGAAATAGAATGTCCAACAAGAAAAGCACCTTGCTTCACAGTAGATTTTGATCAAATGCTAACTATCCAGAGTGCATTTAAAAATGGTTACCACAGTCTATGGCCATGCTACCCTGAACAAGCCTGATACTGTCTGATCTTGGAAGCTAAGCAGGGTTGGGCCTGGTTAGTACTTGGATGGGAGACCACCTAGGAAGACCAGGTGCTGTAGGCATAAACAATAAAAAAAATAGGGGATTATAAACTGACAAGGTCCTTGCAATCTGTGAGGTCATCCAAGGGTTTCTTTGCATATATATATAATTACCATGGTTTCTATGCTGAGGCTGATGATGCTTTACTTTTCTTCTCAGCCTCCTTCCACTAAATCCCAGAGTTGTGCCAGCCCTCTAATCTACCCTTTTGCCATGCCCATGACACCATCTTAACTGGGTTTTATTTTCTAGTAACCTACACTGAGTTAAATTCTTTACACCCTTAAATAGAGATGCGGACAAAACGAAGCTCCCTATCTTTGGTCTTGTTAAATTTCTCATTCTTCTTCCTCTTCCTCCTCCTATTCCAACTCCTCTTCTTCTTTCTTTAACTTTAAAAGTCGTAAGTGAAGTTGCAAGGAAATGTACAAAGAAGTCCTGTTCATCCTTCATCCCATCTCCCCTAATGTAAACATCTTGCAAAACTATAGTATAATAGTTCAAAAATTGCCACTGGTACAATGCATAGAAAAGAGGCTTCTTTTTATAAATTGTAGAGGATGCCTCAGTGTTGGGGATGGTGGCAGTTGGCAATGTGGTAGCAATAATGATAATCCCATATACTCACAGAATGCTTTTATACTTTTCAAAGCTCTTTTATCCCTTCCCACTAATGCAGAGATTCTATTGACAAGTTTCTCGCTCAGCCAAGGGTTGATGATACTTCAGTTTTACTTAGTGACTCAAAAGCCAATGAGCTCATTATAAATGGGCTGTTTTCCATTGTCTCCTGGAAGGACACTAACATCAAGTTACACCATCAAAAGGTAACTCATTTCCCATGGCCCTGTACTTTCTATTGATTGAGATAAATTTCTTCTATTCAGAGGCAGAAGAGGCATGATTATTTGCCTTTACACAGCTGCTTTCTTTGCCTTGACCTTCCTTCCAGCACCCCTACATTTGGTCTTCTTTGCCTGCCCAGTGCTTCCTCATCCTCTAGGATTGAGTCTGGGTGTTACCTCCTCTCAAACACCATCCTCTTTAATTGAGTTGAGTATCTCTCCTCTGTACTGATACATCCCCCTGCTTAGGTCTGTAAAAGCTTATTCATATTGTTTATCACCTTGCCTACATCCCCCAATAGTGAGTTCTGTGAAGATAAAGATTAGATTGTTTAAGCCTTTATTCCTATCTTCAGCACATTTTTTAAACAAATAAAGAAATGGATTCATGTAATATTTCTATGTCAATCTGGAAAGATAAAAAATGTAATAACAACTGAACAAAAGAGATGAAAATAAATGAATCTGAGTTTATCTCTTCTTGAGGTCTCCTCTACTTTTTGCAGATGTTGCAGGATTTGGAGATACAGGACACGTAATGACAGAGCTGGAGTCCATATAATCTTGACAAGATAAACTGATGGCAAGAAAGTGCCAATATTAAATTTAATAGAGTTAAATATAAATGTTTAGCTTCCTGTTAAATATGGCAGTCTGAATACCTGCATATATTTCTGTTCCCTTCCAAAACTCCACCAAAGTAATAATTAAGGAATTTAACGGGTATAAATCTGTAAGATAAAGTGTACCCTTGTCTGACACCTTTGCCTATAGGAAACTGTTTTGAATATCAAAAAGACAAAAGTTATGACTACAGAAGAAATACACAGCTTTAACATAGACAATTAAACATTGACATCCTTAAAAGATTTTGCTTACCTCGGTTCAGTCATCAATGCAGATGCAGACTGCAGCTAAGGCACAAGAGAAAGCTGAATGAAACTCAAACGGGCAACAATGGGAGAATTAGGAAAGATCGCCAAGCACAAAAATGTTTCATTGGCGACCAGGGCTAAGTTCATCCACACCTTCGTAGTTCCGATTACTACATACAAATATGAAAGTTAGATAGTGATGAAGGCTGATAGGAAAAAAATTGATCAATTTGGAATATGGTGTTGGAGGAGAGCTCTATGGATACCTTGGACCCCCAAAAAGATGAGCAAGTGGGTCCTAGGGCAAATTAAACCTGAAACATTGCTGGAGGTAAAAAATGACAAAACTGAAACTGTCCTACTTTGGGCACATCATGAGAAGTCGGTTCTTTGGAAAAAAACAATAATGCTGAGAAAAATAGAAGGCAGCAGGAAAATAAGAAGACCAAATATGAGATGGATTGATTTCATAAAAGAAAAAATAGGCATGAGTCTACATGAGCTGAGCAGGGCTATTGAGGATAAAACATTGTGAACATCAATCATTCATAGAGTCACCTGGCATTAGAGCCAACTCAGCAGTATGTAACACACATAAATCTGCAAGATCAAAAAAGAAGTGAGTCTTAACAACACATGTACAAAATATGAACAAATTTTGAAAACTGGAAAGAAGATGAGTGGAAAATGACTTAGCAGAGCTGGAAAAGCATAAACCCAAGTGCCAATGGGGGTGTAAAATAATAGAAAAATATATATTGGTCTCTTCTCCAAGTTTCTGGCACAGAGCTTTTAAAGCACTGGTAATTCTCTAAGTGACGAGAACTACTAGAAGCATCTCGTGTTCTAATATTGGTCTTTGACCTCTGTTCCTGATACAGAGCTCCTGAAAACCTTGTGACTTCCTGGGTGAAAGGAGAGTTTTTTGTTCTAGTGACTTTGGATGGGCTCCTGGATGGCACCTGGATGAGGGCTAGACATCAGAAAAAACAAGCCATGATCAGAAGCTTGGAATTTTCAGCCCTGCTCCCCATTCTCTTGAGAAGGGAGAAGGGCTGAAAATGGAGTTAATGATCAATGAGGCCAATGCTATGAAGCCTCCAAAAAAAAATCCCAAAAATGCTAGAATTTGGAGAGCTTCTGGGTTGGTGAACATGCAGAGGTACTGCGAGAGTGGCTCGTCCAGAGAGGGCATGGAGGCTTCGTGACCCTTCCCACATACTTTTCCCTACTCATCTCTTCTGTCTGGATGTTCAACTTATCCTTTATCATATTCTTTTATAATAAACTGGCAGAAGTAAGTAAAATGTTTCCCTGTGAGCCACTCTAGCGAATTAATCAAACCAGAGGTTGTTGGAACCTCTGATCTATAGCCAGTTGGTCCGAAGCACAGGTAACAACCTGAGCTTGTGAATGACATCTGAAATGGGGGTGCAGAGAGGAGCAGTCTTGTGGGACTGAGTCCTAAACCTGTGGAATCCAATACTATCTCCAGGTAGATGGTGTTAGAATTAAGTTAGATTCTCAGATACCTCACTGGTGTCAAGAATTGCTTGTTGGTGTGAAGCCTCCATACATTGGGTGACCAAAAGTGTTGTGAATAGAGTGTGCTGTGTGAATGTGGTAATAGTATGAGTAGTAAAGGAGACTCACAGGAAAGAAACACATAGCAGGGAAGAACTGGGTTTTTCCTTACACAGATGGGAGACTGAGTTGTTGTTCTCTTTATAAGTGGTATGACGCCAATGAAAAGCACAGAATCCAGAAGAACTGTGTCTTAAATGCATTGGGTGTCTGAAGGCTGGGATGTAAGAAAGGTCTGAAAACACAAATATTGTTTAGAAATCTTATAAGGAACTATTGGAGACCCAGATTCTCTCTTGTACCTGCCAACCATGCTCACCCCAGCAAATGGATATTTCATTTTTGAGAGACTGAACCAGAGACTCTCTGTATTTGAGACATTAGACATGGATCATGGATCAGAGTAAGAGTCGGATAATACACAGAGAATGGAGGTATTAGGGAAAAATATATAATGAATGTTGAGGTATGCCGCCGCATCCGCTCTCCCCCACTTCAGACCTCTTCTTTCCCTTCACTTCTAGAACTCATCAATTAGGCCTTTAACCTATTAAATCTCACACACACACACACACACACACACACACACACACACACACACACATTATATACATTAAGGGAAAACCAAAATGGCCTAAACATAGAGACTTCCAGGACCCGATATTTGGATATCTCCAAAATAAATACATCCCCAGCTTATCACTAGATGGTGATAACTACCAGTTCCTGTGTACACAGGGCTTCCAATCAGCACTTTTGTACCTCATTCTTAATTTGGATTTACAAACAAGGATCACCAGGCATTCCAGGGCATCCTTAAAACAAAAGTAATCAAAAAGAATACAGAGAACCCAAAGATAATGCAGGGAAGAGAGAAAAACTTTAAAATATCTGTAATTAATATTCTTAAAATGAAACATTCATGAATTAAAACTAGGAAACTGTTAAAAAATGAAACTTTCAAGAATAAAGAGCTTCTAGACATGTAAACGTATTAGTTCACAAGTGGAGTTTCATAGTCAGTTCTAGGGAGGCCCACTGCAGGAAGGGCATTGAGAGTGTATGGTGTACCCTGAGAGTCAGACCCGGATTTGCCCATTGGTGCATACATTTGTATACATGCAAACAGTCTTTATGTGCCTTTGTGAGCCACCCAGACACACAATTCTGGGAATGAAGGAGCCAGAATGAGTAAGAGGAGGTTGAGCCATCAGGAGCTGGGTTGGAATGGAGGCAAATAACACAAAAATAAAATACAGTGATGAGACCTGTGAGAGAGGAGACTAACAGAAGGGTCCAGAAACTGGCCTAAGAGGAACAGCTGAAGGATGAGAGTGGGGAGAGGTTTTTTCTTTGTTCATTTGTTTTATCTAAAGACAAGACCAGGGAAAAGGAGGGTTTTCCTTCCTTCCTTCCTTCCTTCCTTCCTTCCTTCCTTCCTTCCTTCCTTCCTTCCTTCCTTCCTTCCTTCCTTCCTTCCTGCCTTCCTTCCTTCCTGCCTTCCTTCCTTCCTGCCTTCCTTCCTTCCTGCCTTCCTTCCTTCCCTCCTTCCTACCTTCCTACCTTTCTTCCTTTTTTCTTTCTTCTTTCCTCCCTCCCTCCCCTCTCTCTTCCTTTCCTTCCCTTTCCTACCTTTTCTTTAGTTTTATACTGGAAAGGTTATATAGAGGAAACAACTTGTTTTATATAGCTTTAGGAAATAATACTGAAAAAAAGGAATAAAATGAGTTAGATAAAGAGTTAGATAACATCCCAAGAAAGGAAAGAAACTGATCAGTGTGGGCAAGGGTTTTTTAACTCCTATTCAGAATCGACTTTCTATGTGAGAGGTTCTTTTCACATCCTCTTGTGTTCTAATGAATCCAGAATGGGCCAACTAGAAACCTGCTTTTACAGTCTCTGTTGGGCAGGATGGGCTTGGTGAGTTTTTTGTAGATCTGTTAATTTATTCTTAAACAGGACAAACATAATTAGGTTGTATTTAAAAGGTCAGTTTTTTGGATTGAGCTATAGAAACCAGCTTTGCTTGAGCTTAAATAAAGGGGAAAATTGTTGGAGGGCATTGATTCCTAGTTCTTGAATTAGAAGCACAAATACCATTCCAAAGCAAGTCCCACAGATATTTTCCAGCCCCAACTCAAGGAGGTGGAGAGTAATTTGCCAGCAAATAATAATTGAAAGAACCTAACATGTGACTGTGCTGAAACAACCCCCAGAATTGGGCTTCAGTCATCCTACATCTTCCAAATTTTGAGCCTTTTGTTGTGCAAGCTGCAAATAATTGACACCAGGCTCTGAGTCAGCTTTCTGATCCTCACCCTCATGGTTCAGATCAGAGTCTAATTATAAGAGCTACTCCTACATTTCCAGAGGCAGCATGCTTGGAATTTCTTCTTAAATTATTAATCAAGAGGAAATTTGCCTGATTCAATTCTACAGGGATCAATTTGCCTAGAGCATATTTTTATTTATTTGTGCATAGAAGTCCATTTTAATGGTTACTTACTTTTATGATTTCCTAATTTGTCCATGGGCCTAGAGAGTAGAATGATCAGATTAGTATGTGTTTTACCCTATCTGACTGCAGTGGTAGCATAATCTTCATCTGTAACAGTCCCATAGGTCCAGGAAAGTAGCTGGTTTATAAATGGCTTCAGTTGTTAAAAAGATTTCTCTCCCCATACTCCCAGTCACTGAAATTGACAAAGTTTGGCACGAGAACATTGGGCTATAATTATGTCCCCTCGAATTCGTTGTGTCCCAATATAGACTCCATCATTTTCTTTTCTCTCCTCAATGGCCCCTCCTTTTCTATTGTCAGTTACCCAAATTGGAAACCTGAGGGAACCCTGAACATTTCCACTTTCTTTCCCATGACGCATTGAATTAGTCAGCAAAGCCTCTTATTCACACCTCCAAAATGTCTGCCCCCATTTCTTCATTCCCAGTGTCCTCACCATCTCTCTTCTCTACCATTCAAAAAGACTGCTAAATGCCCTCCAAGCTGCCAATCTTTCCACTGCCACTGTCCAGTCTCTTTATCAAAATGTTGCTGACTAAGTGACAAATATATCCCTTAAAAGCCATCCACTGGTTCCATATTATCTTTGTTTTAGGGTTCAAATTTCTTAGCAAATAGTACTATGCAAAAGACAGTATAGGGTTACACTTTGTCCTTACGTAAATTCCAATTTTATGTATAGCCAGAGTTCTTTACTTTCTCATAGGTCTTTTTACCAAAAATCAGGGGAATGGTTTTATAGGAAAAAAAAAATTAGTCAAATAAGCAAAAGAAATTTTTTCTTGAGCCATGGAAATAGCTAAACAGAGCATGAAATTGTTGCCGCAAATTCTGAAGAAGTTCTGTTTAGTTCATGTTTTTGTGTTTGGGAGCTGTGGGTAATTTCTCATTATGTGATTTTTCCAGTTGCATGCCATAAAATACTTGTAATATTAAGATGACAAATAGAAATACATATATTATCTTGAGGAGTAACTGGTAATCTTAGGATAGGAGAAGAATATAACTAGGTGATTTTAGGTTCAGAAACAGATAATTATGATAAAAAAGGAGTAAAGAGTAAATAATTCTCTCAAGCCATATCTCTGGCAATTCTTCCTTTTGCCTTAATTGGAAAATGAAAATTATTTTATTGGGAGAGCAATGGAGGAATAGGACACCTTTTATCAAAACTCAGCATTTTCAAAATGGCTAGATCACTTTTTATCAGGATAAGAAAAGAATAGTCATGCCAGCAGCTTCATTCCATCAGTTATCAAATCTTTCTCAAGCATCTACTATGTGCCTCATAAGTTATAAGCAAACACTTAATGATGTTGAAGACAAGAGGGGAAGGATGAGAACCTAGGTGAAGACTGATGGGAAATGTATCTCAGGCACAGGAAACATCATGAATGATGTTTTGCAGCTGGGAGAAAATAGAACTGAAAAAATCTCCAAAGCTAGAATCTGAGGGCACCCAAAGAGAGAAGAGATTAAGAAAGAGATGAGCTGGGAAGTTAAACAGGGAATTTCTTGCCCTTATTGAGAATTGTAGACAATATTCAAACTAGAGGGTAGAGCTAGTTCTAGAATTACCATCACTGTAGAAATCAATGTATATGTTAGATCATAGTAATGGAAAGCCCTTGTGTGCAGGACCACATTTTAATATTTTATCACTGGTTTCTAGCACAGCACGTTATCATGGTTGATGCTCAAAATATGTGGGCTGATTAAACAGACGTAGTCGAGCAGCATAGCACTTTTATGGCTGTTATCTCAACTGAATCTCAAAGTGATGCTCGGTCTCACTGTGCTAAACCTGTTTTACTATGAGGAAATCAGGGCTCAGAACTGTCAACACGCTTGGGGGCAGCCGGGTAGAAGAGCCAGGAGGAGCCGGGTCCTGCCATCCCCAGCCCACCATACTAGGAGGACTGTTACAGTGTTGTCGGCTTTTAAATTTTATCAGATTAAGATGTTTAATCTTTTTAAGTAATCAATTAAAGATTTTCTATTATGAACGTTTTCAAACACATGCAAAAATAGAATTGTACAAAGAATACTCATGTACTTATCACCCACGTTCAATAGTAGCCAAGAGTTTGCCAATTTACTTCACATGTTCTTGTATCACATATTTTCCTTGCTGATATATTTTAAAATAAATTCCAGCATTATTTCTTTTCATCCCTACAATATTCAGAAACTATAAAGAAAGAAGAGAGAACATTTTCTTATTACCACAATGCTAGTATTACACCCAACAAAATTAAAAATAATTCTTGTTATGATCTAATATGTAGTCTATAATGACTTAAAATTTTCTTTTTTCTAATCAGGGTCCAAATAAGAACTATATATTATATTTAGTTATTATGCCTCTTAAGTATAAAAAGGACATTTTAATAACAAAAAAGTAAGAAAGACATACTTTTAGGGACAAAATAAACCCACAGTCTATTATATAAGTTTAAATTTATGAAGTGCTCCCACCCTCAGCCTTCTTCTTCTCTGTTGTGGTATGGCTCTGCTGTCCACATCCACTGCTGGGAATCCTTGCACCAAGTTATTGCAGATTCAAAGATATCAGAGTCAGGGCTGACTGCTCTCTATCCTGAGCATCTCCTGCCTCCAACCCTGGTAAATGCTTAATCTGCACTCACTGGACACAAGGCTGCAGTGTGAACCTACCAGTCAGCCCCAGGTCTGGAGAACATTCACCAACGGGAGCCAGCCTGAGCCATGGTTTCCAGCTGGCTTTGAGTCTTAAACCCAGAATCACGCTAATGACATAGTAAGAAGTTTTTGTTTGGGAAACCTACTGGGGAGACCAGACAAATCCTTTTCAGTTTGATCTTGCCAATCAGCATTACAGAATTTACTATAGATATGAATCTACAGTTGTATCAGAAATTGTTATTAAATGGTTGTCGAGGATGACTGAGCTAGTCTGAGACGGCTATGGACCTGTACATCAGGAGCAAAGGAGGGGATAGCTTAGTCGCTTATAGAGGAAAGTATAGAAAAGTGTAGTGAAAAACGCACTGGAACAAGGGTGGGACTAGAGGATTTGGATTTGAATCCCAGCTCTGCCATGTGTCCTTGGGCAAGTTGTCCAGCCTCTCTGGGTCTCTGTTTTCAATCTGTGCTCTTTCCATTGTGCTTCTATTTATCTGTGAATAGTGGGTTATCCTTCAAGATAATCAAGATAATTTGCATATGTATTTCCCAAGATGCTATTAAAGGATAAATCTGAAAGGAATGTCTTGGAAATAAGACAGGCATTCGTACCCCCTTAAGTCACGCCACGGGGGCTGCCAACCTGCCTACCTCTACAGCCAGACTTCTTTACTTCTTTATCTCCTTTCTCTGCCCTGGTCTATAATTAGGCAAGAATATCACTCTTTTCATTGGACAAGATCTAACTAATTATTATTGCAAAAGAAGACAGGAAGCCCGACCATTATTATTTTAGCTTCTAGTTCCCTCATTTTAATGCCAACAAAAAAAAAAGAAAAAGCAGGCATATCCAGCAAAGATTGGATATTTGTGGTTGCCAAGGAAGCCTTTTTCTGGTTGGATTTAGTCTTACACACTATGCCATAAATTAAAAGACACAGTTCCTTGATCCTTCTTCTAATACACCATTAACTACAAATCATATCGATTAAATGATAGCCTGTGAATACCAGCTCTGAGCCTTTCACCCAACCTGCCAGCAAAATCTTTAAAGAGACTTACCATTGGCAGCTAGGCCCTAATGATATCAGAAGTTTCCATTCCCCTCTCAGAGTTTCTTGTTTACTCTCTCTTGCATGATCTCTGTGTGGTTTTATTTCCATAGCCAAGACAGAAATTAAAGTCCACAGCGTTTGAAACAAACTTAAGATACTGAGGAAATAAAATGGTCTTCTAAGCAGTACTATATTGATATAAATTTTTTTCATCATTTTATGCTGTACTATTTCTTTTGTCAAACATTTTTATATGTTTCTTCATTTGATCCTCACAACAACCTTGTAATGTGTAATGTAAGTGGGGTGTTAATTTTATCCCCCATTTTATAGTCACAGGGATATAAAGTACGGCATAGGAAATATAGTCAATAATATTGTAATAACTATGTTTAGTGCCAGGTGGGTACTAGACTAATCGTGGGATCACTTCATACATTGTATGAATGTCTAACCACTATGCTGTACACCTGACACTAATATAAAACAATAGTCAATCGAAAAAGAAACCTCAATCACCAACTTTCAGTAGCTCTACATGCACACGATTCAAAAAAAGACTGTCGTAGGGGCTCAAAAAATACTTGGCTTTTAAAAAATCCCCATTTTATAAATGAAGAATATGAAGTTTAAGTGATCTTAATGTTCCTCCTTTTTCATTTATTTTCAATCCATTTCTGCACTGAGCTATGCCATTTGCAATTGCTATTGCATTTAGTTTTCAAACAGTCTGATAAAGTAGATGTTTTTTATTGTACAGAAGTCTTCTCTGGGTTGAATAACTTGACAAAACCCACATCACGTATCGGTAATGAACTTAAGATTCAAAAATAAGATTATAATTATTTAGAGCCTTAAAACTTATAACATTACACCTGACTCCTCTGAAGGAGCTGAAAACACAGGCTGTCAAATTCAAAAAGTTTCTGTGCTGACTCCATTTTGCAATAATCCTGATAATCAAAGAAAATCTGCCTTTATGAATTCATAAAACAAAGCTTGCGTAGAGCCAAATTGAAATTCGATGTATCTAATTTTCAGAGATATACTCATAATTTATAAAATAGCTGATTGGGGATTAAGACTGTCATTTGCCTATAAAACCTACTTCATTTTACATATTAAAGAATTCTCGAACATTTGGCTAAGACTCTTTAAAGGGTTTCCAGCCAAGCTGCACAGAAAATTGTTCTAGTCAAAACAAATTATCTCATTTTTAATAAGAGAAAGGGAGAAAAACAGCATACCTTAATTCAGCATATTATTTAAAATTATTCTGCTATGGTCAGTGAACACACAATGCAAAATATATATGCCTTACTGTTGAATTGTACATCTGAAACCTAATGGATTTTGTTGACCAGTGTCACCATAATAAAAACAAATATAATTAAACATTTAATTTTAGAAAAAAAAATAATAAAGTCTATAATAAGAGAAAAAAATCAAAATTGTTCTAAAAGTTTTGATCTACTTTGTCAAAATTTAGCAAACTAAGAATCAATTTTCCTTCCTTGATAGCTTTATTTAGCTCGTGCAATTCAACAAACATTTATATTAACATTTACTAACTGACAACTATGTGTCACATTCTGTTCCAAGTGTTAGGTATACAGAAAAAACTATGATGATGTCTTGCCCTCACGATGTCCATAACTGAGTTCTTAACACTCAGTCTTAGAGATGCACAAGAGATTGGTGTGTATATTCTCTTCCTTTGTGGAGTGCAGAAAAGATAGCAGATTCGCCCTATTGTCTAGGATTTTTGGTTAAAGTTCAGTTCTAGCAAACTGAGTTTTTAATCTATGTCTCTTTCTGTCTCTCTTCATCCCTTTGTGTAACACACACACACACACACACACACACACACACACACACACAGTAGTTTGAATCAGAAGTAAGCCAAACAACATCTGTAAATCTTTAGCAGTGGAAAATTCCATGTCACCACTTTAACACAGAAGCAGGCTGGCAACCTGAGAGACTAGCTACGGTCAAGGGTTGAAACGGAAGGCTAGTAAAATCTTTAGGCAAATAAACAGCCTGGGAGAGCCACTGAAAATTCTTCCCGTGGCCAGAGGTCAGCTGTCTCGAAGGCAAGAGGGCATTCTGATGCATGTATAGGAGGGAAACCAGTCTTCTAAAGCTGTCCATAATAACAGCACCCTTCCCAACATGACAACCTGAAAAGCAGCTAGAGTAAGAAAGCTCTAAGGGTATCTCTAAAGCCTAATGAAATATGGTGAAGCCCCATCTGTGCCCGTCTGGCTCAGAAATCCCAGGGCAACTAAGAGGCAATGAAATGGAAACTACTAATTATTTTCTGAGCTCCAAGTAAATAGAATTATTTTTGTATCTTCATAAAAAGTAATTTTAGCAAAACATTGCTTTTTGAACTTGAAATATAACCAGTAATCTATGCCTGATCCTCTTATGTGTGACTATTTGGTTAAGATTCTAGGTAAGAAAGAATAATATATATGTTTGAGATTTTCTAGTTTTAAGCACTTTTATTTATTACATTGATTATAAGGCTCACATCTGTCCCCCTCTACTCATATACATTTCAGCTGGTAAAATCAGGATGACACTTAGTCCACCTGCTCCAAAAAAGTACTAATTATTATTAATTGATGATGCTCTTAAAAGAAAATGATGAAAAATGATGAAAATGAAGCATACTGTATTAACGGATACTCAGAACAATATCTTCTAGGAGCAGACACGATTCCCTATTTTATGAGAAGAAAACAGTATCTCTGAGTGGGCGAGGGATTTTGCCAGAGTCATTTAGAGCCAAGACTTAAATCCAGCAACTCTGATTTCGGGGCACCATTGCTCTTCTCACTCCATCAGTAACCACACTGTCTTTCACGGAGATTTAACCTGCGTCGGTTTCTCCATTGTAACATAGATCTGACTATCTTGGCTTTTGCCCACCATAGAGATATCTCATTATCATCTAGAAAGCACTTGATACTCCTCCCAGAGAGCAGATATTTAATTGGCAGGTGCCCTTTTCATATTCACAATAAGAAACCAGAAAATTAAAAGCAGCTATGCATCAGCGTACGAGCCCCTTGAGGCAAAGATCTATCCTGTGAATTTGATATCCTTAGCAATTAGCATTGTGCCTGGTATATAATAAACCCTGAAAAAAAATGTTTGCTGATTAAATGAAAGAAAGATGTTTTTCCCCAAAGAAATGGAAGCATTTACAATTTCTCACTAGTATCTCATTTCTGGAGCAGTGATCAAATGCTGTGCTAAGAATATGTGTGAACTCTTCCTCCTGCATCCTTCCCATACACCCTAGTGGGAAGGAGGGTCATGTATAGGTGAACAATAGTGTGACTCCAGTGAACTGCATGCATACCACTGACATTTGCCCAAGGCCCACTGGAAGGTGCCCCAATAGCTTGAACTTCCTTAGTTTATAAACCTCGGAGAGCTTCTAGTTTAATTTTGCCTGTTAAAAGCAGCGCTTATCGACTATGCAGCAGGTGGTCTCTTCAAACTCCTTCCCCTGTAGTGTGGAAATGAATAGCCCAGGGGGGAAAGCAGCCTCTGTCACTTAGATGTGTGGAACCCCGCTTACAGCTCAATGATTTTACCAGTTGTTAAATCTGTGCAAAGCCCATGATGAACAAATAGGAGTAAGATGCTATTGTCCTCATTAATGCCACTAAGGACTGCATATACGTTTGTCCTGAAGGAGCCACCCCGGTAATAATAGCAAAAACTATCCTACATTTACCAAATGCTTCGCGTCAAATCTCATTTTGATTTGCAAATCCACTTTGTGAGCAGAATCTTAAAATTTGCAGATGAGCAAACTGAGGTTTCGTAACTTCCCAAGGCCCTGTTGGTTTTTCACTAGTGACAGGATTAACATGTGAAGCTGGCCTCCTAGCATAGAGTTCCTTTCCCTATTCCCTTCTCTCACTGCTTCCTCTGGTAACCTATAATCAATAGTGAGTCAGCTGGCAGAGGTCATAACTGTGGAGGGGTATGCTACCCAGCAGCTCACTTGAGGGCGGGCGGGGGTGGGGGGAGACATGCCCTTGGCATCATGCTGTAGTCTAACCCACGTGAGCTTACCGTTTTCTCTCAGACACAAAGCTGGCCATCTAAGCTTTGAAGATATGAGCAGTTGGGCAGTTTTAATCAGTACAGATTAATGCTACTGCATTAAATAACCCCGGGCCCCTCACAGGAGGCAATGCTTCCTTTCCTGTGTGAGTGATAGGGTAGATTTGCATTCTGGGTGTCCTTGTTCACCCTCGACAAATTGCAAAGGAAACAAGTATATGGTAGAGCCCCCCTCATGTGTAATGTTCACACCCTGGCCTTTGTTCCATCCAAATGTCCATCATTGCTCAAATCCTTGAGACAATACTAATGGATAAGGTCACTGATATTGCTGAAAACGGCAGCAGCATTGGAATTGGGCATCATTCTCCTGACCTATTCACTGTGGATTTGTGAGACGATCCAAGGGACCACTTAGGGCTTTGCCCAGCTGGTGAGCAGTTTCATCCTGGTGCCAAGTGCCCCAGAATCTGGCCATCTGCAGCTCATTCCTCTTTGGTCTGGTGGAGACATCAATTGATAACACACAGAGTGAGGCTATACTGGAGGCTCTAGGAACAGACACAGGTTTCCATTTTACTTGATACAGAAAAAGGTTATGACTTTTGTGAGCAACAAACAAGAATATGTGTTGAATTACACATGAAAATTAACAGGAAGAATTATCAGTCATTACCAAGAGCCAACCCTTTAAGTCCATCAGCTCTCTTGTAATCTTCCCAAATATCTTGAAATAGATACAATTATTATTTCTATTTTACTTATGAGGAAATTTAGCTCAGAAAGGTTAATAACTTTTATGATGATGCACAGCTAATAAGTACAGCAAGGATTCTGACCCCATCTACATAACCCAAAACTTGTACCCTATTTACTGTTATCATTCATCATGTCCAACTGAAAGTAAGTGTCACAATCCCAATATGAATGTTTCTAGTCAGGAACAACTGGATTTAGATACCCAAGAATGTAGAATTTTTTCTAATTGGCTTATATTTATAGAGGAGGGAAAAGAACTCACTGGAGATAATGCTTCTTGAAATTTCTCTAAAACATTTGTCTAGGAGTTTGTTTTCAGTGCTTTGCTTTTTGTTACAGAAGAAAACCCCAGGAAAGATGAAATAAATAACTTGTATGTACCAGGCACCTATTTCATACAAAGCAAAACAGTATAAAATGCAGCCTTTTTAAATGTAGTCCCTCACCTCAGCATTATCACGCTTAATTTCTTTGTCAGTATCCCATGCTAGAAGAAAACTCCTTCAGGTTCTTGGCAAAACTATACACCAACACCTGATACAGTTTTGTGTGCAGGAAAGAAGGAATGATGGACCCTGAGATTTGAGGAAGAGAGATGAGTGATACATCCCCGCTCTTAAAGGAATTTAAGGTATAATAAAGCTCAGCATGCATATAATTAATACAGTAGTCAAGAGGAGGTAGAGCAAGATGTCAAAAAGAAGAGGTAGAGAATTGAGAAGGCCTTAGGTTCTGAAGGACTATTATGGTGTTATAATAGGTATTATGATGTAATGGAAACAAATTAGCCTCTCTGAGATCCAGGGTTGAATGCCAGCTTTGTGTCCAATGAGCTCCATTAACAGAAGCTCTATGACTTTGATGAAGTTAGTTAACCTCTCTAAACCTATTTCCTCATCTCTAAAATAATATACCTACTTCCGAGCTTTGTTAGAAGTAATATGATATTTAAAGAATGTAGCATAGATACCAGCTCATTGCAGGTGCTCAATAAACATCAGTTCCCATTTAGATGATATAAAGATCAGAACACTTTTAAATCTCCTCATTGAAATGTTCTCCTGAGTGTTAGCAATTTGACTGAAAAAAAATGTTTGAAATGGGTGGGCATAGATGTGAATAAAACATTTGGGAAAAGGAGAGATGATTAAGATTAAATGGACATGGTAGTGTTAGATTTTGTTTAACTTGTTTAAACATGTAATTTTTAGTACTATTATAAAGCAAAGCAGACATATTACATAATGTACATACCTGCTTTCTTGTTTATTTATAAAGCATTTGTTTGTATCTTGTTCTATAAACTCATTTTTATCTCTGAGAAGCTAGACATGAGCCCCTATCCTCTCTGCCTCTCTCAGTCTCTCTCTCACACGAACACATGTATACTTGCACATAAACACACAACATTTATATTTGTAAACCCAGATCTTATTTTTTTTTTGCTCCGATGCAATTACTTGTACTTAAGTTTTATTTTCAAAAAGGATCAAAGAGAGGGGTAAACACTTTTGGACATAAGATTTGTGATAGACATGATTGTCAAAGTAGAAAAGTTTAGAGTAGGATGTATTTCAACTTAGACAAATGCAATACAATACAGTACAGTACAGTACAACACAACACAACACAACACAACACAACACAATACAATTCTTCTCCATCCATAATAGGGAATATAAACATCATCGAATATGATGTAGAACAAACATTTCAATAGCATGGCGAAAGCATTTTGGAGATTTAATGAGCCCTATAGTAAGGAGTCCGCAGTTTATTATTAAAGCAAGTATCCTGCTGTGATACATAAAATGTGGCAACAAAGAGCCTTACAAACTGCTGACTGTACATAGGTTAAGTATCAGAGAAATGTTTCCAATGGATGACACAATCAGGATGGGAAGAGCATAGAGATCACCTGGAGAACAATGAAAATAACAGTGGGATTTAGGAATGGCAGTGATTCAGCAGGACTAAAGCCTTGAAATTAGACAACATCGAGCCCTGAAAAAAGCAGTCCTAGAGGAAAAGCATGTTGTCTTTCTTCATTAAAAAAACTATAACATTGAAAACAGTCCATTTCAGTATCTGCAGGCATTTAATAACTAAATTCACTCAATGATTCTGCTCATTTCCACATTCATTATTTATCCATTCATTCAGAAAATGTTTATTGAGCACCTACATAAATGACTACTGCATACCAGACGTTATTTTAGGGCATTCCAAGGAGAGTGAGACATGTCTTCTGCCCTCAGAGAGCTCAGTCTAATAGAGACAATGACAACTGCACATATAACTGCAATTTGATGCGATGACTAGCAAAGTGGTCAAACAGGATATGGGACTGGCACTGAATTAGATGCTTAAGTGGGGACAGTTGGAGGTGGCTTTTCAGGGTTTTATCATGGTAGTAAAGTCGTCAAAGTTGTAAAGGAGGGAGTCTTGGAACAGATGGGAAATTTAATGGTTCTTGGAGGGCAACGGGTGCTATTTATCAACTGGCAGTGTGGAATATGGATCAGAAGAAACTAAGAATTTCTGCTCTGTGTCCCAGGCCAGATTATCTTTTTCTCTGAGAAATGCTAATGGGGGCTTATGAGATCTGTGCAATACTTTGACCAGTATTTACACTACAGTGCTCTACTAATGTGCCATAAATGTGCACACATACACTGAGATCTTTATTCATAACAGCAAAAACAAAAACAAAAAAAACTGGATGGGCCTAAATATCTACCTATATGAGAATTATTAAATAAATCCAATCTAAACTATGGGATGAGATTAAGGGTATTAAGAAGAATGATTTTTAGTAAAGATCCCAGTTAAGATCTCATGTATATGTGGGTTTGTGTGTGTGATATATATTCAAATGATTTGAGAAATTATCAGGCTGAAGGTAACTGGAGACTGACCTAAACTTGCATATGATTAGTAATTCCATGGACTTTTTTTTGCCTTTTCTTTTCTAAATTAAGCTTTTTATTTTGAGATAGAGATTCACATGCAGTTGTAAGAAATGATGTAGGGAGATCCTATGTACCTTTTACTTTACTCAATGGTAACATTTTGTAAAACGATAGCACATTACCTATATAATTTTGTTAACCAATATCACTCCAATAAACTTAATTTTAAAAACCCTTAAAAAAATGATAGCATATTATCACAACCAAAATATTGGCATTGACATAATCCATCAAATTTGTTTTTATTTTCTCAATTTTACTTGTACTCGTGTATGTGTGTGTATGTGTGTATATGTGTGTCTAGTTCTGTGCCATTTTATCAGATGTACAGATACCTGTATCCACTAACACAGTCAAGACAGAACATTTCTATCACCACAAAGATACCTTGTGCTGCCCATTTATACCCACACTGTCCTCCTCCCCCGTGGTCTTTTCACAGATTGGGGATTTAATGGAGATATATTTTCTAGCTACTTTTTGGGATGTAAGTGATTTGTTCTTTTCATATTTTGTATGTCTGCAAAGTAAGTGATACGAAGTGAACCCTGAGCATTCCACCTTCTTGAGTTATGCACCTTCCTGTTGCTTGGCAAAGGAACCAGCAACAGAGGTGAAGGGCTGCCTTGGGTGGGCGGCATTTCTAACTCTCTGACGGCACAGAACCAAATATGCCACCTTTGTTTTCATTCCCAGATTACGCTCGATTTGAGGCCAAAATCCATGACCTACGAGAGCAGATGATGAACCACAGCATGAGCTCCGGGTCCGGGTCCCTGCGAACCAATCAGAAACGCTCCCTCTATGTCAGGTAGGCAACGGAGCATTTCTTACTGTGATCTGCACTATGTGAGCAACCCAGCTCCAGGAGACAAAGGCAACACCTCGTAGTGATGAATCATGTGTTCTTATGAACCCGAGCTCATCGATACACCACAGTGAGACCTTAAGCTTAACCATTTTGAAGAAATTTATGAAATGTTAAGTTAGGTAAAGGCCTCACTTTTAACAAATTATTCTTTGACCATGTTCTGATACAGGATAAAGTTCTTAGAACAGGTTACAGTAAAAATAATGACAAAAAAAAACATTTTTAATTTCGATAAATCTTAAATTGAATACATGGACCAAAGAAAGCCCTGGACATTTGCTCACCATCGGTATGAGAAGTACGTATTCCTGTATCACCCGCTGACCTGCTTGATATCTACTGCGTTAACTTTAGGTATTGATTTGAAATCAAAAGTACTCTTGTATTGAGTTATGTGTCTTTTCCTAACAAGTTTGGGCAGAAAGACTTTCTTCTGCAGCATCTCATTACCAAGCGTTTCTCAGACCACAAGAAGTTACTTGTTCTTTGTCTGACAAAACTCATTACTTTACCAAAAAAATAAGATTGATAGAACTTGAAATGCCTTCCAGTCTTCTATCTTAAGTCTTGAGTAGTAAGATTCATCATCACTCAATTATAACATATACCCCTTCTTAGCACAAGCCTCCTATATTCCTTTTAAAACACACTTCATCAGTGCTGACTATACTTTTAAAGATAATACATGTATTAACCAGCCAAAGGGGGAAGGTGATGCCAAATTAATTGTCAAAATGAATTCAGGCACCAGTGGAAAAATCATGCCCATTGTCACTATATTCTGCTCTCCCTGGTCTGCCCTAGAATCTGGCCTGACTCCCTCCTAAGGTCATATTCTCCCCACTGAAATTTTATTGTCTTTTCCTGGCATGAGGTGCATGTTATAGATATTAAATTATGTACTTGAATTGACTTGTCCTGTTGATTCCATTTTGGCTGTAAAGTTATCCGTTGTGTATATTAGGTTGGCACAGCAGGGCCAAGAAGGGAGCAGGTTCTCGAGGGCCTTGATTTGCTGGCCACTCTCACAAGAATAGAGTCCCTTATTCCAGGCCGTTCCAGTACCTCAGAAGCCCTGAGGTTTTAAATTTAAACAAAAAGTCAGAATATAAAAGTTCCAACTGTGCCCAACTGCATTTTGGAAGATTATTTTGATATGCTTTGGTTTAATCTTTGAAAGGAACTATTGAGAACCACCTTAGAATGTGTCGTGTGCTGATGTCACAAATATGATGAAAGGCGGCTATTTTTATTTCCCTTACTGATGTTGTATTGCTGGTGTTTGTGCTACAAAATATCTTTTAATGTTGAAATGTTTTGGTATTGGGTAGCAACATAGGAAAAGCCAATTAGGTTAACAGAATAGAGATAAATTAATTAATGAAAATGAAACAGTTATATAGAATAAAACTGTAAGGACAAATTACCATATTATTAGGATCTTGTTAAAAAATAGAATGCACAAAATGTTAGTGTACTAGAAGTTTGCTGAAGACATATTGATAATAACTTAGTCCTTTTAAATTGCTGATTAGAAAATTAAATGAAGTGATACTGATAATGTTATGTAAAATTAATAAATTTATTTGAAAGAGTAGTGTAAATCAGAATTAAATCTTTATTTTCTAATATGGTGAATAAAACTATGACATAGAATAAATTTGAAGACTTATGATTACAAAGAATATTATTCTGTTAACATTCTAATAGTTGGAGGTTATATTGAAAGGAGGAACCACTTTTAAATGAGATTCAATAGCTAATACTTCATGGGAAATTTTCCAAGTAATTTCTTATAATCTACAAAAGTGGTTTTTGGTTTCCAGTGTCAATTCTAAATACTTATTTTGTATGTAAAGGGCTGACTGCATCATCTAAATGACTCCTAGAAGCATATAATTGGAAGAGAGATGGGCCATGCATAGAATTAATTCAGAGGGAAAGGACTGGCAGCATCCCCAGGCCTTGTTCCCAAGTGATATGATAAAACAGGCACACACACCCCCAACCCCTGAAAAGAAAAGACAAAAAAAAAGGCAATAAAATGAAATGAACTAGCAAGGCCTAAGGGGAATTCTTACCAAAAATGTCAGTAAGTTTGTACCTTGGTCATTTTGGGGTTTTTTTTCCTCCCACTTTTGGCTCTACGGTTTTCATTGAAATGCTTGTTTATCTAGAGTACTTGAGTAGGCCTAGTGCCAGTTGGTTGTACTAATTTTCTAAAGCCAACTAGTTGCTCTCACAAAATAAATTAGTAGCAGGGTTTCTCTGATTATATAAATATCAGATGATGAGTATGTCTCTTTCATCTGAGAGTGACATCCTGGAATATTGGTCTCTTCATTCTGTTTAGTTTTATGTAATTCTCTGGGTAGAAGGAAGCTTAGCATCACGAGGTCTACTGTTTAACTTACAGAAGGAGAAACTAAGGCCCCGGGAAGGAAGGGATTTGCCCAGGACCCCGCAGCTGTTTGGCGGCACAGTCAGATCTCCTACTTCCCCTCTCCCCACATCGCTCCGCCTTCCAAGGGCTCAGCATATGTGGTATTAGCTGTTGAATGCACTTAGCTGTGATTCCTAGTCTGCTTCTGTCAGCACAGCATCTGACTTTTAGATTAAGAAATAGGTTAGCTGAGAGGAGAAATTTAAACATAAACCTCTGTGGGGTTTTTACACAGGATAAACTGCTATAGGGCATAAGGGATTTCTTCAGTATTATTTATATTTTTCTATAAAGCCAAAACCTAAACCAGAAAGCAAGCAGCCTCTTTGTTCCACAATAAACAATTTAGCTGACTTAGTAGCATATTTATCTGCACCACAAACCACCCTTCCCCTTGCAGTTGCCTCCTCTTCCTTATTCATGCTCGCTCTCGCTCGCTCGCTCGCTCTCTCTCTCTCTTCTCCTCTCTCTCTCTCTCTCTCTCTCTCTCTCTCTCTCTCTCTCTCTCACACACACACACACACACACACACGCACGCACACACACACACACCTGACCCTGCCCTGGCTGTGTCTGAGAGGATGCATCTTCTCAGGGTCATGCAAAAACTGGCCTCATTCCCCTACCAGAAAAGATCCTCCCTGGTGATAGCAATTTGTTTGCCTGAAAGTGTAGAAGAGAGGGGAGGGAACCACCACGTCTGAGCCAGGCGGTGTTTTAAACTTCAGCCAACCCTCTCTAATTTCCAATCTAGTTGTAATTATTTTCCTTCTCTTAATCTTCTGTGTAAGGTACTTAAAGTGCTTTGGTAGTGCTGTACACATGGAGTTGATTGTTGCTAATGATTATACTGTACGTGTTCTATGCGAATGACTTGGATATATTTGATTTAATGGGCTATTTGTATTGTGTATTTCCTGCATTGTGAAACATATCTAGTTGTAGAACCTTAAAAGTAAATAAAATGTTAAAAATTTGAATAAAATATTTTTCAAAATTCTCCACAAGTACATTATCAGTTCTTCAGATTTAGATGCACTTGGGCTCCTGAGCCACTGGAATACAGATTTTGTTGCATGTACTTCGAGGCTCTCCATATGGGCAGATTAAGATCTCTCTGCCTCTAAAATATGTGCTCCCCTTCTTACTTGCCAGCTGGTAAAAGCATCCCCTACCGGAGAACAAGAATTTTCCTGCTGCTAATCGGAATGGACCTTTATATTCAAATGCTACTAAGAAAGGTCAGAGATATAGGGGAAAAATCACACAAAAGTGCAAATAGCTAAGGAAAGAGCCTTTCTTCTGGTGAAAGGGAACGAAAGCATCCAGGACCCTGGGAGAATGGGGAGAGAAAGGGAGAAAAAGCAAATAAGTCCACCAATGGGGGAGTAAAAGGTCACAGGAAAGATCGTAAAAGAGAAACTTGACCCATGTTCACTTATTAATAAAAGCTATTGATTTTGAGAGCTCAAGGGAATAACCTCTCTCATGTGAATTTGGGGTTAAAAGGCAGTTGCTAAGATTTATTTATGCATTCATCAAGCATTTTTTGGATGTATATTCTGTGCCAGGACCTATAATGAACACTAAGGACCCAACGAGAAAAGTCATGTTTCCTGTCCACAAAAGATTCACATCTACTGAGTGAGACAAATGAGAGGAAGACACTCATAATGCAGTGTGGTGTGAAAAGTGAACTCTTGAAAGACCTGGAAGCTTTTTTGCTTCCTAATGCAAAGATACCGAATTGGTCCTTTAAGATCCTATATGAATTTACCTAGAGGCCTTCAGGTCTTTTTACTCAGAGTAAGAAATACATTCTTCATCATGACCTAGTAAATACATACACCATACACACATAAAGCTGAAAGAAAAATTTTATTAAATTATATTAACACTTTTTATATGCAGTGTACCTTATTTTCCATTCTATTTGTTTCCTTTAAAAAAATAACAAAAGGTCACATCTTGTTAATTTAACTTAGTGGGTCACAATCTACAGCTTACAGGTGGAGTAAACAAAAACGAGCATTCCAGGCAGACGACACAGCATCAGACAGGCAGCAGAGTGCATCTTCACTGTAGTTCATTTAGCATCTCGGGACCTCCAGACCCTCGCTGTTCTAGGCACCTCGGAAGCCTCTGATCCCTGGTCCAGATAAGGAGTGGAAGTGGAAGGAAACATTTGCTGGGCATCTTCCATGGGTCAAACATTATGCCAGTGTTCTACATGTATTTTCCCATATGTTTCACCCAACAACTGGAAGAGTCAAGGACTATTTCTTTCATTTTAAAAATGCAGAAACTGAGAATCAGAGATTTTAAATAATTGCCCCAAGATCACAGAGCCAGACTAGGCATGAGCGTAGATATCCAGGTCCTGCGTGTGAGGCGGTACACAGCAGTATTAAGAGCACAGTTTCTAGATTCTGCCAAACAATTGAATCTTCGTTTTGCCACTTACTTACTAGCTCATGGATTTTGGACAAGTCGATTTCTCTGACTTAGCTTCTTTGTGAAATAAGAACGTTATACCATAAAGTGGTTATGAAGATCAACGAAATGGCAAATATAAATACTTGGCACATGGGAGGCAATTGATACATGTTGGTGGTGTTTATATTTTACTATAAAATCAATCTTTGCCCTGTAGAACAGAGAGACTGTTTTCTCAGCAGTGGGAAGAGACGCCTTTGTACCTTTGATTTTCTCTAGCAAGAGAAGGAGGACGGACTCCCTGGAGATCTTTTATATTTTCACTTCTCTAGACCCCATGAAGGCTGAAGGGGGAGGGCCAGGATTCTATGGCCCCAGAATGTTCACCTCTGTCAACTCATCGATCATTTATCATCCCCCAAATGAGTCTAACCAGAGGCAGAAAACTGAAAAGAATTCAGCCGGAGATACAGATAAGAAGTCACCGTGCTTACAATGGACCCTCCCAGGTCTTCGTAGATGTCATCAATGCCCTTAACCCCATGATTTTTTTCACTTCTCTTTTTGTGTTCTTTATTCCCTCCAAACCCTCTGCTCACAGTGTTCTGTTTGGGATTTGAAGGACTTATTTCTTTTTCACAGTGGTTCTAAATCTACTTTTTAAATTGGTAACTCGAAATTGCTGCTTCCTAAGATAGTTTCGTTTCAAAGGTTATGATATGGCAGATGCACCTAGGTCATCCTCCTGCCGCATTGTTTAATACAGGCTTTTATACGTTGATTCATTAGTGCATTGATTCTTCCATTCAACAAACATGGTTTACCTGCTTACCCACAATGTACAAGTCTGTGGTAGATGTTAAGCACACAGAGATGAACGAGAACACAGACCTCCTTTCCTCAGGATTGTCGTTGTCCATGTCTGTAAGCAATTCAAATAGTGTGCAGGTGTATCATTGTAACTGTCATTTCCTAGTACTTTATGTGTTATATACCTTGCCATTATTATCCTATTTTAATCTTTACAACATGCCCATGTGTCTTCCTACAGTGAAATCTTCTTATGGCTAAAGACCACTGGTATTTATTATGGATCTATTAAAATACTGATCATTTTGGTCTTCATTAAAGTTTTATGCTAAAGCTTCCTAAAATGGAAAAGTTATTTAATACTGGACCTGTAAATCCCAGTTAATGTCTTAAATGTTTTTATCCCCTTAGTGCCTTATGTCATATTGCTTAGCTTAAGTCTCCTTAGTAAATATTTGTTGAATTAATTAATTCCTGGATCCTTCTATATAGATGTAAAAGAAAAAAATTAGAATATAAACCAAGATCTTTGAGCAATCAATCCTACTGAAGTCCAATACCAGCTGGGCTGCCACCAAGAGCGTGGAGTCTGGCCATGTTCTGAGGACACGGGCACACCTGTGTGTTGGGATGGCCAGGACGTATCTGGCACCGTGCCACCATTCCGGTTGCTTCATTTGGATGCTGAACTCTGTGCCTCTGTTAAAATGGGGGCCTAAGTCAATAATAGGTTGAGACAAGCACATACAGTTTATACTCTCTTAGTGAAAGGACTTGGGTTTTCATTCTCAGCACCCTAAGTCATCATATTCCAGGGACATAAGGCTGAAACGTACATTGAGAGAAGTCTTAAAAACAGATCCAACCCGGGATTCTTCATCTGGATATGTTTTTATTCTAGAGGAAGGGTATTCTCACCTGACTGATTTCGGCGAGAGGGGAAAGCTATGAGAGACCGTGGTCTTTTTTGTGTGTAAACAGTAGCATGTCCTTCCGTTTCACTTCTTGCCCCCACCGCACTGCCGATCAGTAACCTGGGATGGTAAGGAAGAAGGTGGGATGGAACCTGCCAAGGGCTTCACTCCAGTGCAAAGCTGCTCCCAACTTCATTTGGCTGTGGATTTCTTAAGGCAAAGGCATGAAATCTGTAGGCTTCATTACAAGTCAGAATTTTATACGTTTTCTTCAACCTTGAACCTAACATGCTCTCAGCAGCTATCCCAGAGGACATGTTACAGTCAGCTGTGGGCACCCCTTGCCCAATACTGGGCTGGCACAGGGCTGGCTGACAAGGACATTTGTAGTGGCTCCCATTCATTCATTCATTCATTTATTCGTTCATATATTCTTATTTAGCCAAATCGTCATTTATTTATTCAAAAATACCTGCAGAATAGGACATAAAACTGCTTGGATTAAGATTTTTTTTCTCTCTCAAAATCTTACTGAGAGAGACATGACCAAGTATCTGAAACGGTTTAACAGGATGAGGAAGAAATTCTGGAATAAGTCTAGACTCAGGACATCAGAAGGGATCTGGAGAGACCGTTGCAACTTCTGGGTGCCTGCATAAGTCACACTGAGGGACCAGAGTTTATGTGCCAGTGCTTCACTCCCGACTTCATTTAAACATTATGACAATGTTATGACACAGGTGATTATAATCCCCATTCTAAAGAGGAGGAAACTTGTAGAAGGCCGAAGAGGTTTAAAAATAACCTACACAAGGTGTTATGTGGCCAAACCACATTCTCTACCCAGGTATATCTCTCATAGAAGCCCATGCTTGTTGTGCTACAATACAGTGAAGACAAAGCAAATCCAGGAGGGTGCAGGTTAAATTCATATTCTCTTTGGTTTGTACTTAATTTACAGAGGCCTCCTCCAGAGACCTGGCTTCTGGTCAGGACTTCAAATTTTATTGATGGCTAAGATTTGAGTTTCTCATTTATAAAATGGATATAATACCTAGTTCACAAGCTTATTGTTAGGATTAGGTTAAACTAAACCTTTGAAAGAGACTACCAGATAGGACTCATTAGATAAAGGGGGCATCCCTGTAAACCTTTGAGTGCTCAGAGCCCGCCTCCTAAGCTGGTGCCTCTTTTAAAACAGAATAGATTTTGATTCTTTATTTATATTTTGAGACTCATTAGCATTATGCTCACTCTTTCAGGCATTTGCATTTTTAATTGTATCCTTAATTGTGAAATAAAAGGCTTTGTCTTCAGGCAGCTAATTTTAAGCCAGAAATAGAAAGGAGGGGAAGTCATCTGGGGACCTGAAGCATTTTCTCCTTCCTCTGAAATCACAGACTTGCCCTGATTTTAAACAGGCTTTTAATGTTTATATTTCTTTAGGAAGAAGGATAAAAGTACCATGCGTGACTTTTCCATTGACTACCATATTTTTCCTCTGTCCCTCTATCCCAAGATCTAGAATCCAGATGTCATTGCTCTTAATGGTGGGCCCTCCTTCATTCACTCACTCTCATTCATTCATCCAGAAAACCTTTTCTGAGCCATAACAATTTACTTCATACTATACTGTGCTCTGAGAATAAAAAGGTTAACAAGACATCTTTTTAGCTCTTAAAGCACTCAAGGGTCTCTCTGCCAACCTAGACTTTGCACTCTACTCCACACCCCATAGTTATTATATGTCCGAAACTTTCCAGATAATTGGCCTCTTAGCCCAAAATTACTACTTCCCAGAATAATCCAGAGAGCTCTAGCTGGAAAAGAGAGCAGAGCAGGAAAACAGGTGGGACACAGAATGCTCACTGGAGAGAACAGGTGAAAGGTGAGGGCATGGGAAAGTTAAGGGAACCTTCACCCTAAATTATGAGGTTAGGTTAGGAGCAAGGTAAAAGACTCAAGATATTTGTTCTTTAATTTCAGTACTTGACACATTGTAAGAATTCGTTAAATAACATGTTGAATGAACTTTTTGAGTGGCAATTGAAGACAATGATTAAACAGAACACAGTATTAGGGCAACCATCAACGACTTGTAGGTGGTATCTGAGCACATTCCCCTCTTTGTTCCCCTGCACCACAAACCTGCTCTCTTCTAACCTTTACACTGTCTCCTTTTCACACCTGTTGACTCACCTGTCCCCTCCACTGGATGGTGAGTACCTCTCAGATGAAGAATTGCCTGGTTACATTCTGGCATATGGTAATTGCTGAATCAATCAACTGAATGAATTACGGATGTTACTAGATTGGAGAGCATTTAACTTTAATTCAAATTTTACTTGATCAAATGAGTCGTGGTAATTATATCAGACTACATTTTTCAAAGTCATTTAGCCAAACAAATGCCATAAGAACAATGAAATAAACAAACACCACTTTAATAATCATAATCATAATTATAATAAATAGTGAATCATAATTGCATCATATTCTGTGCCAGGCAATTTCCTAAGCATCTTATGTGAATTATTTTAATTCTCACAAAAACCTATTAATAGGTGCTATTTTTGGTCCCATTGTAAAGAAGAAAAAATGGAAGGCCAGGTTTGAAGTGTACCCATAAGAGACTAAATTGGGGCTAGAATGTAAACATGCTGTCTTCTGCCCTTACCTGTGTGCTGTGTGGCTTTTTTGAAGGACTTTTATTTATTTTATTTAATATAATATGTCTGTTAAGGTAGTTTTTTTTTTCACAGTTTTCAAATGAGGAATCTGAGGCTCAGAGTAAGCTATTATTTTCTCCAAGTACAGAGTAGGACCAAGCCTTTGCCTCAGTCCACTCTCTTTAAAGATGTGTAAACACACAACTCACATGTACTTTTTCTAGCGTTTGCTTTGTATTTCATTTACCACCATCTTACGTACCACTAGATTTTTACAGAACTACCTGTGCATTGTTAAATGCTGAATGGGCAGTTGACTATCGCATGGTCGGTCACCTTAGATCCTATACTCTAGTTTGAAGATGACCAGAATATGGGGATTTGTGATTAAACTTAGCGAGTTCCCACTGGTCATTACAGTGAAATGAACAAATTCTCTGTCCCCCTTCTGCCAAGCCAGTGTCTATAGCCTGGGTAGCAAATAAAGTCCCACATCAAAGAACAAAGTTGAAGTCCCTGTCACACATAGTATCCTACATGTGAGGAGGCATGCAGCCTGACACCCACAGCCAGTTTCATAATTTATAGGGCCCAGTGCAAAATAAAAATGTGGGGCTCCTTATTCAAAATTCAAGGTATCAAGATGGCGGGAGCAGAGAATCATACTAAATGCAGGACTCTGCATGACCTCACAGTCCAAAACCATTAATGCCAGTCCAGCTGACACCTGGTTTAGGACATTTCGCTCAAAACTGACAGCACATGTTTGCTTAGTATGCAGTACATAAATGTAAGGGACACAAAGCCAGTACTGGAAACATTTTCAAGGATCCAAGTTTGGTCTTTTACCTAAAAGAGTACTTTATATAAATTATCCATATGCCTGCCTTTAGAATATATAGAAATACCGTCTTCCAGCACTCTGAGTGCTTGAGAAACTTTAAATTTCCACTTGCTCTGAGCTTTCGATGCCCCATTTTGTGTCGTCTCTCTCCACTGAAGTAAATCTTTCGAAAACTAAGTAGTGTCATTATTTCACATTTAGTTAGTATCTGCAGTGCATCGTCCTCTTCTTGTTCTGCAAGTTTCTACCCCCTTCCTTTGCCCCTCGGGCCTAAATTTTTAAGAAATGTTCCAAAGTACATCAGAAGACTTTGATAATCACTGGGACCTTTTGGCTGCGGTGTCTTCTCCATGGGTCATTTTCTAAATTCAAAAGATGTAAGACTTGTAGATTTCCCTGACCAACAAAATTAGAATAAAACAAACAGGAGTTTGACATGGGATTGACAACTTAATATCACTAGGTAAGAATTTTGAAAATAGTAAGCACACATACAAATTATAATATATGTAATATATATTTTAAATTAATTCTGAAATCAATTTGTTATTGCTATTGTTTTATATAAGAAACAGCATTTTAATGCCAAAAGAAAAATAAGAATATAATCTGAGTTTTAAATAAAGTAAAATTTATATTTTCAAAATCTCACTAGATGAATCTCTATATTTCCTCTATTTATATAATCTTACTTCATAGCTAAAAAATTAAGGGAAACATTGTGATGGCTAAATTCTTTAATTCTTAATCCTGAATCTCTTGGTTCTAAATGATCCTAATCTACTTTCTTCATCTTTTATACCATTTTCTCAATAAGTAGGAAGCCCAGACCCATCCTCTGTGATAAATCGAGGTTACTTTTTGGTGTTGCTTATTAAAAGGTAAGAAAGAATTTTCCATCATCAAAACTATTTTTTCATTATTTTTTAAATGGTATTTTTATTTATTTTATCATTTTAAAAAGAGATTCTTTTTAAAGATAGCATCACATCTTAATATCTTCCACTGTGTTTTAAAACATTCTGTATACTGTATTTTTTCAGACCAGATTGCTTATCTCATGTGCATTTTTCCCCGTTAATTAATTTTCTTAAAAATGCAGATTTGGCCTATCAGATACAGGACCCCGCACTTTTTAAAAATCTGATTTCATGGGTAAAATAATGAGAAAATAGATGTAAACTGAAAAGAATTTTACAATAAACAGTCTATTTGGCAGCTTTTAGTGACCTCTATCATAAAAATACAAAATTCTCATTTAAAGTAACCCTGTAGTCCTTATTTTTCAAAGCTCTTAAACCAGTTACAATGGCTTCTTCTGAACTGTTTATCCATCTCTTCCTGTTAAGGAGGACTTCGAGTTAGTCATCAAGAAGGGATCTCTGTGTTTCTGGTTACAGTCTAAAATTGAATGAACTCCATTGTTGGCTCTTTATAAGATGATGACACTTTTCTCTGTTCCTAAAATTTCCTGTTCTTGCCTTTTCTTCATAAATGGATGCCCCCAAACTACTCCCACCTCCACAACACACTAAATGAGTCCTTGATTATATAATGGATTCAGGTATCCCAAGGACAAGGAGATGGTGATAAGAATTTAACCCTCACCATATCTGCAAGGGAGTATCATTATCATCCCCATTTTACAGTTAATGAAACCAAGGTTAGATAGTTTATATTATTGCCTAAAGTTACACAGCAAAGAAGAGAATAAATATAACTTGGTTCTGTTTGATACCAAATCTCTGCCTTTAATGTCCAATTTTTTTGGAAGTACCGCATTTCTTGGATGATTTCATATGTGCTCCCTCATTCTTATTGATACTTGTAATCATTATAGAAAGTCCTGTAAGTTTTGAGTGAGAAAATATAGTCATTTAATGTATAATGCATCTTCCTCAATAATAAATGAGAACCTTAAAAGTGGTTAGTGAGCGGATCCTTGACATGGAATTATGATGACTCAAATTTGAACCATGGGGTCACACTCTGTTTTTACCAAGCATCCTCAGCAAAGAGACATGAGGTTTCCTGCTGTGGGCTGCTTCATATAGGATGAGAGATTGCAAGACCTGCCAACTAACCTACAGCAAGTAGGGTAGAGTGGAAGGGATATGGATTTCGGTTTTTCTTCAGTAACTGTTACTTACAAAATACTATGTAGAATGCTGTCAGGAGTGAAAAGGTAGATCAAGGATTCAGCTAAGCTAGTTGGCAAAAACAGATAAAAACAAAATCATATTATTCTAATCTAGCCTCTGTTTCAGGATCTGACGATATGTGGGGAGTAAGAAATAAAGATTTGAAAGGTCAGATATGATGGGTTCCAAAAGTAAAGCTGTATTTTTTTTTTTTTTTTGGTCATCTTTGGCAGTATATTTCCTCTCTGCTGGAAGTGCTGGAAGTAAGTAGGAACTGTCATAGAAGGAAATACTAACTCCTCTAGAATACCAGCTCATTCAGCCATTCATTCCTGAGTTCACAGTATAGTGGAGCAGGCAAAAAACCTGGGTTTTAGAGTCGAGAGTACCGGGATTTGAATCCTGGCTATGCCACTTACTGCTGGTGTTTTCACCTTCTCTGGGTCTCAGCTTCTTCTCTAGGATGAGGATAAGTACACAACTCCAAAGGTTTTATAAATCGTGACAGCATCTTACTCAAACTCTTCCAGAAATTAGAAAAGAAAGAACACTTTTTAGCTTTTTTAATACTAATATCACCTTAATAACAAAACATGACATGGTCACTATGAGAAATTTATAGACTAATCTCTCATAAACATAAGATAAAAATCCAAAATACAGTATTAAAAAAGTGAATCCAGTGATACATGGAAAGAAGAATATAGGCACGAAATGCACTAATTATAAAAAGAAATTAGTAAATTAAACTATATTAAATTAAAAACATCTGAATAGAATAAAAGTGTAAATAGAACATAGAAAAAGATTTTTTAATGTGGAGATCTGAAAAGAGAAATAGAATGTGTAAATAACTGCCACAAGTTATTAAGGAAAAAATAAGAGACCAAATTTTTTTAAATGGTCAAAATACTTGAACAGCTATTTTATGATAGAGGATATGTGAAAGGTCAATTTACATATGAAGCGTTCATTTCATCAATCATCAATAACATACAAATTCAAATCCCAATGTCACTTATCTACCCAAGAGAATGACTAAAATTGAAAAACTGTTCATTGCAAATATTGGCAAGCATATTGATACTCCTTTGCCTTTCTCATGGGAAGTAAACTGCTATGACTACATTAGAAGACTGTCAGTATCTACTATTGTTGAACCTCTTATACTCTGTGATTTGTTCCCAGGTATATACACGATAAAAATATTTACATATGTGCAACAAAAATACACACAAGAATTCATAGCAGCATATGGAAATAATTCAAATGTCTATTAATAATAGAATAGGTAAATATATTGTAGTTTATTTCCACAAGAGAATACTATATAGTAATGAAAATGAAGAGCTGCTACATGCAGCAGCAGATAGAAATCTTGTAAATATAATATTGAGTGAAAGAAACCAGACACACGCACAAAATACTATGCGTATATCAGTTTTCTATGTTGTTGTAACAAACTACCACACATTTAGTGGTTTTAAAAAAACACAAATTTATTATCTACGGTTCTATAATTTAGAAGTTCATTAAGGGTCTCACTAGAATAAAATCAATGTGTTAGCAGACTGCATTCCTTTCTGGAGGTTCTGGGTGAGGGTATGAGTCTTGCTTATTTGGGTCTTTGACAGAATTCAATTCCGTACAGTTTTAGGGCCAAAGCCCTTGCTTTCCTGCTGGCTGTCAGCTAAGAGTCATTCCCATTTTCTAGAAGCTGCCACATTCCATGGCTTGTGGCCCTTTTTCTCTACATTAAAAGCCAAAAACTGTAATCGACTCCTCACTTGCATCTCTCTCACCTACCCAGGAAAGGTTCTATGCTTTTAAAGATTGTTATTAGATTGTTATTAGATGGTGAAAGAAGAGAATGATTATCTTTGGGATCACATTCCCTGATGTATAATAGGAATAAGAATATCCATGTTTAAAGGGTTTTAAGCAAGAATTCCAGGTCCTTCTTGGTATGAAGCAAATAGTGCTCTTTGGAATTTATTTGAAACACTGCTAAAAACACAATAAGTGCTGAATAGTCCTATTCCAGCCCCATTCAAAATACAAGTTGCTGCACTTTTTAAGCCACATAAACCCAAATCAGGAATATTATACCAATGAAAAAATAGGTAAAGTAAGGACTTCTTAAAATGGTAGACTAATCAGTGCTCCTAGAACTTAATCTTCTGCTAGAAGGCTCAGTCTGTGGCTCTTAGAGCTAGCACAGAGTCTAAGTAAAAAGAAGTTCCATAAATATTTGTGAAATTCAGTTAAAATTATGGTGGGCATCTGGTTGTTTGTTGTCATTTTATTTAGTTTTTTATTAAAGGTGCTGTCGCCCATGCCCATGACTTCTCGAAGCTGCTATTAAAGAATTAGGACTAACATACATGTTGTTCCTCAAACTTTTCCATTTATTCATTTTACAAACAACTATTGATAGCTCATGTGCCAGACACTTAGATAGGATCAAAGAATACAAGGATAAAAACAGTCCTTATTCTAGGGTACTCCCAATTTAGTGGAGAGAACAACAAGGAAAGGATGTCCAAATCTGATGTCCACCTCACATTCCTACTTTGAATTTAGACTGCTCTGTCTTTATTAAGAAGGATTTCTCAAGTATAGGAGCTCTTGCTAGTGTAGATCATGTCCCTAGCCTCTTTCCCACTGTAACCAGTCCACACTGGCTTTCTCTTCTGGGAAGAGCCAAAAAGAGTCTCTAGCATTGGTTTGTTTAACTAGTTGGCTCTTTTTGCTTGATCTCAGTGTCTTTCAACTTTGGCTGCATGTTAGGATCACTTGAGGAGCTATAAGAAAAAAACTTTTGTTGTCCTCTACACAACTCACTAAATACTGCACTTCTGACACCATATGTATGACTATTTTTCCCCTACACTGACAAATTCCCTAACACTAGCTATTACTGAAGCAAAGTTCATGTGCTCAATGCTCCAAAAGACCAGAATTCAAAACATCAGTATTTGGAGTAAGGAAAGATTTGTTGATCAAGAAAGTGCTGACCAAGAAGATGGGAGACATAATGGTGCCTCAAATCCATATCGCTTGCTGGACTAGGGTAAGGGTTTTTAGTGGCTGGGGGAACAGGTGTGCAGAACTCTGGTGGGGCAAATTTCAACTGGAGGAACTTGGAACTTGGCCATTTATGGTAAAGGGGTGTCAACATTGGGTCTTCCTGGACAATGAAACTTGGCCTCTAAAAGGGTTCCAGTGTTCAAGTTCCTGTTACGTCCTGGTCCTTAGGATATGTGGGGAAGGGCAGGAGACATTGGTTCCCGATGCAGCTGGGGGTCAAAGTTCTTCTGTGCACGCTTGGGCTCCATGACTTGCAATTTTCGTCTGTTGTCTCTGAAAAGCAACTTGGCATCTCATTAAACAGGATAGGATCATTTTGAGCTGTTTCCGCAGTTCACAGCTGGGTCTCCTACAATTTAACTCAATTCTGACACTATCTCCCACAGGTTGAGAGCTCAGTCCCACAAGACTGCCCCCACTTCAGTTGCCAATCCCAAGTCCAGTATGTCACATGTGTTTCTAACTGACTAGCTATAAACCAGAGGTTCCCATAATCTTCTCCTGGGGTTCAGTAATTTCCTGGTGTGGTTCGTACAATTCAGGAAGACAGTTTATTTGGCAGGTTACTGATTTATTATAAAAAGTTAAAACTCAGAAAAAAAAAAAAACCAATGGATGAAATGTATAGGGCAAGGTATGGAGAAGAGGTGCAAAGCTTCCATGGCCTCTCTGGGAAAGCCACTCTCCCAGCAACCTCATGTTTTCAGCAACCCAGAAGCTCCCTGAACTTCAGAGGTCAGGAGTGGGGCAGAAAGCGCCAAACCTCTAATCACATGATTGCCTTGACAGCAACTCTCAACCCGGGGGGCTTTTCAAAAGTCACCCCAGTAACAGAAACTGAGGTGTGATTGAAAGGAGCCTGTAATAAATAACAAAAGGAAATTCCACATAGGAAATCCCAAAGGTTTTAGGAGCTCTGTACCAAGAATGAGACAAGGACCAAATATAGATTTCTCATTGTAAATCCCAGTATCATAAGTGCTCTGAAAAGCCCTGATGCCTCGGTCTCAGCTCAAACACACTAAGTCGGAATCTCTAAGAATATGTCCTGGGATCATTATTTTTTAAAGCTCCTCTAGTGATTCCAATGTACAGCAACATTAAGAACCATTATTTTATCTTTTCTTTCTTTTTTTACTTTACTTTCTTTCCGATTGACTGGAAAACAACAGTTTAAAAAGTCTCAGATTTCTTATATGGAAATCTAATCAAACTCTCAGTTTATGGGAAGGCCAGTTCCTGGGACAACTTTCACTCTTGATCACATTCAGACTCAGAATTTGGAAGACAACCTTAAACCTGAGGCTATAATTTGTGCTTTTAGCAAAAATTGAATTTCCTAGTTCAATACTAAGTGACTTTGGACAGCAGATTGAAAAGAGTGGAAAGATTTCGGAAGAATCAGTTCTAACATTCATATTTTGATTTCTGGTGAATAAGAAATGAACTGATTAGAAGCTCTTAAACTGCAAGAAGTCCCTTTGAAAATGTTCAGAGAGCACAGGTGAGCTCCAAAACACCTGGTTTGAATGCCGTGCGCGCGTGCGCTTGTGTGGGGGGTGTGTGTGTGTGTATGTGTTGCAATAAATCCAGATCCATCGAGGTTGTTTCTGGTCCTTGCTCCGCCCCCTCTCCCCACTCTATAGTGCTCAGTCCCCATCCCCCTTCCAGCCCACCCCCACAGTTTGACCCTGCCCTTTCCCTGCCTTTCTTTATCTGCACCACTCCCCGCCCTAGGGCTTAGCCTATCCCAGGTCTCAGAAATTGGTTGGCATGGAAACATTAGATGAGCCTGCCTGCTGGGAGAGATTTTCCTGTTTCCAAGTGAAAATGGAAAATGTTCAAGTGTGATTCACTTCCAGCCATTTTAACTCTTGAGTTCATCCATTTGTTTAAACTGTGCCTGTGGCTCTGATCACCTGTGAGTTAGAGGAGATTTATCTTTATCCAGACTCTGCCCACCTCTGCACCCCCTCTGCCACTCTCTCTATAGACCCCAGACAGCAGCCTGAGGAAGGAACCTGGTCTTTTGTTCCCCCCTGCCTTTGCACTGACCCTTTCTTCAATCTGAATGAAGTTTCCTCCTTTGGGTTTCTGTCTAAAAGGTTCTCAAAGGCCTCCCAACACCTATTTCAGACACCAAGTCTTCCTAGGAGCTTTTCTGGCCCACACCACTGCTCCTTCCTCTCATAGCACTTCAGTTATAGTGACTGTAGGAAACCCCAGGTCTAAGTGACAATTTTCCTCCCTAGACTGTAAAAGGAGTCCATGGAAGGAGAAGTATGCTACTGTGAGGAGCATATATGTTTCTACTCTCCTAGGGTACATGCAGTCTTGGCTCCATCACTTACTAGATCTGAGATCTTGCACAAGTCACCTCCTCTGAGCTTCTGTGTTCTCATACATAAAATAGGAATGATGCTACATAATGTACCTACTCTTTATCAGATGCTGGGTATGTGTTAGCATTTTATCATAGTTAATCCCCACAATAATTCGATGAGAGACAAGGCAATATTGTTACCCCTTTTACAGTGAGAAAACTAAGTCTCAAGTGTTGAGAAGCCTGTCCTAAATCACATAGCTCCTACATGATAGAACCAATATTCAAGCCTAAGTCTGAATCTTTATTACTTTGCTCTACTGCCTGTGTATGTATATAAAGTACACTTGACTGTTGGGGGTTGGAAGGGGACAGATGGACGGATCAATAATAAATTACCTTGGAAAAAGCTAATCCTGTGTTCCTTATGGAGATTCATATGGAAAATTAAACCCTCTCCTGTGGTTTAAGTCTAACATGCACACTTTCCCCAACCTTGCGGCAAAGGTCAAGAATACAAAGACATCAATCATCTTTGTTTATAACTTTGTACTCCTCCAAATGCATACTTCCCTCCCCTTGAACCACTGCTCCCCTCCCCCAAAAAGAAGCTAAAGGTAGATAGATTAGCTCCTTGAGAACTAGAAAGCAGTAAAAAAAAAAAAAAAAAGGCTTTTGAATAGCTATTAAATCACCTTGACAGCTGCCACTGCCACTGGGAAACGAGTCTTTCATTGTCACATGTTGCTGTCTTCAGCGCAATGTCACAGCACCTTCCTGCTGGGAGAGCAAAGGAAAGGACAGTCAAGTGAGTGCCCCTCAAGGAGACACAGTTACACTTTAGTGTGAATCATTCCATACTCGTCAGTGAATTTCTACGATATTCTCTTCTAACCAGTAATTTAGAAAAAGAAAAAAATACATAGTTTTATTCAGCTATTTCCATTTTCACCTACAGATAAGTGTAAAACTCTCTTAATGAAGAGATTCTGTGTTGCAGCCGAGTGTCTGTAAATAATGCTTTGAGCTTCAAAAGGATAGAACAAAGCTTGTCAGTTTGTCTAGGACCAGCCACTACACAATGTTTCTTTTTTTATAACATACTTCAGTCATAGCTGGTTACCAGGGCTACTGATTTTTAAAATTATAGTGCTGAAATTATTAAATAGCATGGCCTCCTACAGAATCCTGGAGGCAGCAAAAAAAAGTATACCTCCTTCCATTGTATTCTCCTCTCTCTCTCTTTCTCTCTTTCTTTCACTAGATAGATAGATAGATATAGATAGATAGATAGATAGATAGATAGATAGATAGATAGATAGATGATAGATAGATAGATAGATAGATATAGACAGATAGATAGATATGAATATGTATCTATATCCCAATTTCTTTTGACTCAAAAAGCACTATGAAAATGTTTTCCCAATATTAAAACAGAATTTTTAATGACTGCAGCCAATAACAGTTCTAGATATAATGCCAAAACTGTGATTCACTATAGCTTGTAATATAAATAGATTAGACAATTAGAATATTCTCTGTAAAATAACTCTTATTTTGGATCTGGTATATTCTTGAGGAAAATTTTAAAAACCAGGAATGTTGATACAGCAATGATTTTGTGTTAATTTTTAAGCAACCTGTAATTGAGAGCCAGAATAGCCATGCATTTAAAAGCTTATATTCCTTGATCAGATAACTTGGATCTTAATTTGATTCTTCCATTTACCAGGTGCGTGACCTTGGACATGTTATTTTACTCTCTAGGTCTCATTTTGCTCATCTTTGTAGTATAAATAATAACCTCATAATCATGTTGCATATATAAAATCAGATACTGTTTATAAAATTTTTAGCACAGTATTCAATCCATATGTTAAAGAGGTTCAGTAAATGGTAGCTACTAATTATTATCATCATCATCATCATCATCATCTCATTGGCAAGTTGTAAAGTTTAAATGAAGTAATGCATTAAGTCTCTTGGCATACTTCCAGACAGACAGGATGTACTTCACAAACATTAGATATCGCAATGATTATCATTAGTTTGTTATCCTGTCGCTGTTCCATAGCTAGTAGCCTACACTGCTGTTCCCCAAAGTTTTCTTTTCTCTCTTTACTTTGTTTGCTTCATTACCAGGCAAATGGCAGGGCTCCATAAATGTTTAGTTACCTTCCCATTTTCCTTTTGCTCTGTTTCCAATCATAGCCCACAGATAGAGACATTTCTCTTCCCATTTTGATGCAGATCCATGCAGCCTGGGGAAAATGGGAGGACTAAGGTTCGAGTTGCTGAGTTGAGACTTAAGAGTTGCCATAAGACCTTGTACAAATTACTCACATCTCTGGCTCTCAGATTTTTAGATGTAAAACAAAGTATTCACTGAAGTCTGTTTTTATTTTACATCTCCTGACTCTTAGATTCTGTTTTAACCAGAAGTTTGAAGGGAAGCTACATAGCCAAGAGGTCCAGATCTTAGAGACCCGCTATTTGCAGTGAATTTAAAAATTGAACGTGAGAAGAGCGGACGCTCAACAATGTTATTTCAATTCTTTGACTTCGTATAATATTTGAGGGCTATTCAAGACCCCTAGCGTCACGATTAAAATTTGGTGGTGTGAAAATAATCCCCAGCTTTGCCCAAAGTACAAGCATGTGGGTTTAAGCACCAAGCATTAGAAATGTGACCACATTTCCTATGGAGTGGCATCCAGCCTGCATCCATGGGGGAGTCTCTGCCCTGGAAAGGCTAATTCTGTTGCACACGAAGAGGTAACTCTTGATTAATAAGGAAAATCGAATAGAAAACCATAAAGCTCCAACATGACTACTTCTGAAACACACTTTTACAACATAGGATTTTCTTTGCTCGGAGATAGAAAGGGACTACAACTTATGCATTTCAGATTTCAGCTTATTTCACCTCCAGGGCGGGAGTAGGGAGTAAAGACGGAGAGTGGAGAGAAGGGAGTGTGCATACAAAAATTGATGTTGCTCTTATACACAACCCATGTTGTTGTCAATAGCGGGGAAATATGTTTTCATTTCTGGCTTTTAACTGTCTCCCTTCCTTCTTGATAGATGATTTCCTGAAATCTGATTCTGCTATTTTTTGTATGTAGTGGGTATAAAAATCAAGCCGACTTAATGGGGAATTTCAAAATTCTGCAACCTCCAGCTCCCAGGGCTCCTCCATCTGCCCTAGCTATGCTTGGAGCCAGCATGGAGCACAGAGCCAGATTTCCTGTTAGCAGTAAACCTGTTGGACTAGGAGGATGAGGGCATATGGAATCCCATGGGGCATGTTGGGTGCAAGGCTGGCAATAGTTATCTGAGCACTCGAAGCCCATGAAGCCTTGGCAAAGGCTGTGAATTGAGGTAGAAGGGCATGTCTGAGGTGAAGGAACTGTCTCGCTTAGGATTTCTTCTAAGTTCACTACAATATAGGCAGTTTGTGTCCCTGGTAGAGGAATATGGACTGGGGGAAATACTCTTATTCTTGTCAGTTCCTTTTTGGTCACTTTCATTTCTGATTTAACTCATCCTGTGATTTGATGTAAATATTAGGGTGAACCATATGAAATTGTCAGTGTGTCATATGGTTCCACCTAATATTTTACTTTAAAAGGAGACTTCTGTTTGAATATGCTGGCTGCTTGCTGTCACTTAGTTGGCAGGAAAGAAGCTTCTTGGACAGCAGGGGGGTTCAAAATGGGAATGTGTGTATAATTCCTGTCTGTGATTCTGTGAACAGTCTGTTGTGTTGAAGGAACTAATCGAGGACCCTTGATGGTAACAGAACCCCACTACGGTTTGTTGGATTTTTAATTAAAATAATATGTCAGTAATAAAAGAAAAACTTCATCCATTAGCCTGCCACACCAACAAACAGCATAACCAATTCTGCTTTTAGATCTATTGTTAAAATCAGCTATCGTATCTGAAGTTTAGTGTGTTGTCAGTTGACCCCAAGACTACTGAATCAATTCCATTACTCAGCCAGACAGAAGCCATGTGCAATGTTTCTTAAAAATGCTACAAAATCTATGTGAGGAAGTGCTTGGATATAAATGCATGGAGAAAAAGGAAAGAGAGACAGCCTCCTCATGTATCCACTTTACCTGGGAGAGGTTGGCGGGTGCTACTTCCCTGCCACATAGGCTCTATTGCCTTTTGAACTGAAGGTATCAGAGGTGTTATGAATCCAAGAGTAGTTTCACTCAGTAATAAATATATCATAGGTAATTTAAAACTTTTGTGAACAAGGCAAATTATAACTAAATACGAAAGTCTAATACGTACACACCAAATCACTTTCTTAGAATATGAGTCTCATCTTCCTGAGAGAATAATAGTTGTTAGAACTTACTGAATGTGTATCATATTCCACGGCCTCTTCATTTGTCTCCTGGTCATTTAAGAACTGCTTGTCTTGCAAAGTATGAATTGTTGGTGTTGGTTTTAAATACTACAGAGAGAATTTTAGGTTGTACCCATCGATTGGCAGTTCCAGAGGCCTGCCCCCCCCACACACACACACCCTCCCCCCATCCCTTTCTCTATCCTCTCCTGACCTATTTGAAATATAATTATACTCAATAAAATGCACAGATTAATGAATTTTAATAAGTGTATACATCTGTGTAGCCACCACCCAGATCAAAATATAGAACATGCCAACATCCCAGGTTTCCTTATGCTCCACTCTAGTCAATACTAAGCCTCACCTCCCACACACCTCCAACCCCAGAGATAACCACTATTCTGAATTCCATCACCATAGATTAATTTAGCCTATTCTTGAACTTCATAAATGTAACCATGCAGTCTACGTTCTTTCACGTCTGGTTCTTTGGCTCAACATAATGCTTATAAGAGTTTTGTATTTCAGTGGTCTAGTACTTTGCATTGGTTTATGTATTATTCCATTGAATGAATATAACACAATTTGTTTACCCATTCTTCTGTCGAAGGTCGTTTGGATTGTTTCCAGTTTAGAGCTATTATGAATAAAGCTGCCATAAACATTCCTGTATAAGTCTTTTGCAGAAAATAGGCTCTCGTTTCACCTGGATATATATACAGGAGTGAAACTGCAGAGTCATAATAGGTAAGCACTTCCCAAAAAACTGCTAAACGATTATTTAAAGTGATTATAAGAAACACAGTCTTTCCCTGGGTGTGCCTCTCTACAACTCGGGATGGGTAGGAGGGAGGTGTATTCCTGAAAGGGAGCTAGGGACTAATGGATGCCAGAGGACGATAAGCAGTCTCTGTCTTCAAAGTCACAACTGCTTTTTTCATGAATACGTTGACTGAGATGGTTTCTTCTGTGAATTTTGAGCATAAGCTTCAAATACTAACAGGTTTACAAGAACCTCTCTCTGTTTCTTGACATGGAGATAAACTCAACTCCATGGAGACACTGACAACTATGGCGGGCCGACATTTCTAAAGGGCAGCTAAATTGGTCTCTTTGATTTCAAAGATGAGGAGAACTGCTACTGGAGGTGTTCAAGGCTTTCAGTACCTCTGATCAATGTTTCACTTTTAAAAGGTTACGTTTTTAGCTTCTGGCCGCACCATCTAATGCTTGCCTCCTTTTAGTAGAAGAAAGTGCCTACGGATTTAGATAGATGAATATGGATTAGTTTACTTTCTTCTCTTCATTATATTGCCTTTAAATTTCTTTGACCATGAATTATCTGGTTCTTAACAAAGAGGTTAAACCTTCTGTGGATCCAAAGTTTGCATAATTCTCTAAGTATGTAAAGGTACTAACTTCTGTTTTCACATGGCATCAGCTCTGTTTCTTGAAATAAGTCAAACACGACAGAGACACTGACAACTCTGTGGAATGACATCTGCAGAGAGCAGCATAGGATCTAGGGGAGTGGAGACCCTCAACAAATGTATGCCTCCTTCCCCTAGGACCTCCCAATCAGGTGAGGCGAGGTGCCCAGGTAAACAGGCTACAGCGACAGTCTAGGGTGGTAAATGCTATGCCTAACCTAGATGAGAGTGTTTGTATTACTACCCTTTATGGCTTGATATCAGAAACATGCTGACTACTGTGAAATGCAAGAAATATGAAGTTCTCACGTTTATGGACAAGAGTGGAACCCTGAACTGTAAATTGTGCTATCACGTTCAGCACTTACCCGTATACAGTTCTGTGAAAGTGCCCTAAAGTGTATTGTTCTGTGACCCAGTCACTAGCCTGGCCTCTGTACTCCTTTACAAAATGAGTGATGTACAGGTGAGAACAGCCCAACGAAATCTCCCAACACCTAGTATCTGCCACTCCACCTTTAATTGGCTGTGTGAGCTTGAACACATTTTTAAACTCTGAGTCTTGTTACTTCATCTTTAAAAAAGTATATAATAACAGTTCTTACCTCATAGGGTTCTTGTGGGGATTAACTGAGTCTATCGGGTAAAGGTTCTAGAATATTGTCTGGTATTCCGTGAGAACCTGCGTACTGTTATCATCCTTGGCTTTGCTGCAGTTATTTCCCTGGTGCCGTTGCTTTAGAAACTGGTTGGAACTTTGAGGTTTGCTTGCGTGCGTCCCCTCCCCCGCCCCCAACATTGTTTAATATCACTTCTGAGTGAGTCTTACAAAGCTCATTTCTCACTGCAGTTAAAAACTTTTTAAAAAATTATTCTAAATTTTTTAAGACTGTTTTTTAGAGTGGTTTTAGGTTCCCAGCAAAGTTAAACAGAAGGTACAAAGATTTTTCACGTACCCACTGCCCCCCACATATGTGCAGTCGCCTCCACTACCAAACTCCCAGTCCAGAGTGGGACAGTTGTTAGAATCAATTAACTTATATTGACATATCATCGTCACTCAGATTCTGTAGTTTATATTAGGGTTCACTCTTGGTTTTGGACGTCCTACAGGTTTGGACAAATGTATGATAACATGGATCTGTCTTTATACTATTATACATAATAGTGTCGCTATCCTAAAAATTCCTGAATTTTTATAAGGTGTATTCTTTTGTGCCTCCAAAACCCAAAGACGAGTTGATGAAAACATAACTCCAAGAGAACTGTATTGAAAAGAAAAAAAATTACTCTCAAAGTTTAACTCCAAGACCACACTTGAATTTCAGTGGTAAACTTGGTAATATTTGTCTCTGCTAGTTGGATGATAAATACACTTGAAATAGATGGAATATCTTATGAGTTAAGAAAGCAGTTTGGAGTATTGTCATTGTGAATATAGTAAACTGCAGAAGAAAAATTTGTAGTGTACTTGAAGTCTTGGCATGAAAGCTGTTATCATCACAGTGCTGCTTTTTCGTTTTTAATTTAGTTTGGTTTAATAAACTCTTCAAGTACTTTCTGCAAGATATTCATGAATATATTTCTGCTAAACTACACTACTGAATTATTTATTTTTAAATCCATCTATATTTGTAACTATTGATATCAGCAGTTTTAGAGAAATGAAAACCTTTGAATCTTATATCTGACTTTTCTCTTGTGAAATGTGATACAAATGGAAAATAGAAGGGAACAGATATTTGCAATGCGTTTAGCTGATAAAAGATTACTATCTATAATACCACATATAGAGAACTCCAGCAGTCCCCCTAATCTGTGGGGAATATGTTCCAAGACCCCCAGTGGATGCCTGAAAATGCAGATGGTTCTGAACTCTGTATACTATGTTTTTTACTGTGTATGCATACCTTTACTCTTAGAGGAAGCACTTTATGTCTTCTCTTTGGCATATCTGAATTGTCAGCATTGCTATGCTTGTGCTTTGAAGACATTAGTAAGTAGAATAAGGACTGCTTGAACACAAACACTGCGATACCAAGATAGTCAATCTGATAACTGAGACAGCTACTAAATGACTAATGGGCGAGTACGCTTACAGCTTGGATAAACTGGACTGAGGGATGATTCACAACTGGGGCAGGACAGAGCAGGACAGTGTGAGATTTCATCGCATTACTCAGCATGGTGCACAACTTAAACTTATGAATTGTTTATCCCAGGAATTTTTCATTTAATATTTTCGGATGCAGTTGACCATGGGAACTGAAACCACAAAAAGAGAAACTGCAAAGAAAAGGGGACTACTATATAAAGCAGTGAGAAGTGTTCAAACAGCCCTGTAGAAAATGGGCGAGAACTCTTTTTGAAAAAAGCAGAGAAAATACAAATGACTTATTAACATATGAAAAGATGTTTAAAATCATTAATAATCAAGAAAATGCAAATTAAACTGCAATAAGACACCATTTCACATTCACTAAATTGACAAAAATTAAAAAAGGCGAGTCAATTCCAAGTGTTAGAGAGGATATAGAGTTACTGGAACTCTCATCCACTGTGTCAGCTGGAACAACTACTTTGGAAAACAGTTTAATATTATTTAGTAAAGTTGAAAACATAACCTGACAATTCATTTGTTAGGTATATACCTTAAGGAAACTCTTGTACATATACATGGGAGATTTGTATGAGGATGCTTATACCAATACTGTTAATAAAATTTAAAGATAACCCACTGTCCAGCAGTAGGACAAGTATATAAATTGTTAAATTCATACAATAAACATAGTTGTGAGAATTAATGAACAACTGCTGCATACATCAATGTAGATGAGCCATAAATCATATATGGGCTCCAAGAGGCAAGTCATAGGAAAATATATACTGATTATACATCTATATTCATATTTCATATATGTTTAAGAATGCATATATATATATTTATATATATTTATATAAAATATGTGTGTGATAACACTGTCATGATCATCAGGGGATGATTTACTCTAAATTCAGAAGAGTTACCCATGAAAAGAAAGTGGTTAGGAAAAATGTACTATTATTAAGAAAGGCATCTTATTGTTAGCATTTTTTGTTTGCCTTAGTGGTAATATATAATGGTCATTTTATTTTTTAAAAACTCTACAGAGAAATTTTATAGAATTTCTTGAATGTCTGATGTATATTTCTCTCTCTCTCTCTCTCACACACATCACACACAGACACACTGGTTTTTAGCTGCAAGAAAATGCAGAGCGTGAGTGTAAATTGGCTGTAGTATATATAGTCTTAGAAAATAGAAGCAAGAAAAAATAATTAAATGTTCTTTAAAATAATCATATCGCCTTAGTTTTTTTCTCTTTAAATCAGTGAGATTGAATATGTGTAAGTAGATAAAATTGGAACAAAAAAAATGGCAAACTAATTTTGTGTCCCAGTCAGCAGTATTAATTACATACTTACCACTGTTTACTGAGCACTTAATATATTTCAGGCACTCTCTTCATTTTTGCTGTTCTTTAAAAATGAGGAAAATACGATGTGCTCCAATTTACAGAGAAACGCACTATGACTCAGAAACGTTGAGGAATTTACCCTGTTTGTCCAAGCCTGGAAAGCGGCACTTGACAGCCCTGAAATTCAGATTCTGTCTCTTAGGCCCAGGTCTTGCTCTCTTCTCTCCGTGTGCTCCTTCTCTTGGTTTAGCATTTTTCTCAGCAGGGAGGCAGTGCTGGAGGTAAATAGATTTTCTGTTCAAGTCTTAGGACAAATGATGTCCTGGTTAGATTTTCATACAGGCTTTTTTTGCTGTTAACTTTCCACAAGAATAAGGAGCTCATATTTTCTAATATTAGTTCACTGTCCACAGCCAGCATAGTGTTATGCTTTACTAAAAAATAATGGCCCCGGAAACTAATCAGTATGAAAGCACATGCATTTTGCAAAGTGTTATGTCAGAGCATGAATCAATTCAATTACATTTTTTGTAATGACCAGATTCATTCCGAAACATGTTAAATAATTGGCTGTAATGAAAAATGCTGAGGAGAGTTCATAAGAAAATTGAACTGGGAAAGCAGAAAGACTCGTTCTTTTCCAGAAATAACATTTAAAATCCAGAAACATACTGCTCATTCATTTTCTTTATCCATGATTTATTCCCACTGCAGCATATTAATCTCTCAGCTGGTTTGCAAAAGTTGTGCTCAGTCCTCATCTCTCTTCCTGAGAGAGGGCCTGGTGGCAAAGCTCTTTGGGATTGGAATCTGACTCACCGGGAGAAAGTCTGCAGGTCCAGGGTCTCAGCAAAGTCAGGGGTAGGCCTGCCTTTGGGAAAGCAGGACTCTGAGCTTGGGGAATCAGAAACAAAGATCTCTGATCAGTAAGTTGTTGTTCTTCTTAAGAGCTTCAGAGGCACCATATTACCTTGCAGCTGTGGTTCCTAAATCTAGCTGATCATATAAATTGCTTGGGAAGCTAGCAAATGATTAAAACGAACAAACAAAATACAGAGACTCCTTGACACCACCCCAGGTTTATGAAACCAGAGCATAACAAGGTAGAGCTGAATATTCTATTTATGCAATGTAGCATTCAGCTAAGTTTGGGAACTATTGGCTCATATAGTCAAATGCCTTTAACTCCTTGACATGGCATTAAGGGCCCTTTGCAAAGTGATCTCAATGTGCCCATTTCCTCCTAATTGTTGGGGATGGATGGATGAGGGTGGAGAACTCTATCTTTTCCATATAAAGCCATAGAACTTTGCATTCACTTTTTCAGTAAATATTTATTGAGCACCCACTATGTGCCAGGCCCTACAGGTACAGTAGATTGTATCTTACTCTATCATTGCATTCTCTCAACTGAGTTCAGTAACTGGGACAGACTTCTAAAATAAGTAACACCCCAACCTGGATTATACTAAATGACAATTGGCTTCTACCAAGAATGGCAAATATGGGATATGTTTCTCTCGATCTCAGAATGGACATTATTCATTGTTCCCAAACTTCCTCCCTCTGAAGAGACTGAGATGACATCAGAACACTTACTAGTCACTATCATACTGTCAGCTTTGGCACACGAGACAAGCCTGTTTACTTTCTCTGCTGCAGACCGTGTTCGAGAAGCCCAGTTTAATATCCCACCTCCACCCTGCAACGTGACCAAAGTCAGGCTCAGACGTCAGAAGAGGCGGGATTTTCCAGAAGCAGCAATTACTTGTGGGACGGGTCAGTGGATAGTAATGAGCCTCAGGACAGATGCCCCAGTGCACACTTCTCCCTCTACTGGAAGACCACGTACTTTCTGGACTGAGAACAGAAATGTCTTTTGACATTCAGACTCTACCCTCTCCTCCTGTCTGCCTTAATCATGCATATGCAGCTACTATTGTAAGTCATAGCATCAGAGCAAGTTTTCTAAAAGTCCCATGAACCTCATTACACCTAACTTTACAATTTAATTTTACACATTCAGGAATGAAAAGTCAAGCTGTGATAGGAAAAGGAAAAAACAAAAACGAAACAGTAATTTCCCCAAGAGAAACATCACATTCTTGTCACCAGAGGTTACAAGATGGGTAAAATGAAGAGCACAGCTGAATTCACACAAACTTGGGTTTGAGTGCAAATGCCTTGCCCCTTCCCATAGCTAGCTGTGTAAGTTAATCTTTTAAAAAAATATAGTCTGTGTATATTAATAATCTCTATATCATGAGGTTGTTTTAAATGATATAATCCACATGAGCCTCTTAAATGCCTTGCCGACCAGGCCTTTCGATCCTCAGTTTCTGACCCAGAACCTGGTACATTAGGGATTTCAATAAATGGCAATAACCATCATGTTACACTCCACTCATCTGTCAATCTCAAGGATCCAGAACGCCACTAAGAGCTAGCTAACAGCCTAAGTAAATGTCAATAGAAGAATGAACTTGCCAAGCTCATAGATTTGCCTCAAAAAGATCTCTACCATCCCTCATGCAAAACCTAGTTAGCATTAGTTTAATTCTCCTAAGCTGCTAATACTGTTTTTTGACTCACTAAAGAGTACGAGTAGGATAATGTGAGGTATTGGTAGGGAGATCAGCTAAAAATTAACCTGATAGAGAAAGAGACAGAAAACGACTCAAAAAGATATCCATCTAGTGATTGTAGAGTACCTACTCTGTGTCTGGAGCTTGATAAATGAGACAGCATCATATTTTCAAGAAACACAAAGTCTAATGGAGGTGGGAGGTACACAGGTAATTCCCAATATCATGGTGTTGTGGATATCTGTCCAGGGCCCTATGGTGTCACAAAAGAAGAGGTAGGTGGTCTCTTCTTGCAGTCAGAGAATTGAGGAAGGAGCAAGAGAGGATTCCTAAAACGTAAGATGGTTTAGGTGTCTTTTGAAAAACTGATGTTTATCAGAAAACCAGGATTAGGGAGGCAGGTATTACTTTTCCAGCCTAAAGAACAACATGAGCAAAAGCAAGATGTGAAAAAGCCCAGTGACCTCAGGAATCTACCGTGAATCTACCATACAAGATCCCGTTCAAGTTTATGTGATAAAAGGTTAGGCACAAGAAGAGAAGTGAATCTAGAAAGGTGATAGGCCAGCTCATAGAAATGTTTGCAAATGCACTGTTCTAAATTTGTACTTTAGGCTGTAGTCCAGGGAGAGCCACTGGAGCTTTTGTGGGTTGTTGTTGTCGTTTTAATTTGTTTTGTTTGTTTTTAAACAAGCAAGTGAAGTGGTCAGCTTTGGTTTTAGAAAAATTACTCTTGCTGAGTGCAGAGGAAGGACTTGGAGATGATGAGACTAGAAATAAGAAAATCAGTGATTCTGCAGCAGTTATTCAAGCTACAAATAGTGAGGATCTAAGCTAAGGTCAAAGTAGTGAACCAGAGAAGATGAGACAGGCACAAACCAGTTCAAGGAGGTAACACCACAGGATTTAAGCGTGTGGCAGTCTTGGGCAGGGGCACCAGCTCTATACATGTCAGTAATCACTGCACTATGCACAGTGCCATAAAGAATATGTTAAATGAAAGTCATGAGTCTTCGGAAACGTTTAAACTATGGTTAATGCATTCCTTTTGCTAAAGCAAGGACGTATTACATCTATTTTAGAAAATATTCTATCTGAATAATTTGTTTATATTTAATATTTGATTCTCCAGGGATTCTAATAGGTTTTAATGTATATAAAGGTCTTAACATTTATTGAGTAACCAGTATTTGAGCATCTCTGTAGGTATTTAAATCTCAAAATGACCCTGTTGGGAAAGTACTGTGAATCCAAATGCAGACAAGCAATCTAAAGCTCTGACAGAAGTTAATGTTTGAGTGTTACACAGCTAGAGGTGTTAGGTTCATTTTGATTTCAAAGCCCATGTTTTTTCTACTACACTGCCACTAGCCTTATCTTATTCAATGAGAAGTCATATTCTGATTGAAATGAGAAGCTATTATGTATCATAACTATTCAAATATGTGCTTCAAGTTTGCTATCCCATCTTTCACTTTAAAATGGTGCTCAGGAATTTCTGAGATGTTTTTCATGGGACTAAGTAGATGATAACTTCTCTGGAAGAACAGCCAAGGAAAACAGACAGTACATATGCAGAGCTGAGAAAATTATTGCAATCAGTGTATATCTAATGTTTTTTTCCTTCTCAGAAATGCAGAATGAAACGTACTCCATCTTGCCCATGCAAAACACTTATCCTCTGAAATTATGTTGAAATGTAAATTAATTCTCACCCTGGAGCAAATATCAAATCATTGCAGGCAACTTAGTTCTTAGATTCAACTAAAGATCATCAGACCATGGCTCCAGCCTCTCAAGCCCTGGCCTGACTTTGTGAGCCTAGGCAAGCCATTTCGTTGGTCTGTGTCTGTCTCTTTGGATTCAAACAGATGCAAAAGGAAAATGATAATACTTGCCTTTGTCAGGGTGTTAGAAAGATAAGCATCAGAAATGCCAATGCTTTTAAAGGTCAAATACTCTGTATAAGTGCAGAGTTTATTTGTATTCTATCAGTCTCCTGGGTGAAAGAGGAAGTTTTTATCTTATTCCTTTTCTTCAGCAAATATTCAGTGAACGCATACTGAGGGAGGGGAGGCAGAGAGGTGAACTGGGCATGGTTCTAAGAAAGTTCAATATCCTGCTACCCAATACGTGACATGTCTACAATACTCTCTTTTATGTTATCTCATTTAATCTCTATTTCATCTTTTGAAGTAGGGATTTGTCCATCCGTACTTTATGGATGTGACCGTTGAGCTTAGGAAGTGACTAAAATGTAACTCTCCCCAGGTATGTTGACTCCCCAAACTCAACTCTTTCCATGTTGACAGAATTGCTTCACTATCTCAGCAGAGGAAACAAGTACGATCATAATAAGCTTTCATATTAATCTGATTAGTACAAACTAAGAGCTGTTGGAGTTCAGAGAGAACAATTAATTTTGGATTAGGTCTATTCTTAGAGTGTATTCTCAGGAGAAGAAATATTTGAAGTGAATTGAGAGAATAACCAGAACAGATAGCCAAAGAAGAAAGGTCATTCTAGAAAGCAGGTAGAACAAAAATGTGAAGTTGGGCCAGTAAATGGTATGTTTAGAACAGAAAATAGTGTGATTTAAACATGGAAACCATAGACTGAAGATTTTTTTTGTAAAAGAAAGGTTGGGTTTGGGCATGAAGAATCTTGAATGTCATATTAAATAATTTGTGACTCACCCTAAACAGTGAGGGATTGGAGCAGAAGAGTGATGTAATCATATTGGTGAAATCACTCTAATGCAATGAGGAAGATGGATAATAGGTGGCTGGGATGAAACGATGGGAAACCAACTAAGGCTCATTATAGTACCATAGGCAGAAATTGAAGAGAACCTGGATTAAGGCAGGGACCATGGGGATGGGTGAGGAAGACTGGAGCAACATTTTTAAATAGATTCAACACTAATAGCATATTAGATTGAAAGGAAAGGGATAAATCAAAGATAAGTCTGAAGTTTCTGGTTTGGGAAACTGAATAAATAGTAGTGCCATTCATTAACTGGGAAAGAGAATGCACGAGGAGAAACTGATATAGTGAAAGAAAAATCGTATTTTATTATGTTGACTTTAATGGAGAGATTGAGGAAAAAGGGACATTCTCCACTCATATGAGATCATCCAAGACAACTTTGGTGATTGATTTGATAACCAATATACCATAGTCACACTTCCCTTAAATCTTGTTACTATTCTGTGTATTTAGACTTTGTCTTATAGTTTAAGCTGATTATAGAGTTAACATAAGAGAGCTCTTGTGCTGCTAGAATTTTGTGTATCAGATCATGTCATTGACGACATACAAAACAAAGGAATAAATGCATCTTAAGAGTTCATAAAATTCCTATCTTTATACCTACAAATTACTTTCCACCTGAATAACATTTTGATATGTTCTCATATAATATGCCTATTACAGCATCATCTCTACCTCATCGAGGGCGTAGCTATAAGATTAAGGGCCAGCAAATTGATAATGGCAGACTTTTGTTTTTTGGAACTTGACATTCATTTTTTGTTGTTTAGGTTCTTTAATAAAGTGCTGTCAAAGGTATTTTATTTGTTGATAGGCACTTATATTTCAGGTAGATAATGTCTTCAAGATGCAGGGAAATCAGAGAAAGCCTGGCAAAATAGGAGTAATTCAAGTTGCTGGAAGTCGGCCTTAAACCAAATTATTAATAGTACTTCTTAGTTCCCTGCAACATAAGTTGATGTGGAGAAGAGCCACAACACATCAGATTGAATAGTTCAACTTGATTGTAGTCACAGAGCCACTTCTGCAGTGATGTTAATTAAAATACTTCACGCTTTAGCCATGAATTTGGATTCTCAGATGGATTCTTAAAGGTGTGAAAAATGAGGAAGGTACCTTATTCATCTCACCTAGGGCCTGGATTTAGTAGGTTATCAACAACTGTCCTCAGTTTCCTTATCTAAAAAATGTGAGTGACAATAGTCCTTACACAATAAGGTTCTGAGAAGTGTAAGGGAAAGGCACATAAAACACTCAATACCATCTCTACCACAAAGCACTTAATACTTTCATTGTTATATAGTTGAAAACCAAGTGCAACAACGCTTTACTTCTTTCGGTACTCGAGAGCTGGGAGGGAAATTACCCTGCACTACCATTTACATGTGAGAAATCAGAGGGCTCAGAGAGAAGTGATTATTTCCATAAATAATTAGCTCTATTGCTTTCTCAGGTTTTCCTGCCCTGAGACAATTTAAATATAGTAATTTATTTGAGAAATTCTATAGTCGAAATGAGCCCTTATCCAGTATACCTCAATAAAAGAATTCACTTAAATACCTGCAGAGCATAAAAGGCTGAGAAACTCAATATCATCACTCTCTAGAAGCATTATGGATTTCATCAGTTACTATGGTTCAGGAAATGGATAATCTACCTCTCAATCTAAACTCAGCTTAACTACATGGAACCTACCTAATTTCTTTCCTGAAATCTGGCCCACCTTTAAAATAGGAAAAAGTTATAAAAAAAAAAAAAATTATAATGAAAAGCCATGTACTTTTGCTGAGAAACCCCGTAAAAACCTTCTGAGACCAAATACTGTAACTCATTCAGGAACAGACATCTGAAGGCTCCTTTGGTGGCAGCTCAAAAGTTAGAAGCAGTCTGAGGCCATCTCTTCTACTTCAGCTCTTCTCATCGAACTCGTAAATTGTCCCCTAAGTATCTTTTATACATGGTTTCTCTTTAATAGCCCCTCTTCTTAAGGAGTTTTCTAATGTAGCTAATATAAACCCTAATTGCTTCAATCTAAGACAATATAGCTTCTAATTTTATGCATATTGGACCAATAGTAGAATGTTCTTTAGAGACTCCATCAGCCTAAAATGATCATGCATTTGAAATATCTATGTGAATTGCAGAGTGCTATATAAAATTACTTATTTGAAGTTTTAACTACACTAAGACAGATTATAATGTTATCATTAACAATCCTTAAATTGGCTTAGCACAACAAAAGTTTATTTCTCGCACATGCTACACATCAAATGGGGCCTGAGGCACAGCTCTGCTCCATGTAGCCATTCAGTACCCCAATGACAGAGGTGCCACAATCTTGTAGCTGCACCATTGGAAGTGTCAAGTTCTTTGATAGGCACGGCAGAAGAGAGAGGGCTGTGTACTTACACATTCACTCAGTTCATTAACCGGAGCAAGCCATGGGGTCCTGCCTAACTGAAAGAGACCTGGGAAATAGGAACGCATGAATATTTGGTGAGCTATAAGTGTCTCTTTCATAGTAATTTGTCCAGGCTAAAGGAACCAAAGAGCCTTAAATTTTTTTTTTATTTTCCTTTTTAATTCTTTAATTACTGTTATGCTTACTTAGGTTTACTTTTGGCTTATAATATATGTAGCCCATTTTGTAAGTAGCATTTTTTAATGGAAAGTATCTATTTTTTCCTAATATCCATACCTCTTTTTTTATCCCCTAGTTTTATTGAGATATAATTGAAATATAATATTGTATAAGTTTAAGGAATACAATGTGATGATTTTATACACATATAAGTTGTGAAGTGATTACCGTAATAAGGTTAGATAACACTCCATCACCTCACTAATTACCTTTTTTGTGTATAAGAATTTTTAAGATCTACTCTTTTAGCAAATTCCAAGTACACAATACGGTATTACTAACTATAGTCACCATGTTGTACTTTAGATCCTTAAACTTATTCATCTTATAACTGGAAGTTTGTTCCCTTTGGCCATCTTTGTTCATTTCCCTGACCCCACCCCTGGCAACAACTAATCTACTGTCTATTTTTATGAGTTCATATATAAGTAAACTGAGTCCACATAATTCATATATGAGTAAATTCACCAGTACATGAAATCACATAGTACTTGTCTTTGTCTTATTTCACTTAGCATAATATCCTAAGGGTTCATCCATAATATCACAAATGTCAGAATTTCCTTCTTTTTATGGCTAACTAATATTCCATTGTATATACATACACATTTTTTTATCTATTCATACTTCCAGAGATGACTAGTTTGTTTCTATACCTTAACTATTGTAAATAATGCTGCAATGAACATGGTAAATAGCTTTTCTAGATGATAATTTCATTTTCCTTGGATATATAACCAAAGTGGGATTTCTGGATCATATGTAGTCTTAACAAGGACTTATTTAATGCCACATATAGAAAGGGGTTATTTCTCACTGTTTTTCTATTAAATGACAGCACTATTTTATTATTTCTTTTCTAAGCATTGAGGATGTCGTGACCTAAAAATGTTCTATTTTTATCCTATATCAGGGCAATTTTATGTTTGTACTTTTACAAATTCCGGCTTCATACTTACCAATATGGGATTTCCATCTGATTTTTATGAATCGTTTCTCTTTATTAACCGCCAATTCTAATTCACTAATTCCTGTTAAATGTAGCACATTTAACATAGGTGACAAGAGACTATTAGAGCTAAAGGGCTGCTTACAGCCAAACAGTAAGAAAGAATATATATATATATAGATATATATATATAATCAGATTTTTTTTAAAAGTCCAAACCGTAATAGTAATAGCAACTACATTTTAGAATGGCTGCTGTGTGTCAGGCACTTTATAGATGTCCACAACCCCCATGTAAACTCATGATAACAATACGACTGTGGCTTAGAGAGGTATTTCGGGACAGTGGTGAAGAGCACCAGCTTTAGAGCTCCATTACCTGAGTTTGAAGATTTGTGTCCTGGCTCTGTGATTTCCTAGCTGTGAGAGCTTGGGCAAATTGCTTTTTAAGCTTTCTATGCCTCGGTTTCCTCCTCTGAAAAATGAATGAAAACAGTACCTTTCCCATAGAGCTATACTGTAAATTAAGGGGTTACTACAAGTAAAGCAATTAGCATAGTATGTGGAATTCAATAAATGTTGGCTGTTAATTTTGAATTTTGACCATCTACCTTGGGGACATAGGTGAAAGAAAGGAAGGGAAAATGTCTTTAAAGAACCTAATATACCTATATTATATAGGCACAATTATTCTATTCAATCCTCACAACAACCCTATTAAGTGGAGTGTCCTCACTGCATAAAGGAGCAAAACCTGAGGCACAGAGAAGTAAAATAATTTAGCCCAGTCACCCACCTGCTAAATGGCAAAACCAGGAGTCCATCCCAGGGCTGTCTGTGCTGCAACAGAAAAGAATCTTAAAATATATTTACTGTTGTTTTTAATACAACATGATAGAGTTTCCTCTAAATTGACAGGCACAAAGGGCACAGAATTAAAGTGAAGTTTAATTAACACAACTACCAAGAGGCTGGCAAAGCCCATTTTTCTAGCATCTACCCCTGCTGTGTCCCTGGCTCAGGCAATGCCAATTTCCCATCATGACTGAAGCTGAAGGACTGGCGTCCACCCAGGCTCTCCCACTGTCCTGGAGTACCCGTTCCGATCTGCTGCTCTTCTGCCTAATGCTGAGCACTTGCAGGTTGCCTTTGACTAGATGCCATGCCCACTCTAGAGCTCTTCCTTCTTGAAGAGCCCTCTCTGGTTTCACGAGGAGGAGTTTGGCCTTCATTTACCCTAGCTCCCTTCATTACCTCTTAACATTTTCTCATCTATTCTTTCTCTTCCTCTTTCTCCTCAGACACTGCCAGGCTTCCAAAGCCCACCTCCATGGTATATAACTATATCAGGGTCATGAGCTACCTTATTCTATTGAATTTTCAAGCCTTGAATGTGAGCTTTTCTGTTTCTTCTACTTTGATTTGATAACAGTATTCAAAGCTTCAGAATTTTTTGAACATAGCTAGTCATCAATACTTGAAAGTTCTCTTTGGGGAGGAGGGTGTGGCCATTTTTATTTGAAAACCCAGCAGAAAAATGCTGTCCAAGTAATATTTTCAATCAGGAAAATATTCAGATATTCATGTGTTGTTTCTTATTTCAATACATCTTGTATTTCTTTGGCCTCGAGTCCCAGCTTCATGCCACAAAAGAGAATTGATCAATGAAATAGACAATACATAAAGAGAAGCTAGTTCGTACTAAGTTACAAGGTAACAACAGTATACCCAGCTGGGATGCAGGGAGAGAAAGGTTACAAAAAGTGTAAGTATGTAGCTGTGTTTAAAAACAGTTCTAAATTTAAACTGATGAAGCTATCTGTAAACAAAGCAAAAGTAGCAGAAAGGATTAGGGCTTATTCTGATAGTACCTCCCCTGACCCTGGTCATGAGTTGTTAGTTACACCCAGGTCAATGACTACATCCTATTAGGAAACATATCTAAATCACTACTATATTAAAAACTTGTTTCAACATTTATATAATCTTTTTAAATTCTTGCTTTATTCTTTACATAGTAGTAAGAAAAGAATCCTCTATTTCCATATAATATTTTGTGGTTATAAAGCACCTCCATAATAATATTACCATTTTATCTCCTAATTGTGCTTAGGTGAGTTTCATTTTTCAAATGAAAAATTTGAAGCAGGTACATAATATGTTTATTATTTCAGTCCTAAAAAGCAGAGGAGCCCCTTCACTATAAACTACTCAAAGGCAAAAATGTCTGTCACATTTATTTTGTCTCTTATAACACCCAGTTCTGCACCCAGCACCTATTGTTGACTGAATAAATGAACAAATTATCATAATTTGATCTTTGCCTGATGCTGATTTTGACATTATACCATGTTCTCCATGCCTCCATTCTCAAACTCTCTACTTTCATCAATAGTTAGTCTAATATGAGACACAGTATTCAATGTGACTCAGACTGTCCCATCCTGCAATTTTATTTCCACACAGCATACTCCAAAAATCTTCTACCTTTAGAGTTGCATTTCTATTTTCTCTAACATTTGCTTCCATTTGCAACAGGGATCTATCTATTTTATAGGATAGTCTATTATTCATCACATAAGCCTCATTTCTCTGTGGACATTATTTCAGCTTGATGGCTCCTCTTCAACTGAGTAAACTTCCAAAATGTAATCTGATCTTTGGCCAACTTCAGGAACTCTGCATTCTCAGAGTTACTGCTTAGACCTTAAGGTATTCATTTAGGATTAAGATTCTTCTGGTTGAATTCATTAGGTTTAGAGTGATCCTTCTCTTATGCTAGGCTAGCAGTGTTGTTACGCGGAACTAGGTTACTAACCCTTTTGCTTTGTAACATATGTCATAAACATTTTTATTCCAAAAGCAATATAAATTCATTCTGTAATTAGGTATTTATTCATAGGTTCATTTATACAACGCAAAGCTCTACAATATCCTTAGCACTCTGTAATGTGCTTGGAATTAAAAAATGAACAAGATAGTCTTATTTCCTTACTCATTGTGATTTTAACACATCCTCAAAAGTTTGTAATAGGGAACAGACATCTAATTTGTTTTATATTTTCTGTTTCTCAAGAGCATTTACAAGTGACTTGATGCTGTCCTTTGTAGATATTCCAGAAATTCGATATCAAACACACATTAAAAAGCCTTAATTTTTATTGTAAACACTTCGTAGCACTAACATGCAATTGTAGAAAAAAATAACATTTTCTTTTTTTTTAATGTGTCAAAGGCATCTGACCAGTCAGCCAGAATTGTTATTCTTGGAGTAGTTGAAGAATTAGATATGTCAAAAGAGCTGGGACACTGTGAGTACATTTCTGGTGACTTTTGCATTTGAAACCTCACCCACTCTTTTGTATATAAAGTATTCAGTTATTCCTTTGTTAATTAAAAAAAATTCAATTGAATGCCTGTTACATGATAGGTATTACATGCTAGGGGCTGCAAGAAGATAGTCAAAGGTACATAGTTTTTGTTCTCAAGAAACTTGCTATTCACAAGAAGAAACAAGATTTTTCTTTAAAAATCCTATAATGAACCATATCGGTTGGCTAATTTAAGCTCATTTTTACTCAAAAAGCAAGCTATAACATATCTAGGCTGCAAGTTACCTTAGAGATAAACCACTCCAAACTTCAATGAATAAAAAATCAGAGGGTCGGAAAGGTTGAAGAATTAATGCCAGGCCTGAGAGAGTGAGAGGCAGAGGTGCAGCTACAATCTCTTTCTCAGATTTATGGTTGGTGTTCTTTCCCCACTGTATCTCGCTACATCTCCTAATGGAATCGACTCAAAGTTCGCTGCCCAAACCTTCCTTTGCCTGAAAGCAAGCTTTGATAATATGTGCATGAATGAAGGCATGTGCAGAGGGGCAGGACAGGGCAGGCCAGTCCTCTTTGAGGCAGATCTGCCTAGTCTGACACGGTTAAAGGATAAAGAGATTTCTGACTTTTAAACTTTGAATATTTAGCATTCAAAGACTATTTCTTTTTATATGCCAAGTAGAGTTTCAACAAATGGTAGTTGAACAGAATGGAGTATTTCATCTTTATTTAATTGGTGTGCCTTGCTAAAATAAGAGAGCATGCAAATTAGCTTCTGCACTATTTTCTGATCCAACTTCATAAGAGTAGAGAGAGCAAGCACTTTGGAGCTAGGTTCCCTAGGCTGGTACCTTGCTCTGCCATGCATTAGCTCTGAGACTCACGTAAGTCACTTTGCCTCTTTGAACCTTAGCTTCTTCCTCTGTTGAATGGAACTAATAAGGACTTTCCTTTGCTGGGTTGTTGAAAGATGGAACAACAATGATAATAGCGCGTCTCTACACCAACATCTGAGCGGGGTGTTTTCCATGCATTATTTCTCTGTAGCTGTATAATATAAGCAAGGCATATGGAGTGCTTGGCACTAAAGGATGCGGATATGCTTCCTTATTATTATTTCCCCAATCTTCTTTTGAAAAACTGTCTTTATGACTACATTTTCTTTGAAAATTGGAATCTTGCTTACTAAAGCCTATAGCAGATTTATAAATCCAACAAATGAAACTAACCCATTGACTTTATTGCTGGGGTGGGGCAGAGCATGGACACACTGGGGTGAGTGGTAGCGATGAAGCAGCCTGTGATTTCGGCAATGAGTCGTGGGCACCTCTCCCTTCCTTATGAGAACCTTGAGGGCGACGACAATGTCTTAGTCTATTATTGCATTCCCAGCACCACATACCATGCCTGGGACCTGGTAGGCATTTGGAAAATACACAGATTTGAGTTGAACGGTTTCTCTTTTGGCTGTCAGATCCCCATCCTCGGATCAAAAAAAGTCCGAGGTCTGACCGAGTGATGTTCTCATAGCTTGAGCCTGGACAGTCTTGGAACCAAAGCTCCATTACCAGAGGCAGAACGCATGTGGTTGCCAGGATGAGGAATTCAAATGTAGAGTAGTGCCAAACGCAAGCACGTCGAAACGAGAAGCGGGGGGTAACATGAAATGCCTAGTATGTAAGATTCCCTAAACCCAGATATACTTATTATGCTCTTATGGTTTTTATTTGGGGTTAGCCTTAGGCAAGGACAGGCTGCGATCAATAGAAAGGGCTTATTTAGAAAAACAGTAGCTGTGTCCTCGAAGCTCCTTCTGTTCTGAATCATAAAGTCTTACTGTTTACATGGAGGTATATTCCAGACCCAACTTCATATAGTTTCAAAACTTTCCACATAGGACCTTTTTTTAAAAAAAAATTCCATTTGAATGAGGGAGAAACAAAAAGTTTTCTATCTAGAATTAAATTTATTTTCACCTGTGGTAATAATGCAAGTTAATATTATCCAATAAATAAACATCTTAATTCAAACTTAAGGTAGCTCTTGTGTCTTCTTGCAAAGATGTATGTTTTGAGCTGAAAGAATGTTATTTCTTCTCGACACATATTTGGGGGTAATTCTTCATCATAAAACAGAACATCTTGCTTATAGAATAATATTAACTGACTGATTAACTGTAAATTTCTGTTCTTATTATCTAATCAGAGTCTTTACAATGGGGAAAGATTCTTCTAAGACATCAGTTCCCAACTGTACTGTCAAAATACCCTGGTTCATGTTCTTTCTGCAAGTAATTAAAAAAAGAAAAAGCTCAACAAATGTAGATGATTTGAGCACTTCACATTTTCTTTCTACTTTGCTTGCTCTCTTATTAAAACGTATGAAGTTGGATCTTGTTGTCATTGTTATTTTCGTGGTTGCTCTGGGGTTTATAGTATACATTTTTATCCCACTGTCTCATATTATCATCAAGTAATATTATACTACTTCATGTATAGTATTAAAATCTTATGAAGTATAGTTTCGTTTCCTTTCTTCCTGCTTTCGTAGTATTGTCATACATTTTATATGTATGCATGTATGAATTTATGTTTGTATGTATATAAATATATATTAAAAACTGTGATACATTGTTAGTATTTTTGTTTAAACATTCAATTATGTTTCAAAGAGGTTTAAATAATAAGAAAAAACTTACGTATCTATCCACCGAGTTACCATTTCCAATGAACTTCTTTTTTGAATTTACAGACCTCCATTTAATTTTTCTTCTGCCTGGAAGACTTCCTTTACCAGTTTTTATAGTGCACATCTGCTGCTAATGAACTCATTAAGCTTCCTTATGTTTGAAAATATATTTTGCCTTTATTTTTGAAAGATATTTTTTGTGTATAGAAGTTTAAGTCAAGTCTTGTACTTTAAAAACGTTGCTCTAGTGCTTTCTTGTATAATTTCTGATGAGGTTCATTGTCATCCTTATTTTCTTCGTTCTGTCTACATAATGCGTATTTTTTTCTGGCATAAAGATTTTCTCCTTATTACTGGTTCCAAGCTATTTGATTATGATGTATCTTAATTTATTTCTCTGTATGTTTCTTGCGCTTATAAAGTAGTTTTTAATACAGTTTGGAAAATTATTGGCCATTATTTCTTCAAATATGTTTTCTTTCCTTCCAGGTCTCCAGTTACACATATGTTAGACAACTTGGAATTGTCCCACAGTTCACTAATATTTTTTTTTTAAATATTTTTTTCACTCTATTTCCTTTTGTTGTTTTTATTGCAATAAATTCACATTCATTAATCTTCTGCAGCATCTAATCTTCTGTTAATCATTTCCAGTGTGTTTTTCATCTCACACATTGTTGTTGTCACTGTTAGAAGTTTAATTTTGCTCTTTTCAAAAGATATCTTTCATGTCTCTATTTAACTTGGCCATCTGGAATACAGTTATAGTAACTGCTCTAATGTTCTTTTTTGATAATTCTAACATTTGTGTCAGTTCTGGGTTGCTTTTGATTGGTTAATTTTTCTCCTCATTGTGGATCATATTTCCCTACTTCTTTAAAGTCTTGGTAGTATTTGACAGGTTGCCAAACATTATGAACTTTACCCTTTTGGGGCAACATTTTTGTATTCCAATAAATACTGAACTGTGTCTTTGGATGCAGTTCAACTGTCTGATCCTTATAAGTCTTGCTTTTAAGCTTTTAAGGTATTTAGGTGGAAGCAAGCAACATTTAGTCTAGAGCCAATTATGCCCTACTGAGGCAAGACCCTTCTTACTGTGCCACTCAATGCCCTGTAAATTGTGAGGTTTTCCAATATGTCTAGAGATAACAGGCACTGTTCCTAGACCTTTGTGAATGCCAAGTATTAATTCTTATAGCCATTCAAATAGTTTTTCCCTGGCCTCTGGTAGTTTCCTCACACATACATGTGCCAAACAGTACTCCACTGAATACCTAAAGGTGCCTCTCAGCATATTTCCGGACATCTTCCTGTGTAGCTCTCTTCTCTTTGGTACCCTGTCTGGCAAACTCTAGCCATGTTGGTCTCCTCTGATTCTCAGTTCCATCTCTTCAACTGATGAAGTCTGCCAGGCTCCTCCTGGAGACTTTCTCTGTGGTTGTTGGCCTGGAAACTCTCTCAAGGCAGTAAGCATGGGTAATAATAGGGCTTACCTCATTTGTTTCCCATCCCTTAAGGATCACTATCCTTCACTGCCTGATGTCCAGTATCTGGGAAACCAGTATTTCATATAACTCATCCGATTTTATTTATTTATTTATTTTGGGTTGGTCGAAGCAAGAGGTAAAATCTGATTTCTGCTATTTCAACCATCTTGCATGGAAATAAAAGTCCCTTCTTATATCTTTAAAGCTGAAAGCTACACACTAGATATTCCATATGCCCTTGCAGATGCCATGTCTCTAGGCTATAAGATATAATTTAGGTTCAGCCAATTCTAGGCACTCAATTAAGTCATGAAATGTGGAAATTAGTTGAAAACTTTACTTCTTTTGCATGTTATTTTTTCCCCTGGCAAGCACAGTGGTTATAGAGATGTGTTGGGTTTTCCGTACTGTCTTATCAGAATTACTGTAATTTTTTCAATAGCCACAGGAGTGTCAAGGGGCTGGGCTCATGACATCCAAGTTTAACTATGCTGATCTAAGAGCTGTATCATGTCCCTAGAGCCAAAAGTTTCAATGGCAATCTCTGGATTCCTGGAGTATTGCCAAGGTTGTGTGTCCTTGGAAGCAACCATTATAGTTGTGAGCTCTAATAGCAGAGGTAGCAGCTTGTCCATCGGCTTCAGAGTCACGAGACTTTGATTCAGTTCAGAGTAAAGTGAATCCATAAAACCTTGATCATTCTGCTTGTTCAGGGCAACATGACAATGTATAAAGACTACCTGAAAATAGGCACTTATAAAAGTGACTGGAGAAACCATCAGAGCACAGCAAATAAAAATCTTAACAGTTTTTTTTTTTTTTTTTAAGTTGGAGTATGGCTATGTTGCATACCCTATGCATTTACTTCTCATCTTTAAAAAATCTTGTAGGCAATATTTTACTTATATCAAATATACCTGGAATAAATTTAGTGCCTGCACTATATTACCTGCAAAGAGAACTTAAATTGCTTGAAATATGTCCAAATGATTTTTTAAATCAATATGTGCTGATATAGCAGCTATATCTGCAAAACACAGATACTTTTATTTGAGCTTCACTTTTGACCTCACAGGACTCTTGCCTTCCTCCATCTCTACTTTTATAACTTTATGCCTGCAGAAGAATGTGGTAAAAGGAGGGCAGCAAGTCACCTCTAGGTTTATCTGAAGAGTCTCAAGTATGAAAACGAACATGCCTGACATATGCCAGGCTCTGATTAATGGTTTTATCTGTTAACCAATTATTACGACAACCACTTGAGTAGATTTTAACATTATTCACACATGAGGACTTGAGACTCAAAAGTTTACAAACCCAATAAGAAATAAAGCTAGAATCAAAGCCAAATCTACTCATATTGAAATCTTATGTTCCTTCCTCTTTGCTATACTGCTTTTCAAGCACTGTTGTAAAGTTATTTATGTTTCACTAGGGATGAACCATATATGTATAGTTATCTTATTTTGAGGGATAAACTTTCATTCATTGTCCATTCAAATGCATTCAATGATATGTAATACCAGGGTTTAGTTTGCTCATTGCAAATAAAAATTCCCAACATTTTAGCAAAAAGTGGTGTTGGAATGAGAAAAAAAATTAAACAATAAAATGCCTACTTAGTGACAATTATCTATTTTTTAAAAAAAGAAAATAGTACCCGTATTAGATAAGATTTTCCTCAGGCTTCAAAAGTTAGTGTTTCTGTGAATGAAGATATTAATTTTTATGTTTTTGTGGTATGATGAAGGATGTTGCAGTGATTCAGCCTGTTCTATGAAAACCCTAATGATGCTATAAAGCGATATTATGAAGTAATCTTTTGAAATCAGAAGAGTCAAGTTCAAGTCCTTAGAGCAGAGTTAGTAGTAAATAAATTTCAAGAGGAGAAAGTATTTCTGTACTTTCCCTGATTTAGATTTATGCCCAATATATAGTTATGCCTCTCTCCTAATAAACTCAGTATTAAGATACTTGTAGCCAACTTTTGCAGTCCTAATAATTTGAACATTCATATGCACAAGATATGCCTAAGACATGAATCTAATTTCTATTAGAGGCTATATTCACTGTTTTTAAATTGCTCTTTTATAATCATTTTGATGAGGTAAATCACATGTTTTGTAATTATGATCATAAATTGATTTGAATAATGTGATGCCTATTTACTACCCCTAAACAAACAAATAGATTTAATAATTGGGTTATGCTAACAGATCAGTTGGGAAACAGAGATAAAAGGGTACATTATTTTCAAATCATAGGAGGCTATTAAAGAACTAGGTGGCACATGAAACATTTAATGTGTCAGAATAATCCCAATGAACTAGAAAACCCTAATGATGCTATAAAGTGATATTATGAAGTAATCTTTTGAAATCAGAAGAGTCAAGTTCAAGTCCTTAGTGTCAACATTGTTATGTATTTGAATGGCTATCATGCAGACTTATTCTCTGCTATTAGAATGAAGTAGTTTGGTCAGAGATAAGGAAGGAGAATATTATCTATCCCTAAGACCCACCAACAAAGAGCTACATTGTCTCACTAAGGAGTGAGCTACTTCCCCATCTCAGCAGGTGTTTGAGCAGGAGCTGCATGGCTGGCCAACACTTTTCTCCAGTGTTTGAGTATGGGCCTGGAGATCTCTAAAGACCCTCTGATTCAAGGTGGCCTTACACCTTTATTGCACTTGTAGCCTTCTGGGGTTCTGGACTGTGTATACAAATTTCTTGAGTAAGGTCTGCAACCTGTCTATAATGTCTTTCTTTCTTCTTAGAAGCTCCTGGGTTTTATGTCTGGCAAGAGATTTGTTTGATTTTTTAGAATGGATTTTCTATCAATTTTTAGCCTTCTCCTGTAAATACTTTAGTTATACAGATGATCACACTAGGTCTCCTATCACTGACTAACACTCCTGATCTTTCCACCTCTGTCTTAACTCTTCATATTTCCTAGCTTCTATTTACCAAATACACCCTGCCCCCCCCCAAGGAACTTGTCCATAATAAGTTATCTCAAGCTCAACGCATTCATGCTTTTTAAATATTAACAAAAATATATAAGAAGAGGCTACAGCCATGCCACCCTGAACAAGCCCAATCCAGTCTGATCTTGGAAGTTAAGCAGGGTCGAGCCTAGTTAGTACATGGATGGGAGACCACCTAGGAAGACCAGGTGCTGTAGGTTTAAACAAAATAAATAAGAGATTGTAAACTGACAAGGTCCTTGCAATCTGTGAGGTCAACTAAGTCACCATGCCTAAAATATATATATGTATGTATATATATGTATACATATATATATGTATATGTGTGTGTATATATATGTGTATATATATATATATGTATATATGAAGACCATCTTAACAGCAAGTCAGAGTGATGTTTCTAAGATTCTCTATTTGAAATAAGTTTTTAACATCAAAAAAAAAAAACTACAGAAGATGAGAGAAATGGATAAAAATGTAAAGACAAAGGTAAAACTCACTCATAATCTACCACTCAAAAGGAAGCATTGGTCTTTTGGCATTTACACTTTGCATCATTATATATATGTAAAAAAAAAAAAATTAAAACCAACCATATATTTCTGCTTATTTTTTTTACTTATATACCATTATATTGTGATTGTTTCTCCCAATTATCATGCATATTTTAGAAATATGACTTTTTAAATGGGTATTTGATACCAGTAAAAACTAAACAAAAATGTGAATCTATTAAGATAAACACATTAGCCGATCATATCAATGACATTAGCCTTTAAAATCTACCTCTGACCCCATACCAATTTTTATCATCTTTCTGACTACAATCAGCTTTTCACTTAAAGTTTCCTATAGAAAGAAAATGCACTTAAAAGCTTCAGGCCACTTATCAGTAATATTTCTTACTATATATATAGTAAACCATCATTTTACTTTATTAATGCAACATACACACTTCTTTTCTGTCAAATAATAGTATCTTACATTAACATAGCCCATTATTTAATTCTCATAAATTTGCTTGATTAGGCAGAGTTGGTGGTAAAATTTCTGTTTCAAAGGTTAGAAAAAGGAGGCTTGGAATGGTACATAAATTGTTCAAGGTCACCTTTTAACAGGGCTGGACAACACTTGCTGGGATGGAGGTTTGAAAGTTCAAACATGAAAAAGGTAGAATTCAGACCAGAGTTGTTTTTTTTTTTTCAAATTCTAATACTCTTAACATATTGCTCCATGGCCTCTTGCATAACTTGGTTTAATAAATATTTATTGACAAAATTACTTAAATCAAATAAACAATTAAATAAACTTAAGCACTCTGTAAACCATGAGTTAAAAAAACAAATTTAATTTATTTAAAAAACAAAACTAACAAATACTTATTTAAATATAATAACTCATCTGTCATTTTACCTAAGCATAGGTTCTCATACTGTCCCCTTTTCTATTTACCTATTGATAAAAGTTTCTCAGAATAAAATGATTACATAAATTCACCTCAACCACTAAGAAAACTTGTGTTTTAATTAGAATATGTGTTTTCCTGAGTATTTTTAAAATAGCAATAAACAGTAATAGTAATAACAATATTTAGCATTTCTTTACATTTAGATAGCCATTCATGTTTTGCAGAGTGCTTGTTATCTTCTTAGCTCCATCAGGCATCCTGGGAATTAATAGGAACTTTTATCCCCATTCTTATAGGTTAACAGTGAATCTGAGAGTTTTAATTGTGTACTGTGAGTGTAGACTTCTCGTGCTCCCTGTAGGTTGGAGGTAGTGCTGGTTAAGGTGCTAGACTGATGGGATCCATGTCCAGTGTGCTCGAAAGTTACAGACCTTTAGAATAATAGCAACAAGTAGATATTAAGCAGTTACTGTGCTCCAGACACTGTACAAAGTGCTTGAACAAAAGACTGCATAAAGTGACCAGCCATGGATTTAACTTCTTTTTTACAGACAAGGGAAAATAAGCTCACCTCTGCTTTTGTTGGAGAACATGGCTTAAAAGTCTGGATCTTATTTAATATATCCTCATGAAGCTATTAACACAGAGCTGTACTTTTTAAACAGATGGCCCTGATCTCCTGCAGCTCGAAGAATTTTCCAGACAGGATAAATTTCTCTGACTGATTTGGCCAAGTTCTCCCATGTGGCTGTTGTTCTAGCAGTGATCTTCCTAACATCCCACTTTGTTAAGCCAGCCCCTTCTCTAGGAAGGCGATGTTTTCTCCTTTTTGAGGATATGTTGTTCTTTTCACCCAAAATCTCCATTCTTCCCTCACACTGCCTGGCTCACAAGGATGAAGGGAAGCATTCCTTCCCTGCCCTCCGTTCTGCATCGTACCCTGGAAAAATCATTATATAACGGAGTCTGCATCTCAGATCAGCATCTCATCCAGAGTTTCTTGTCATGTGATCTAGGCAAGTCACTTCACCACTCTGATCCTCAATTTTCTCAGATATAAAATAGGAATAAAATATTGAAAGGGTAAAATGACGTAATATTTTTAAAACTTGACATATAGCAAACACTCAGTAAGATGGCTACTATTGTTTAGATTTTTATTCTGATTCCTAATCTATACTCTTTCTATATTTCCTGTACTATTTTATCTGCCATATACCCCCTCATATAAGATTGCCGACATAAGATGTTAGAAAAAATTAGTACAATGATTTATAATGGCCTTCAGAGGTCTTTTAAGAATTTAGACATACCTTATTCTTTAATTAATCAATTCAGAACAAAGAACAGGGAGTAGAAATCTTTCACTAGCAACCTGTTTTACTGTACTTAAAATAAATTTAAAAAAAAAAGAATTTATCAATGGCTTTTCAGGAATGCTGCTGCTTAAAGAAAGAAAAACCTATTATTTCAGGTCTTTGAATGAGTCTGATAATCACACTTGAAACTGTGATGTTGTGAAAACCAGCACTATTCCTTTGTGACAATTTAACTCTTTGTGGTTTGATCATCTCATTAATAAATAAGGGAAACACGAAAGAGAGGTGATGATAGAAGCAGGCCTTCTGCTGGAGCCTCTAAAGTCCTCTGATTTACTTTTTTGTCTTCTCCACTATACTCAGTTTACTTACCCTCTTATGTGCAGCACTCCAGCACCTAGAAGAGTGAATACTTAGCACATAGAAGGTATTTAATGCTATTTGGACAAGATCACATTTTATAGATGAGAAAATAAAGGCACAGAACAATCAAAATCTTTCTGTTAAAACATGATGGAGACAAAGCTAGGTTCCCAGACTTCTAACTCTTTTTCCAGCATTCTTTTCACTCTGTTGCTGCTTCTGAAAGAGAAAAGTCTCAAACAGAAAGTTAAAAAAAATTTTTTGTAAGAATATAGCCTTTAGTCTATGGCACCACTGCAGAGAAAATTAGTGTCTTGGTAAAGTCAAGTAAATATTCTACTTTTGAATTCACTTAGATGTGACTCATTTTATGCCTTCTTTCTGAGGCTGTACATCTTGAATTTTGTAATACCTATTTACTCCAGGCTAACAATGAGTCATCCACACTTAAGAATCAGATGGCTCCTTCCTGTTTATGTCTTCCTGTTTCCATTTCCAGGAGGTAATAGTTCTCCACTGGATTTGCTGTTCCTGTGCAAAAATCACTAACCCTTGAGACAGAGTCAAAGTAAATAGCTCTGCCTGTGTATTATCACAGCAATAAAACAAATATATGTACTTTATAGCATTAATAATAGTCACACTTACTAGTTGCTTAGGCACTGTTTTTCAGGAATTTGTGTACTGTATTTCATGTATTCCCATGTAAGCCTTACTATAAGATAAAATAAATTGCAAACATGTATTATGAGACATTCATCAGTTACCAGGAATCATTTAATAGATTCATTTTGAACGAAAGAATGTTTCAAGCATTGTTCCAAGCATTTAGTATATATATACATATAACAAACCCTCCGCCCTTAGCTTTTCGTCTAGTTGGGCAGAATGGTCTAATAGACAAGCAATAATTACAGAGAAAGGAAATTATTTCTTTAACATTTTTGTGCTAGGCACTATGTTAAGCTCTGTGTGTGTGTGTGTGTGTGTGTGTGTGTGTGCGCGCGCGCGTGTGCGTAACTCCTCACAGGAGCACTGTGAGGTTTTCTAAAAGGAGAAATATAGGCAGAGCCAGAATTCAAGTCTAGTCCGCTTAGCTCTTCCAATTCTTTCACATGTCATTTTATCCGACTGAGATCAGTAAGGAAGGAATGTGGAGGATAGGGGAGCAGGAGTGAAATGGTCAGAAAAGACATGGTAGGAAAAATTCCACATGAGTTAAACCTTAAAGAATGTGATTGGAATTAGATGAGCAGAAAGGAGGGAATTCTGGACAGGTCAGCTAGAACTTAGGCTTCAGGACAAGTACCCGAGACAGGACAGAGAGCTACTGGGCTTTTTGGAAATTGGACCTAATTCATGGTTATTCACCAGATGTTTCCATTCAACAGCTGAGCAATTATTCTTCCATTATTATGTAATGCCTAAAAGGTGAATTTTAAGCCACACTTCTCTTGTGTACTGTTACACTGGGAAATTATATTTCTAAAAAGGTCATTTTTGTACTAGATATCAAGGTTATTCAGAGACTAAAACATCATTAATTATCAGGCAAACACCCAGAGCTTCATGAAATAGAAGGGATATTTCTACTGCAGAAAGTTCTCTCATTGGCTAGCAGGAATCTGCAATATGGCATAGTGGAAACAAGTATACTCTTCTGCACTGGAAACTAGACTACTTGACATCCAGTCCTGGCTTTTTACTAAGTACCATATTTGAATGTCTTTGAATAAATCTCCTTACCTGGTAAATCATTCCATAAGACTTGTACCTATGAAATGTCCGAGTTGAACTGTGTTCTAGGATGTACTCTTCTAAATCATTCGTTACAAATTCTTGTGAAACAGTTACATAGCATATAACCTTCTTATAGATTCACAATGCAAATGATTACAGTGAAGGCTCTGAAGAGCCCTGTAGTAAACAAACATTGTTTAATCCAGCATTTAAATAGTTATTCAGTGACAGAACACAGTTCAGGAAATGTGCCACTATGTATTCTGTATCGAACAGAAATTCCTACCAGTTCTGGAATATTCAATTTGCTTTTAAATGTGATTTATAGGTTGCATCTATCATACTCCTCTAAGCAACTGAGGTTTTAAATTGCACAAGGACTTCATAAAGCTCCTGTAATGTTATACCGTCTGCCTTTCTTCCTTCTCAGTTTTCTGGATGTAAATCAAAGTGTTTTATATAACTCCAAAGGCAGTGAGGTAGGGAGAAGAGGAGGTATAATGTTTTTGGTTCACTTGCTGAGTAACCATCTGAGAAGTGAGTTAAGGATGCAGCTATCAACCCTTTGGAAGGCTTCAGGTTATACTCTGAGCTAATTCTTCAGCACAATCATAGTGATACAACCTCCGATATAACTGAGTATTGAAGGTGACCTCTGAGTTTGTTGTGTCAAGATCAAATAATAGTTCAAAATGGTTAACTTCATTATTCTATAATGAGAGATCTTTGCCAGGAACTTCACTAGCCACCAGTGACCATGGTCATTAAGATGGGTTCCTGCCCTCTGGCAGCTCAGGCCACTGGGGGAGACACAAACATGCACGGTAACAGCACGATTCTATAATTTCTTTGAATTAGAGTCTGTATGGAGTACAATAGCAACATGAAATGTTGGACTATGACTAAGAGATATTTAGTCAAGTCCCTTTTTCTTGATCCAGTTAGTTTAGAAAAAAAGAAATTGTTCTTGTGTTTGTGGCCAATTACCTTTCTGTCTTGACTAGCATAATGATGATGATGATGAAAGAGTAGGCATGATGAGACATTATGAGAGGTGAAGCTATTTTACTTAACCCCCGTGCGAAGATCATTGATCTTCTCAGAACAAGTAGATAGCTCGCTAACAACTAATGCAAATGAACTTCCATTTACATCACTTTTTAAAGAGATTTTTATCAGTGAGTAGAAAGTTAAATTCCTCAGCACAGTCCAGAAGCACAGGTACCAGGCTTTCTTCGTTTCTATTCTTAATTTACCTACCAAACAGCAGAGTTTTCCCCAAGGGATCTTGGTTTATCATGTCGGGTTAAAGAAAAAAGAGAACTTAGATCCTGAAGCAGAAAGTCCTCAGCATATGAGTGACACCTTGAGAAGCAAGGAGGGGAGGAGTGGCTTGAGCAAGGCCACCCATCTGGTCAGGGACAGAGTTGTGAATGAGATCTAGGGTTTCTGAACCCCATTTCAGCACATTCTCTTCTACTTCTACCAATGATGTCTCAGGATACTTGTGAACATTTACAGTTTTTATCAATTGAATTTTATATTTTACTAAAATAAAGTATTGGGCGGACCTTAAACAAAAAAAAAGAATCACAAACTAACAACACACCTAGTCACAAGACAGACATTTTAAGTTTACCATACCCAACACAGACAACATATCTGCCAATGATTTTATCATCAAAACCCCCCAAAACATACAAATAATTGGGATTATTTTACTAATTTCTAAGTAATTTCCAAGAACATGCCGGAACAGGTCCATGGTGAGCAATCAACAAATTTTGGCCAACAGACTAAATCAAAACAGTGAATCATGTCACTGTTAGTTTTCTCTCAGACAAAAGTATTACAAGAACCCAAAAGTAAAGGAGACAGTGCAATGCTTGAAAAGGATACTGAGATAAGTATTAATTTAAGCAGCAACCCTGCACCGTGCCAAGCACTCACTGGGTAAACAAGATCCCATTTCATTCTCACAACAGCTCTATAAAATAAACTCTCATTTTTGATCAGACGAATCTTGACTTAAGCTGAAAAACCTCTCTAGACTTTAATTTCCTCATCTATAAAACAAGGATAATGATAAAACCTATTCCCTCGTAGAGTTCTTGTGAGAACTTGAAATAATGGCTCTGAACTGCTTAGCAGAGAGCCCAGCACATAGTAGTTGCTAAATAAAAGTAGCTCCTAATACGATTGTTACTCCCTAGTTGCCTCATTAAGTTTTACGGAAGGTTACGGTTTATAATTTCTTCTGCAAATCTTAGAATACAGAAAGAAGGCAAGGTGTGGTAAAAACTTTCAAATTCCTCACTTACAGCTATATTAACACTTTAAGGGACTTTTTCTTATTAAGAAATGATGTCAGAAACATCCTAAATGCCTTTTGATTTCATTTAAAGGATTTTCACAGCTTCAATAAGGAAATGATCAAAGAACATTTCATTTAGAAGTTTTGAAGTTAACCCAAGTTGGAAAAATTGGGGGGAAAAATGTTACTGCCAACTCCCCATGTGGAGAGAACAGCTTACTAATAGGATCCTGCAGACTAAATACTGATTAGTAAGACGAACAAGAAATATGAATAACTGGAGTTTACCATAAAGATTCAGTCCATGTTAGTTTATTCTGGATTTCCAATTAGAATTAAAAAAAAAAAAAAACAAAGAAACATCAAAGTTTTTGGAGAAAAGGAAAAAATCCTTACCAAATTGTTCTCTGGTTTTTCCTTGGTATTTTTATCCTTTCAATGTACTAAAAACACTGATCGTACTCAATTGTGCATCCATTAGCATAGAACTAATGAAAATAATTCCATTGGCACAATAAAAAAAATAAACTAATTAAATCTCACCATTTTCCCTGATCTTTAAATCAGTCTTTTCATTATTCAAAACAAAAGTTGTAATAGTAATCACCAATTACAGCCTTGTGTTTTTAGCTCAGGCTTCTTTCAGGGGTCTCAGTGAACTGAATGTCTGAACTTGTCTTTACTATCTAATAGTTCCCTCAAAAAAGATTAGGGTAAATCACAGATTCCTGGGACATCACAGGGTCAGGTGCAACATTTTTGTGGAGAAAAATGCTGGAAAGGGGTAAGTCTCAGGGTACCAGAAGTGCTCCCTAGTGTCATGTTCCCTGTGGTGTAGAGGAGAGGGCTGGGGATTTGTAGCCAGAAGACAGCTTGAGTATTGACTCAACCAGTTACTAGCTCTGTGACCTTTAAATCACTTCACTGCTTAGAACTTTGGTTTTATTGCCTATAGAATGGGATCACTAAGTTCAACTTTGCAGGATTGCTGTGAACGTTTGCATCATCTGCTTTCTCATCATCATCTTCTCTGAGTCTCAGTGTAAATCAAAAGGAATAAAATTGCTTATTCCAGGGGGCTATCATGAGGACTTAATGACATATGTGAAAGTGTTTTGTTGTTAACTGTCAGCGCTGTGTGTTACTCTTGAAAATAATAATTAATGAACAGACTTGAGCATCTAGGAAACCATTATCACTAAGCTGCAATACAAATAGTAGGACTAACAATCATTGAGGAAAACTAAAATTACCTTTATTGAAGAACTTAGTAATGTCTCCTTACAAATGGCTTTCAGCACTTAGATCTGAAGGTCTGTGGGATGCAGAGCCAAAGATAGAGCACAGAAGGGAGGGAACAGGCAATAGTCTGTCACCACCAGCCCCTTGCAATTGCTGATAAGCAGATTTTGGACTTCAGATAGCCTCTGCTAGAACAGAAAGGAGGCATTCTTTTATAGTGCCAAATTCAGGGGAAAAGAATGATTAAGGTAAACTTATACTCAAGCATAGCAATAATCAAAGACCCTATTTTATTTGTGGTAAGACATTTTTCTCTACTCTTGCCATTCCCTTTCATAGACATTCCTTTCATTCCTGATCATTCTACCCCAAGCAAGATGGCATGGAATAAATGATTGGGAAGTTGGGAGCAGAAATTGGCCTTGTATAAGCCAATCTTTTGTCTTGGAAGCAGCCTGAATCACTCTAGTTTTTAGAAGCTCCACTATCAGCTTCTTGTTTTTTATTTTTAGAAACAGACATTTTAAACTGTATAACTTCCACCACCATTTCCCACCCCCTCCCACACACAAACTCATATAAGCATTCCACTGGAATCTGGCTCTGACTCTCATTTCTCCATGTTCTTGAACTTCTTCAAATGTTGGTACTCTCCAAGGTTTGGTCCCTAGTCTTCTCCACTCTCCCATTGCACTCTCACTTGGCAATTTCTTCTAAATTCATTGTATATCAAAAATGATTAAGTTTGGTTACACATAAAAAGCCCGAAATAACAGTAACTTAAAAAAGAACTTGCTTTCTATCTCACATATATATGGTGTCATGGTAGGTTGTCCAGGGCTTGGTACAGCAGTCTACGAATTTATCAGAAATCTTCAGCCTCCTTCAAGTGTACTAATCTGCCATTCCTGGGGTGATTGCCTTGGCCTCAGTGTCCAAAGTGATTGGTAGAGCGTCAGATATCACATGTGCTTTGCTAAAAGTAGGGAGAACAGAACAAGAATATGACATCTTCTGAGTAAGTAGACTTTCCAGAAGTACCATATACCACTTCTGCTTACATTTTATGTGTCAGATCATAGTCTCATGGATATAGCTAGATGTAAGAAGATTCAAGAAATTTCAACCTTTAGCTACATGGCAATGTACTTAGCTAAAACTGAGGGTTCTATCAATTTGAGAGAGAAAGATGGAGGGCCAAACATGATTTCAATGATTGACTCTGAGCTAATGACTTAAATCTATCTCTAGACTTAACTTGCTCGCAAATGTAAGTTCTCATTTCCAACCACCTGCTTAATTTCTTCACTAAGCAACCATGTCAAAAACAAAGTTCATTCATTGAATTTATGTTTAAGGAATGAAAGTCTTCCCATACATGCAAGAGGGGTTCTTTACATACAGAATGATACACCTCCTCATCAGGCTTTCAAATTCTCCCATACACTGTACTCCATCTACTTTTCCAACCTCATTTCCCACCACACACCCAAGCTAACTCAGTAAACTCCAAGAATTCTGGACAATGAATAGTTCTCTAAACGCAAAACATTCTTTTGTAACTTGATGCTTTTATTCATTGTTTCCTCAGCCTCTAATGTTCTTTATTTCACCTTTTTTTTTTTTTTGCAAAGTCATATGTATTCCTCAAGGCTTGCTGCAAATGCCAACTTTTCCATGAAGCCTAGTCTACTAATTAGAACTAATGTTAAACTATCTTAAACTTATTCAGCAGCATGTTGTTAATTACTCATTTATGTATTCTTTACATTGTTCATTGTCCTACAACTATTTTTGCACATGACTATTTCCCATATGGACTAGAATCTCATTGATGTGTGTGTGTGTGTGTGTGTGTGTGTGTGTGTGTGTGTTTGTGTGCACGCACCGGTTTTTTGCATGTAGTAAGTGGTTACCTCGTATATGCTGAACAAATAAATGTTAACATAAAAGTAGGTGCTTTACTTAATCAGTCATGTCCTGAGAGTTAAGGATGTGATTCTCCTCTCTGGTAGAAAAGATGCTCTATAGAGGCAGCATGCAGTGGAGGGTCCAGACCCAAAGGACAGACAGGTCCAGGTTCAGTTCCTAACTCTGCCACTTACTTCTAGGTTACCATGGTCAAATGACTTAATATTTGTGAACCTCATTTTTTAAATTGGCTTTCAGGGTTTTTTAATTTCTTTAAATTTGTAAAATGAAGAGATTAATAACAAATTCAAAGTGCTTTTATTATTCACTGCCAACATATGTAAAGTGCCTACTTAGTGGCTAACCAATAGCAGGTACTCAATAATTGTTAGTTTCCTTCCTCATTTCCTCCTCTTCTTGAATCCCATACTATCAGGTAATAGATAGACCAAAGCATCTTTACGTGGAAAAAAAAATACGCAAATGGCATTTTCATGTCATGTGTTTAAGAAGACAACAATAGTCATTAAAAAAAAAAACTTCTAACAGTTTTATCAAAATAGTATTACTGGAAATTATTTAAAGCCATCAAAAGAGATATTTATTAGTGTATCAGATTTTGAAAACAACAAAAGTCAAGGAGAGAGAGAGAGACAGGCAGATAGACAGAGACAGAGAGAGACAGAGAGAGACAGAGACAGAGAGACAGAGAGAGATTGAGAAAGAGGCAACAAAGTAACACAATCCCAGTGAGAGACTTTCGACTAAGTAAGGAACTACCACCAGAGCCAATTTATGGAAATAATGAACTTTATGATTTAACCATGAAATTACAAAAGCCCCTATCTCTGTGGATTAGCAAAAAAATTACTTCACTCAAATATATATTTCTCTCCATGTTTTATAGGTTCCATATTCTCCCCTCTTGATGTTGGTAACTTCATCTTCTCTAACTAATTAAATGAAGTTGAAAACGGCCCCTTGTGGATATTCCTTCCTGTCAGAATTGATCTAAGTCTGTCCTAGGCAATGAGCCGCTTCCTTGCCAAGCAGTCTGCCTTGATTAACTTCACAACAAGTTAGTTCCTTTAGGATGCTCACCCAACTGTAAAACAGGAAGTCCTGCTCCTCACTATTCCAAATTACCACTCTATGGGGCATTTCTTCAAAACCTAATACCAGTTTTCCTTTAGCAAAGTTGATGGGAATCAAGCATTCATTTGACCTAAGTATTCCGCTGCCACTTATCACTATATCTAAAACTCAATGTTGAAATACCTATGAGCAATGTAAGACTGTTTTCGGACTTTGTTTATCAGTTCTAACCTTTGATTTAAAACAAGAAGCACAGCAGCCAAATGTATGGCCATGATACAGAACCGAGAGGATTTTTATTTATGTGAAGTTTGTATTAAATATTGCTACTAAAATCAGAGGTGGCATGAAATGTCAGCTTTACAAGTTATCACCCAGAGCTTGGGTTCCAAAACCTTTCCTTTGCTCTATGGCTTAACCCCTGGCACTATTGGGAGAAGGTTGGGGTCTCACAGAGCACGAGATCTGGCCAGTCTCGCAGAAGCAGGGAATTGTGAGGCCGTCCCACGCAACATTCAGAGTGGGCAGCTTTTGGTTTCCTCCACAGGCTTTATGGCTTCTGCCGTTGCATTTTATGGACGAGGCATCACAAGCAATCCAAAAAAGTGAAGTCATGTTCCCAAGGTCACAAGGCTTGTGTTCTAAATTCAGTTCAGTTCAATTTAGCCTCGTGCTGTGAGGACCACTTCCTCTGTGCTCAGTGTGAGAGACAGAGATGAAGGAGACTCTTTCTACTAACCCTCAGGAGCTGGAAAAAGAGGCCTACAGGCAACTCAACTACAACAAAGCCTGCTAAGTACAAGAATAAGATCATGTACAAGGTAGCAACCTGGAACAGACAAGGGAATGGATAGCCCTCTCTGCAGAGGCTCAGGAAGGGCTGCCAGAGTAGTCATAAGTTTCAAAGATGGATGGATTCAAATTTGCCAGATGAGTTTTATGCTGATTTCTTTACATCTAGTCAATGCTTTGACTTTTTTAAACAATGTTAAGGAAAATTCTTAGATGAAAAATTCCATCTGCATTGTGTGAGTTGCACAGTGGAGTGTGTCTGAGAGAGGGAGGGAAGATGTTCCATGGACCAGCTCACGTACAGGCTTCCGAGGAGAGGTAACAAAGAGGAGAAGCTGAGGGAAGAAAGCTGAGACCTCAGGATGTGAGATTACTTTTTTTACAGAGGAGGTTCCCATTAGGAGAATGCCTGAAGGACTGCCTACTCAGTTGGGTGGGGTACAGATGTGCTACCACCATTTCTCAGCTATCACCTCCTTTCTGAGCACCTGATAGGGGTTCCTGCTGTGCGATCTCATGGCACCCCATACTAATCCTATGATAGCACGTATCGCACTCAATTTGAACTATGTTTAGGGCCTTTGCCCTAGCTGTTCCTTCTTCCTGGAACACTCTCCTCAGGTGCTTGCATTGCTAACTCCCTCACCTGCTTCAGGTCTTGCCTCAGATGTCTCTTTCTCAGTGAGTCCTACTGTGACCACCCTATTTAAAAATACAGCCTTTACCATAATTCTACCTCATCTCAAAATCCTGAACCTCACTTACCTTGCTCTATTTTCAACTTTTTCTATTGCAATGATCAACTCCTAACTTATTATACTATTTTCTTATTTATTGTTTATTGTTTTTTACTCATTTCCTTTCACTAGAATATAAGCTTCATAAAGGCAGGAATTTTTGTCTGTTTTCATTCACTGATAGGCTCCAAGACCCTAGAATCATCATTAGTTATATACTCCATAACTATTTGATGAATAAAAAAATGAATGAGTAGCTGAATGAATACACCCCTTACCTATATTCTCAATCATTTAGCTCCATGACGACAGGAAGCAAGCCTCTTGTTCACTGCTGAGTCCTCAGCAAATAACACAGTGATTGGCACATAGTAGGTAGGCAGTCGGCACTCTATAAATAATATTGCATTTGATATTATGACTGTTATCTCATATCTGTGTGTGGAAGTTAAATTATATCCTAAACTCGATGTTTTCTACCTGACTAAGAAATTCTCTGTCCTCATTCAGTAGGTGGTAATGGAAACCTTTATCTCACACATGAGAGATTTTAAAGGGACGTTTTCCTTAACCCCAGATCTTCTCTTGCCTCAATCCAGGCCTATAATTCCCATCCAGTTTTCTGAAAATTCATAGAAAGAACAAAACAAAAGAAAACAAAAAACACAAGCTTGGTTTGGGGGCAGCTGAAGTGATTACCCAACAGTCTGGTTTTGCAGTATGTGAATTTCATTACCAACCCTGATCAATCACCATGAAGGATTTGGGGTGGTTATATCAGATGTTTTGGGATGTCTTTCTTCCTTTTTCATATGCTCATGAGAGAAATGAACTTTCTCCAACACCTCGTCTAAGCCAGGCACCATGCCAGCTGACATCACTTGTCAGTCAGTAAATACTTAAAAGAATGCGTTATTGGAAAGTGGGGGGGGGGGGCTTGCTTTGTTTACACTTCATTGAGCAACTCTAGAAAAAAGGGATGGAATTTATAGGGAATAAATTTAGATTTGATTCAGTTCACAAATCCTGAGCACCTACTGGGTTCTAAAAACTCTTGTATATGTAATTCTTATAAGGACTCTGTTGGACAGAAGTTCTTGCCCCTCATTCTGCCTCTTTGGAGACACAGGTATAGAGATGAAAATCACACAACTCCTTCAGTGGCAGAGCCACTGTTTGAACCCGAGTCTATCTGATGTCCACGTCTCATGATCGTTATATGAGTGTTCTATATATAAATTTAAAGTTTAAATTGTAATTGTATATCAGCAACAATGAAATTCCTTTCATTATATTTCTTTTTCTCCACTGCCAGCTTACTAATTTGTGGTAGTAAGACCCTAAAGAGTGAATATCAAAGCTTGATCTACATTTTCAGCTCAAATCAGAAATAAAAGGTTGCAGGGCTATATCGGGCTTTCTGAAATATGTTGATAATATCTATTGATTGCCTGATCAATAAGGCTTGAACATAAGAGCTTTTATAACTATCGTAAAGCCTGGACTATTTATTCTTTTTCATATTTTATTTTCTGAGTATCCAGCAAATAGCATTTAGGGGAGAAGACAATGATTTTAAGAGGATTGATATTACCGGCCTCACCCAACCCTGAAACCTGAAGCACCATTTGCTATACTCTGTCAAGCCCTGCCCGGGCAGGTTCAGATTTGCCTCTGCTTCTCTCAGACGAGGGGCCTGTCATTTGGCACTGCAGTGTAACCAACCTGACAGATTGCTAGGAAACCCTGAGAGAGAAGGCAGGCTGGAGTAGGCCCCATCTCTGGAGACTCGGATGATGACTTGTCTTAAACGATCAACACGCAGGCTTCCAGACATGCAATCAGCTCACGCTGTGTCCCTTGAGGAGTCAGAAGCACTGGAGACAGAAAAAACAGGGAGAGGGAGAGGGAGAGGGAGAGAGAGAGAGAGAGAGAGAGAGAGAGAGAGAGAGAGAGAGAGAGAGAGAGAGAGAGAGAGAGAGAGAGAGATTTGTTGCCGCTGGAAGTGATGCTTCTTCCTCAATTATAATCAAAATGCTGCAGCTGCAAAAAGGCCCAGGCCTTGAGGGCCTCTGGTTGGTGCCCAATTATTTCCATCTTCAGTCATGACAGTGACTGCCTGATTCTTTGGGTATAGTAAAAATTGTTGTTTTCCCAACACTCTCCTAACTCTGAATGAGGGCAGAGATTGAAAGAAGCAATCTGGAATGATGAGAAGGGTATCTCTAAAGAGCACAAAATTGCCCTGCAACATTATTTATGATTAAATGACATAACCCAGGTGATACCACAGTCCACGGCACAGAGTGTATCTACCCTTTTATAAAATGGGAACAACGCTTACATTATAAGGGGTATCTTTTGAATCACAGATAATAAATACCTGGAACAGTGCCTAACATGTCACAAGGCCTACTGTGTGCTCAATAGTCACTCAATAAACAATGTCATGTTGGTTGATGGCCTCTTAGCAAGAATCAACACAGGCTAATGTATTCCGGCCCACTAAGACTGATTCGTTGGTAGCTTTAGTCACCCTTTCCATTGGGGACAATTCATTATTGAACTAAATGGGGAAATAAGTGGCCCTGTTAGAACTTAATTAGCCTGGAAATGATGACTCATCCACAGGGGTGTCGATGTTATGATTCCTCAGGGAGATGTGAGAAGTTATCAGTACAGAGTTGCATTTCCTTCTATCCTGGGGTGAACGTGTTCTGAGTTGGAAGACAGGAATGTTGCACATATATTCATCATTTCCTAAGAAAGACAAGGAGGCCTGTGCTGGACGCCGCTCAGGCCTCTCTTACCTATTGTTCCTAACTGCCCAGGCATCTATAGGAAAAGGGATTGCATTCCAGGGACTTCCCTATGACAAGTACAGGTGACAGACTGAATAACAAAAAATAACCTTTATTGAGCATCTGCTATGTGGTATACTCTGGAGATAAGAGGAATATGAACCTTCACTGTCTCTCATACTTATACCAACTAAAATTGGCAAATGTTAAAAATTTCAGTACAGGGTGATGTAAGAATATATGGGAAGGGCAGTTAACTCCCAGTGAGGAGGCAGACAGAAGTAGTTCTGGGATTGATGAAGGAAATGGCACAGAGTGATTTTCACAATGCAAATACAACCCTAGGAGACACAGATTAATATCAGCCACATGGACAGTTACCTCATTTCCCCAATATGTCTTGCAGAATGGAAGCATAGAACACGACAGCTGAAACACACCTTACATAATTTTTTTGGCCCGTTAAGTATATAGAAGCTGAAGAACTAATAAGTTAAGAAACTTACTCAAGAGCACACAGTAAGGTTAAAATGACTCCAGAACCAGAACCCTGCTCTCCTAACTCCATCCAAGTTCCTTCCTCATTCCAGGTTGCCTTCTCTCTTTCTGAAACATTTATGTATCAGATTTTTAAGTGGGCGAATGAATGCTTTAAGAAGAAAAAACAATCAGAAATTGATCATTTATAAAATAAAAGCAACCGAAGTCAAGATCTCTCTGCTCCCAGCCCAGCATTCCGGTGGGAAAGTGTTTTGAGACGGTTTACTATATGCGTATTTTTATATCATATTTAAAAAAAGTGAAATTACATTCTCCTTTCAATAGTTATAGAAATAACCTCTCATCTCTAGAGTATAGAAAGGGTAAAGTAAAGGAACTATTGGTTGGAAGTTATTGTGCTAAATGTTTTTCCTATGTCACTTCATTGACTCTCTGCAACTGTGCTGAGATTTGGGAATGGTTAAGCACATTTTATAGATAAATTTAGGCTTAGATTAGTCCACTGATTTTCTCAACAACATCCAGCTAGGAAGAAATGAACTCATTTGAAAGTTTTTCTTCACTCCAAACTCTGGGCATTTTGCACCATCTTCTGCCACTTATATTAACAATGGAACATACCCGCAGAGCCAGGCACAGTGGGATGGAGCAGAGGGCAGATTTTATCTAGCTGCTTTTGTTCTCTCTCTTGCTGTGTGGAGAACTGAGAACGAGGTCTCCTCTAATCAAACGGAGGCCTCAACTTCAAGAGACTAAGGAAATTGAGTTGAAGCAGTCTGCTTCTTGGATCTTAAAGTTGTCATGGAAACAGAAGCTTCTCCAGCCCAAACAGGTTCACAACACAGGGGAGAGGGACTTGCTGGTTTATTTTCTCCTTTATAAATGCATTTGCGAAGACTCGGCTCAGAGGTTGGACCAGGGAGCTCCTAACCTTTGGTGGCTTCTTATCCAGTAGAGATGAAACACATTCCCTTTTAAAACTGGAGGTTGTTGGCTTCCCAAAAGAGGAGGAAACAGGCTGCTTTGCAACTTAAGAGAAGAAAGAGACTGCTTCTTTTGTGCCTCAGTTTTCTTATCTGAAAATAGGGACAATAATATTTATCTCATAGGGTTTTTATGAAAATTGGATGAAGTATAAATGTAAGAAATTAAAGCCTTAAGTTTTTTTATCTGCAAAGTAGAAATAATCAGTCCTATATCTCAAGCTATTTACAAGTATTTATTAAGATGTCACTATGTAAAGAAAAGGTACTTTGCACATGACCTGGCCAATAATAGGCATTCAGCAGGCTGTTGTTATTGTTGCTAAATATTTTTATTCCAAAGAATCTTTGACAGGATCATCAAACTGGTGGCCTTTGCCTTCTACCTGCCCCCTATAAAACCATGTTTCTTGTCCTGTGTTATTAGTTTTCTATTGCTGCTATAACAAATTACCTTCCTCTATCTCCAAATCCAGCAATAGCAGTCCTTTTCATGTTGTATCTCTCTGACCTATTCTCTTGACTTCTTCATGGTTAAGGACTCCTGTAATTAGGTTGGCTCCACCCAGGATAATCTCCCCATCTCAAAAACCCTTAACTCTAATCACACCTGCAAATCGCTTTTGCCACATAAAGTAATATATTCACAGGTTCTGGGAAATAAGGCGTGGACATCATTGGTGAGAAAGGTTGAGGGATTATTCTTCCAACCATACCCTCGATAACCATGTGGCACATCAAGTAATGTTTTCTTTTCCTAGTGGCTCTGTTCCTGAGTGTTCTCGCCACTCTTGGCACACCATTAACCAGCCTAAAGTGGTTCAGCCAAAATCGATCCTCTGACCAACACGGAAAACACCCATACTGATGTGGTCCATGATTATTAAATATTACTGCAGTCTAAGCCCAGTTGGGGATATGGGGGTGGTTTTGGCTGGAGAAAGTTGCTTGCAAAAACAACACATGGGCTGGCAGAGGAGGAAGTTCACAGACCTCGTGGAGGCAGACAGGTTTTGGGTTGAGTTCTGCCTCACCACTTGATAGCTCCTGTGACTCTGGATGCATTGCTTGAATTATCTAAGTCTATATTTTCTCATCTGCAGTACAGGGCTAATATATGCATTGCAGGGCAGTTGAGAGAACTCAATGCGCACTTAGTAAACTACTACTCATGCCTCTCTGCTGAAGTCTAGTCTATGGTGTCATTAAATACATGATCATCAAATCATGAAATCCTTGGTCACAAGGTCTAAGTATGATGTTCCTAATCAGGAAATCCAGGCTGGGCTTTTAATTCAGACACATCTACCTTTATTTGAATTCTGATTCTGCCATTAACTAGCTTTTTTTTTTTTTTTTTTTTAAATTTCAGCTCTTTGAGTCTCATTTCTTTTATGAGATCAAAAATACTTATACAGCAAGATTGTTATCAGAAATAATAACAAAGTGAAATTCATTCTATGTTGGTGTTGGGCACTTTACATGCATTATCCCATTGTTGTATGTCTATAACAATCTTTTGAGTTTATGTCATCATTACCTGCATGTCGTAAATGAGGGAGAGGTCATCTACAACTAAGAGGTCATCTACAAAGTTAAGTAACATACTGAAATATACAACTAGGAATGACAGAGTTGGGACTTAAACCCAGATCTCTTCTTTCTCCAAAGCTGGGCAACTAACCCATATGCAGCCTTCCTACCTACCCAGGAAAGTGAGTGAGACAATGAATATAAAGTCTTTACCACATTGTAGGCACGTAATAAACAAAATTTAAGTCAGGTACCCAGGTATCTCACAGCCATGTTGCCCAGCCATGAGAATGAGCTATTTCCCTCTTTTCTTGCTAGACTTCCCCGGCTGGCCTGCCTGGGGCCACCACACATTGAAATGCAGGAGGGGCAGGAGGAATGGGAGAGCCCTTGCATTATTCATGTCTAATTCTACTTGTCTAATGAACTTGTTAAAAGCACCCTGGGTGGAAAGTGTGAGTCTTAATGGCATTTTATAAAAGTTGCTGTGATAAATTAGCACATAAGGCAAATTAAAAACAGCTTATTGCTTTTTAAATTAGGCGATGGTGCACTTTAGCATTTTCCCCAGACCTGAAGATCCACTAATATCTAAAGGAAGCAGAAGCTGCCACAATGTGTTTTTAGGGACTTGATAAGTCTAAATCAATGTGAACCTAAAGGGGAAGATTGTCCAAGTTAAATAGCACCCATAGAAAGGGCGTGTCACTGAGCCCCTCTTCCTCGAGGACACCAACCACTAACGGCAGGAGGAGGAAATGTCCCATCAAAGATTATTAGGAATAGAATAGAGCGCAGGAAAATAAATGTCTGACCTACTGGGGACCTCTGGGAACAGTCTCTGCTCCCCTCCCCTTACACATGGGGACGCTAAGACTTTTGAAGGCCATGTGAGACACTTCCACAGACCCGCATTGAGGATCTACTTAGTGCTGGTGCTGTATTGGGTCCTGAGGATAGAGTGGTGTTTTAGATGTCTGTATACACAGTCCACACGCAAGACAGCTGTACTAAGTGGCACCGTTGGGACCCAGATCCCCTGATTCAAAGCCAGTACATTTTTGAGAATAACAATTATAATTGTAATAATAGCTAACATGTATTGAGCAGTCACGAGCCAGGCTGGCGTTGCAGTGCTTTACATATATGATTTTATTTAATACTCACCACAACTCTTTGAAGTAGCTGCTGTTATTACTATGCCTGTTTTGAGGTTAAGAAAACTTGAAGAGAAGTTAATTAACTCACTCAAGATTACACAGTTAAAAAACTGCAAACCAATATCACCACCCCCCCAATGAATGAATGAATGAATGAATGAATTTAAAAGTTGCAGACCCAGGCAGTCTGATCCTAAAGCCTGCCTTCTTGATGACCACCTGTCAACTTTCCTGATGGCTTTTCTACCTCGGCTTCCCACACTTTACATCCAGGTGGAGCCTGGAGCCAAACCAGAGATGCAGGTACTTTTAGGATCAGAAATACTGGGACAAGAACGGAATGGTAAGGAAACTTGGGGTGGGAGAGGTGAAGGGAAGATTAAAAGCTCCTGATGCTGCTAAGTTGTGAACACAGCCAAAGGGTAACAGGCTGGGATAATAAAATAGCTGAGAATGTGGATTTTGAAGTAACGAGGACCTTATTCTAGATTCTGTCTCTATCACATATGTATCTATGTCCTGGAGCAGGTCCCTTAACTTCCTGAGTCTCTTTCCTTCATCTTTTAAACAAGAATACTGATTTTTACCTTTAGGATTGTTATAATGTTAAATAGGACGATAAAGACAAAGTGCCAGGCTCCCTGATATGGCTGTAAATAGGGGTTGCTGCCATCAGGGTTATCATCCTTGCCGCCTTGTGACCACCTCCACCACCTCCCAGATGCGGGGGACGGTGGACAAGGTAAAGAGCATTGAGCTAGGACTTGGGATCAGGAGACCCAAACTCCAGCCCTAGCTTGCTGCCACTAAGTCATGTATCCTGGGGTTAGTCAGCAGGCCTCACTAGATCTGTCCTTCATCTGTAAAAAGGGGAGAGTACTATATTCATCACACTTTCTTTGTAGGATTGGATCGAGTCACAGATGAAGTAGTGTATGTGTATCTGCTTTGCGATCCATAGAGTGAGTGTCGGGGTCCCCAAGACAGCTCCTAGGGTCAATGATTCACTAAGAGGCCTCTCGGGACTCAGCATAATCATACTCATGACTATAATTTATTGCAGCAAAAGGATTCAAAGCAATATCAGCACAGAAAGGAGCACTGGACAAAGTCCAGAATTATTCATGTCTAATTCATGTCTAATTCAGGAAGCTGGGTACAAGCATTCAAGAGTCCTTCCAGTAGAGTCACACAGGACACATCTAATTTCTCCTAAGCTGACAACAGGTGTAAAATATTGTATGCCGGGGACACTTGTTAGAGACTCAGGGGCCAGGGTTTTTATTGGAGGCTGGTCACATGGGCACCCTCTGGCCAGACTCCCAGAAGAAAAGCAAGGGTTCAGCATAAATGATGCTGTTTATAAAAACAATTTTGGCACAGTGAGCCATTCTTAATAGGAAGTGATGAGAGCCTTTCCAAAATCTAAGTTTCAGATGTCAGCCAAGAGCCACTCTTATAAGCAGGGCTTTTTAAGGCTAGCAGCCTCAGGATTGCTATGTTAACTACTTTTTTGAAAAGAGTAGAATTAGTAGAAAGAATTTTTATGAATATACATTCAAAAAGGAAAGGGGAGATGATAACGGTTCATATTTTCCGATTATCACTATGTGCCAGGCATTGTCGTGGGGGCTTTATGCGTATTGCCTTATATCACCCTTCATCCATATAACATTTCCTTGTTGGAGGTACTGCTATCATTGTTATCATCATCACTATGTTATATGTGACGGAACTGAGGCCTTAGAAGGGTTAAGCAGCTTGCCTGTGTAACCAGCTATACAGCTAGTATGAAGCCATAGCACCAGGACATGACCCCAGCAGTGTGGCCCCTGAGTCTATGTTCTTAACCACTGTGCTACAATCTGCTACACTGCACCTACCAGGGGCTGGGTGCTTCATATGTGTTATTTTGTTAATGCTCACAGCAGCAGCATGCGAATATAGCTGTTGGACTAATTTTGCATTTAAAAACCTGTATCTCAGGAATATTAGTTAATTTATGTCACATCAACCAGCCAGAGGGTGACAGCATCAGGAGCGGGTCTCTGCCCTGTCCTAGCCCCCTTGTCCTGGCCTGGACTTTGTTGAAGCCTTTGGTAGGGAACATGCAGATGATCAAGGTAGAAACGAATCATTCTGGGAGCTTGTACTGAGAAATTCTCCCCATATTTCATTACTTGGGGACAGAGTTAATGGAAGAAGGGGCTGTGTTACAAGTAATTCAACTTTTCCTGCAGTATTTGAGAGCTCTAGATGCTATCTTCAGATCTTTTTGGTTGCTTTGACAGCAGATGTAACATTTATTTCATAAGGAAAAAAAAAAAAGAAAGAAACAGAACCTCAGTGATATTAGAAAAATCTGTTTCCCAGATTTAGCTAGTTTGTCTTGCATGGTGGTTACACTCTAGGGAAATTCTTAGAATAGTATCAAAGAAGAATTAACAGGGAGGTGACAAAATTCACTTCTCCAGAGAAATTGTATGCTATATACGTGTGGTGGTGATTGGTGAGAGTAGGGGATACAGGAGGAAATAGACAATACAGAACTTGAGACAAACTGTCAGCTCTTTAAGGCAACAGCTAGTTACTAAGGTCTCAGCCATCATTTTAGTTCTGCTTCAAACTCCCTCACCCACCAGTTATACATATTACAGGTTTTTGGGCTTTTCAAAGGCTCAGCAAATGCTCTTTAGTGGGGAAAACATGGTACATAAAGCAAGAGTTAGAGTTCATAGTGATAAACGTAATGATGAGGTAAGCAAAAAGATTTATCTTGTTAACATCATTTTGATCTCTATATATATACACACACACATAAACATATGTGTATATGTTTTCATTATTGCACTTTGAGTATTTATTCATGTCGCTATATCGACCTCTGCAAACATCCAGTTTCAGCGATGGTCCAATATTCCAGTGAATGGAAGGATCACGGCCCCCTGCGAGTGAACATTTGAGTTGTTACCCTTTTTCCCTATTATAAAGGAAAGAGTTCTATTGATACATCTGAGAGGATTTGCTCATAACACAAATGTTGTGTTCAGAAAGATGCCTGTGTGTCTCTTTGTAATTTCCTTCCTTTTAGTTATTTTAAAAATTTGATTGCAGTGGGAATGGGGGAAAAAATCTCAATTAGGTACTAAACTGCCTTTACCATCTATTATCACCTTGTCACAAATGGTGGTCTCCAAGGAAAGTGTCCCAGTTTTAGGGGTTGATAGGCTTCCCCTGCAATCTCCTGGGGGAAGTAAAACTAACCTCAATTTGTGACCAAAGCAGTATGAATATGGATTGAGATTTGGGAGTTGGTTCTGGGAATTGGTATCAAATGGATGATGGGTTCTCAGGGCAAGAGTGAATAATCAAAACCATGAATCCTAGATCTGTGCTGCCAGAGATTCCTAACAATGTCCCCTCTTGTCATTTCCTCCAGGGCCATGTTTGACTATGACAAGAGCAAGGACAGTGGGCTGCCGAGTCAAGGACTTAGTTTTAAATATGGAGATATCCTCCATGTTATCAATGCCTCTGATGACGAGTGGTGGCAAGCCAGGAGAGTCACCCTGGAGGGAGACAGTGAGGAGATGGGGGTCATCCCCAGCAAACGGAGGTAAGAATGTCTTTTCTATTCAGAGCATTTGCTTTTCAGCTATCCAAGGAGTAGAGACGAAGAAAGATAAAGATGTGGTAAACTGTTCACAAAATATCTATTTTAGCGGGATGGTCAGTCCACAGGGAAATTGTCAGTGATGACAGGCGACATGAATTAAATATTCTCACTCCTCTTATATTAGGGTTTTACCAGGACTGGTGTCTGTGATAAGGCATAAAGGAAGAAAGAGGATCTGCTTATATTGTCTTCCTGAAACTTTTACCAGTATTCACATGTACAAGACTATGACTATCATCTTGTATGCTGACTTACAAACTCAGAGGACTTATTTCAAAGGTCTAAAATTTACTAGATAATTTTATAGAAAGGCCAGGTAAAAGCCTAATAGCTCTAAACATCTGGTGAGGTCAAAAGACTGGTTTTATAACTGTTTTTTCACTCTTTTAGTTACTTCTGTTCCCCACCCCACCCCACAATGTCCCACCTCCACTCAGATATTTATTTCAATATGTTTCTTAAGTCAAAAATATTCTATTCTCGTGTCTAAACGTTTCTACAACTCTGCTTTTGAAAGGCAGGAATATACTTGAAAACACCCAGCTCCTTCATCTGCCCGGGCAGCTCTGCTCATTACCACCAGAAAGGAAACTTCCTTCCCATGAATGTTTGTTTTGTTTTGTTTTGTTTTGTTTTGTTTTGTTTTGTTTTGCACTAAGATCTTATCTAAGAAACAAATTAGCTTCACCCTAGAAAAGAGATGTGATCCAAAATCAAAGTCAGGAAAAATGCTTGTTCAACGCAGTCACCAACTTTTCTCAAGTGGCAGGTTTCACAAAGGGCCCTTCTCACATCCAAACACCCCAAACCTTTGTAAAAAAAATTCTCAGCGAAGTTGAGTATTGAAGTGCTGCCACACACAAAGTGATCCAGTGACGGAACAAGCACAAACTATAGTGGGAAGATGTAAGAATAACTCTGTGGGACACTGGCACCCCCAGGAAGACCGCTCTCCCATCTCTCTTCACCTGTGACCACACAGCCTGGGGAGGAATGTGGGGGGAGGGCAGCAGGCCAACTGACTGCTCCACAGCTGCTCCCTCACCTTTAGTGAGGAGGAGTGACAGGGAAGCAACTGGAGCCCCAGGGAACCTCCCCACTTCCCATGCTCATGCGTATGAAATTTCCACCAGCACAGTTTTCTGGGTCTCTTTATACCTCTGGGCTACTGGGTAATTGCCTGACTCTGCTTTGAGAGGACATTCCGTGTTTGTACCATGGCTTATTGTGTTTTCTGAAAGATTATGTATTCAAAGCAGTTTCTCTCAGCGCTAGTTTATATTCTGTGTTTCTCCATTTCCATTTACTTCAAAAAAAAAAAAAATGTCAAGGCGACATGCATTTTTGTTTGCTTTGATTTAATTAATCAGAGCTAACCGAGGGGCTGCTCTGTAGGAAAAGGAGCCATCTTTTTGAATAGGGCCTCTACGATGAAATGGGGTGGTAGAAGGAAAGCTATGTGGGAATAGATTCAGCTCATTTTAAAGAAATTATTTTATTAGTCAGAGCTACCTAGAGATGGTATGGATTACCTGGGAATATGGTAAACTAAATGGTTTTTGCACCAAAGAAACATTGTAAAAACCTAGATATGCCCACTTCCTCCCCGCCACAATCCCTTCCACACTAAAATTCTAATTAAGTTTATTTGGAGTGGATCCTGAAAGCTTGTATTTTTTTGTAAATTCCTCCAGGTGATTCTGATAATAGAAGATCCAATGTTGAGTAAAATTTAAAAATGGATTCAAGATCTGGATGGTGGTGTTAAGCTATGTGCTTTTCAGGCTCTTCCCAGCCCAGATGTTCTGCGTTTCTAACTAATTTTTCAATAGTCCTCATGTGTTCTGCTACACAGTCACTTCCCCCATTGAGGACCATTCTCAGTGCTAATCCTCTTGTAATTTTCCACCTGCTGGTGGTCATTCTTAAGATGGCTGTCTCTCCTATTTTGGATGAAAACCAGTTTAACAACCATTCTACAGCTGGCCTGAGAAAGAAGTTTGTCTAATGAGTCTAATACTGATATTTATTTAGGGTGTAGTAGTTGCCCCCTCTGCGTGTGTGTGTGTGAGTGTGTGTGTGTGTGTGTGTGTGTGTGTGTGTGTGAGTGTGACTGTAAATAAATTTCTCTCAAATTTTCTTCTTGGAATTTCAGTTCTTTCCAAAAATGTAACAATTAGTTTTATATGTTTATAAAAGTAACACAATCCATTGTAGAAAAGTGGAAAATTTAGGAAAGCATAAAGAAAAAAAAATCACTTAAAATCACATCCCACAAAGAGCTTTTTGCACTTATCTTACTGCAATTTAAAAGCTGTCATGAGCCTCCCCTGGGCCTCTTTAATGCTTTACTTCTAAACGAGGCTCCCTCATTTCACCCTGCATTCAGCTTCCTCAACTATAGCTCAGAATAAATGAAAGCTAGTACAAATATGATTTACTATTAGATTGTGGGTATTTTTTCACTTCTTAATTCGTCTCTAGCTCCTTTTCTGAGTATAGTTCTGCTAGTAGAGCTGATCTGGAAAAATCTCATAATGGATAGTGTCAGTGTGTGACTTCACCTTTCACAAAAACGTTTTCTTTTGTGATTCTATTTAATCATCCCAATGAAACCAAGATGAAGGATATGAAAATTGCCTTCCCCTCATTTTTTGAAGATGATAAATTTGATTTACCAAAATACTCCCAGGACATGCAAGACACTGTTCTAAGCCCTTTACAATTAACTTATTAAAACCTCATCACAACCCTATAAGGGCGATACTATTATTATTCCCATTTTATAAATCAAGAGGTCGAGGAATAGAGAGGTTACATAACTTGCTTAAAACTGCCCAGCTAGTAAGTGACAGAACTGGGATTTGAATCCAGGATACAGAATTGATGTTCTTAATTCACATGCAATCCTATCTCCCAACAAAAATCACAAAATAAGACCTGACAAAATTTAATTCAGCAAGCATTGCTTGAACAGCATCTGTGTGCCAAGTGATGTCATCAAGTCCCTGACTGGAGCCCAACATTTAGGGGACAGCTACACTGTGATTAGAGCAATGAGGGCTGTAGTGTAATGTAAATAAAGGTACTGTCCCACTCTGCCAGGGTTGTAACATAACAGTCAACCACAGACTGGGGGGCTTAAACAATGAACATTTATTTCTCACAGTTCTGGAGGCTGAGGAGCCCAAATTCAAAGTGCTGGCTAATTGGGTTCTCGGTGAGGGCCCTCTTCCTGGTTGACAGATGGCCTTCTTGCTATATCCTCACATGGCTGAGAGAGATTGTTTTTTTCTTGTTTCTTCTTAAAAGGCTCTAATCATATGCATAATGGCTCCACCCTCTGATTTAATTATCTCCAAAGGCCCCACCTCCAATACCATCACATTGGGGATTAGGGCTTTAACTGATTAATGTTGGGGGTGGGGCACAAAAATGTTCAGTCCATACCAGGTATCAAGAGAAGTAAAAGTAGAGATAGAGGGGGAAAATATTAAAATCATTTCTCAAATTTAATTAATTAATTAATTAATTAAAAAGAGAAGTAAAAGGGAAGCAGACAGAGATAAATTTCATCTGTTGATAGCATTGACTATTGTGCCAGGTGCTTTCAAATACATGATTTCGTTTAATCCTCACAAAAGCATCATAAAGAAACCGAGGGTCAGAGAAGTCCAGTTACTAGTCACTTGCCCAAGGATGCACAGCCAGCCACTAGCTGAACCCAGGTTTCTCAGGTAACAAGACCAGGTGGCTTTGCGCTACACCAAGTGTCTACTAGGAGCCTTACTGTATATCAGAAACTGTGCCAAATAGTTTTCTTGTATTATCTCATTTAATATTCACTATAATTTTTTGAAATCTGTGTTAATATTCTAATTTTACCAACATGAAACCTGAGATCCTAAGAGGTTAACTGACCTGCCCAAGTCACAGAGCTAGTAAGTCATAGATGCAGAATTCAAACCCAGGCTTGTGTGATTTCAAAACCTGGGCTCTCAGCATAGAATTTGCTTTCTGAGACTACATAGTTTATGAGTGGTCAAGCTAGGATTTTTTTTTCACAGTCTCTTAATCTAAGTATCTATTTATTGCCCCACAGTGACTGGCCACCTGGGCTCTCAGATGACAGCTAATAGCTGGCCCTGCAGGGTTTACTCACCTAGCCTTTACGGTGAGCCTGTGGCCAGTAACATAGATGGCATTTCGACTCTCCCTGCAACAAGGCCTTGGAGCACAGGCAACGGAACACCCAGCACCAAATGGTGTTCCCACCAACCACTGCTCAAAGCCTGATGTCATTTTGTGTTTGGCCAGAACCTGAAAATGCCAGATGGGAATTGGGTGAAAGGGCAGAGGGAGACAGTTGGGCTCATTAAAGCATGACCATTTGGTACTCTCTGGAGATGCTAGGTGTCAGAACTGATTGCTCAAATTTTGCCATCCTGTTTACATTTTCAGTATTTTGGTCAGTGACCAAACTAGGGTGGAGAGGATTATTTCTGCTTAAACAATCTAATTAATTGTTTGCCTCTCTTGAGTGTGAGAGAAATGCGGCAGTCCTTCTCATTGCGATTCAGGCTTTCTATACAGGTGGTCCACTGTTTCCTTAGGTAAAGGTCTATGGACCTCAATATCATCTATTTCTGCCAGAGAAGTCCTACTTAGTAAAATAATTAGAGAATGTGATGTGAAATTTACCAAGTAAAACTATTGAAATGGTAAACAACTTTTAATCAGAAACACTGGTCGTTTGTAAATTCTCTGAGCCTTAGTTTTCACATTCAGGTCAAGAACTTGTATCCTCCTTAAGGGCTGATTCATTCATTCATTCATTCATTTATTCATTCAACAAAGATTCTCTAAGCATTTACCATATGCCCAGCTCCATTTTAAGCCCTGGATCACTGCACAGATTATAGATAATATAGATAAAGTGCTTAGCACATCTAATACTTTTGTGCATACTCAAATGATGGATAGTTGCCCGTCTTTAGATTTTGAGCTTTTGGTACTCAACAGAACACAGCATTATTTAGGGCCCTATTCCCCAGCCCCAATTTCCATTTCAGCAATAAGCTATCCACATGCATCCCAAGAAGTGGTAGGAGAAAGAATAGGGCTGAGGCAAATGAGGAAGAAAAGATAAGCCATAACCACATCTATGAAAGAGAGGCGTTTGCCGAGAACTACAAAAGTCAGTCAATGTGGGCCTCTGTGATGGGAAACCTAGACTACGGTGGGATTTCAATGAATGCGAAAAGACCGCTGAGGAGCGAAATCAATTCAATACTTGTGATGTCATGTTGCAACTAGGTATTTAGCCAATATGAATTTCAGTGTTAAAAGCAAATTTATTCCGAATGTTGAGGCCAGCCTGTTAAGGTATGGTATTATCTCAGTGACTGTATGCTTGAATTTAATTATGGTCTATTTAATCAAAGACACTTGGGACATAAGGATGCAAGGGAGACGAGTGGTTATCATTTGTGAAAAACCCAGCCCGTACTTCTAAGGAACTGTACCTACCTTAAAACTGTGTATGACGCATTCAAAAATCTCACTTTTTTTGAGAATTACCATTAGATAAGGGAGGCATAGAAGGTCCTTGAATGCTGTTTCTCAAACTGACTGTATATGGAAAGAGAAAAAGTTAGCTGTTAGCAAATACATGTTCAGGCCCTATTTCTACCAATTTGTAATTGCGCAAACTTCAAGTCTCAACTTTCCCAGCCATTAAACAGGGTTGACAATACCTATATCAGTTCGTTATTGTGGGGAGCAGATGAGATGATGTATATATGAAGGAATTGTTAATTAATAAGTATATGTTAAAGCTTCAGCACCACATATATTATCATCATTATCATTATTAATGAGACTTTAAACCCAAGTAGAAAGCAAAACTTTTCAACTTCTTTCATGAGTGAACCAAAACCATGTCACCTATACAGTAAGGCTTTAAAAGTTGTTATTTATCTATTATATTGCCTGTTCGAAGATTAATAATATACCATAGCAAGTATTAGGTGTGTGTGCCTGTGCTTGTGTGTGTGTGTGTGTGTGTGTGTGTGTGTGTGTCTGTCTTCTCATCCATCTGGCAATGTTCTTTGCAACACCTTTAAGAGTTAAGGGATGGACCACTAAAAAAATGGCCTAATAAGAATATGTCCTAAGAAATCTGAAAAGAACAAACTTAGGAACCAGGAGAAAAAAGCTAGAATGCTGTGGCCAAACTAATCTACAATAGAATACTGAGTAGAGCCTAATATTATGCATGTTTGGGGTTCTTATGAGTTCTATGGGTTTCTGCAGAATTTATTTGCACAGCCTAATCAAATAACCATGAATCCTCTCTATGCTGCAGTCACTTTGGTGACATCTATTAAACTAGTGTTTTCCATAATTAGTCTGGTTAATGCCAAAAAGCTTGGATAAAGTTGGGGCTATAACGGCAGTTTTAGAAAAATCCGAAGAGATGAATATGAATTCACATTTGCACTTGGATTAAAACTAAGAAAAGCTGAAGGAGCTCGGAGCAAGTATTTTCTCAGTGAGCCTCTTTCCACTTGGCAGCTTACCTTATCTGAAATCTTCCTTGCTCTCCTCCCAACTGTTGTATGTTGGGTGAAAGTAGAAACTCTCACTGGAACATATTGCTTTAATATCTGAAGTTAGGTTTGAAAAATTCTGTTCAGCTGTTTCCACTCAAATATTCTACTCTCATATTGAAATAAATATATTCTGAAACTCCATTCTGTAACTATAGAAACCCTGATTCTTACTGTGTTTCAGCTGGAAACACAAAAGAGCTCTCAGTTAAAAAGAAGTATGCTGTTAATTATTGATCTATGAATAGCTTAGATTTCATAAACCATTAAGTTTCTGTGCTTTTTGTTTTTTCCTCTCTCATTTCTTTCCCCATTTCTGAATGAGAGCTAGCCATATTTAAACAAAAAAAAAAGTCATGTTCAAACAATGCAATGAATATTGTTTCAGTTCAACGGTTGCTTATCAAGGACTTGATATAACCCACTGGAGTGATATATGGACTTGCCCTCGAGGAACATACAGGCTTGCAAGTGTAATGCAGAGTAAACGAACACAAGGGAACAAGAGATAATATAGACATAGAGATACAAATAAGTTCCATTGTGGCATAGAGGAAGAAATGGTCATGTCTCACTAGAAAGGCTCAAAAAAAAAAAAAATCAGATATTTAAATTTTTCTCTTCCTCTTTTTCAACCTTAGCCTTCAAACAGGCACAAGTCCTACCAATTTTATTTTACTAATATTTCTCAAGCCCTTTCCTCTTCTCCACCTTGTTATCATTTCTCATCATTTCTTGTCTAGATCATGGCAATAGCTTCTACATAGGCCTCCTGCTTTCCACTCTCCCTTTCCTCCTTCAGTCTGTCTTTCTCCTTCACCTGGGTGAGTTATTTAAAATACTAATCTATTCTATCACTTTTGTTTTATATCCTCTAATAATTCATGAGGATATTTCAAGGGAAAAATCCAATTCCTTAGTGCAGATGGACACCCTTTGCAAGGAGACCCCACCATCTCTCCAGCTTCACACCTTCATCCTGTATCTACCCTGTACTAGAATCTTCCTCCACTTCTTAGCTTGCTTACATCCTCAGGGCACGGTACGTGTTTTTCCTCCTATCAGAAAAACTCTTTCTGAACTTTTTCTACTAATAAGCTCTTTCTAATCCTTCAAGTCTCACATAAATTGACACTTCCCCCAAGAAGCCCATCCCAATGAGTTCTACCCTTCTTCACCCTTCAATGAGATAGATGCTCCCACTTTGCTGTCAATAGTCTTACTGTACAGCATGATCAGTCTTTGTCTATGTTTATTGCAGCTCCTTGTTTGATACAAGGTAGGCACTCAATAAGTGCTTGATGAAAGCTGCAGGATGACAGGAAAACATTGGATAAATGGAAAAATTCAAGGCTATCTATAACATGTTTGGTTTTAAGGTGAGGATAGTAAATTCCTTAGTGTTATTTTTTAAAAAGGAAGAAAAGGGAAACAAAAAAAAAAAGAAGAGGAAAGTTTACTTAATCTCCACTTCAGGCATTCATCTCTATGGGCTGTAATTTCTTGAAATAGTGATTGATTTATTCAGGCATTTAAATAACAAATACTGGTTTTTCTCCCTCTTTGTTTTAAATACTGTGACTCTCAGTACATATAACACAGAAATATCAAGGGACATGTTAGAAGCTTAAATACATTACACCAAGTCTTTTTATCATGAACAAAGGAACAAAAATATTTTAAAACACATTATATTTGAGCCATATAAGAAGTGTTCTTCATTTAATAAGGAACTTAATCATAAATGACTGGCTGTATAAAAGAGTCTTTATTTTCAATTTTCTTTAGGGTGGAAAGAAAGGAACGTGCCCGATTGAAGACAGTGAAGTTTAATGCAAAACCTGGAGTGATTGATTCAAAAGGGGTAGGTACAAAATAATTGAAACATTAAATTCTCTCAGTTGCCATGGATTTAATTATAATTAACATTTAGGCTTTCAGTAGCAACCTAATTATAAAGCTACCAGATAGTAGAGTGCTGTCAGAAATGTATTGCTAAAAGTAATGATGTGATTTCTGATGAAGTGGATTTATGGTAAATACATTAAATCCTGGGAGCAGAGCTGCTAGTGGCCAGCAGAAATTATGTATTGCTAAAGAAGATATAATGACTGCCATAAAAAAAGAAAAATATAATTTAAGTGTTTTAATTTTCTAAATTTTTTATTTTAAATTAAATATTCTCAAAGGATGGATTTCATAAAAAAAAAAACAGCTGCTCATCGTAAAATATGTCTAGCTTGTTACACATTATAAAGAAAAGATAGTGGTCATGGAAATATACACACGGATCATCTAAGTGAATAAAGTGAATACATGGATTGTTGTGACAGACATAGAAAAGAAGAGAATTAACGAATGAAATTTGATTACTAAAATTAAAATATTTGCTCATATGCACACGTATCTTTTTGTAAATAACAGCTTTAATGATATATAATTTACATTATACCATACAATTCACCAATTTAAGGATGCTATCTAAAGGTTTTTAGGCTATTGAGAATGATGCAAGCATCACTACAATCAATTTTAGAACATTCCATCATCCCAGTAAGAAATCCTGTAGCAGTCATTTTCCATTACCCCCAACTCACCCCAACCCCATCCCATCCAGTCCTAGGCAGCTACTAATCAACTTTGTCTCTATAAATTTGCCTATTCTGGATATTTTATATAGATGAAATTATACACTATGTGGTCTTTTGTGACTGCTTCTTTCACTTAAACGTAATGTTCTCAAAGTTGTACCAAGTATATGTACTTTATTTTTTTCACTGCCAAATAATATTCTGTCTTCTGGATATACCTTATTTATCTATTCTGATTGATGGACATTTAAGTTTTTTTCCACTTTTTGACTATTGTGGATAATGCTGCTATGAACATCTGTGTACAGATTTTCACATAGACATATACTTATTGGGGGCGGAGGGGAATACCTGGGAGTGGAATCGCTGGGTCACATAATAACTCCGTGTTTAACACTGAGGAGCTGCCAGACTGTTTTCCAAGGTGATTGCACCATCATTTTACATTTCTACCATCAGTGTGTGAGAGTTCCAATTTCTCCACATCTTCACCAATGTCTGTCTAAGAGTTTTGTAATTTTACCTTTTGCATTCAGGTGTTTGATCCATTTTGAGTTAATTTTTTATATGATATGAAGTAGGGTTCCAATTTTATTCTTTTCTATGTGAATTTTCCTCTTTATTTTTGGATTGTTCATTGCAAGTGTATAGAAATATAATTATTTGGTATATCTATATTACAATCAGCTACCTTGCTGAACTCATTTATTCTAATAGGTTTTTTTTTCATGGATTTCTCAAAATTTTTTATATACAAGATCATGTCATATGTAATAAGAGAGGGTTTTAACTTCTTCCTTTCTAATCTGGATGACTTTAATTTTTTTCTCACACCTAATTGCCCTGGCTAGAATTTCCAGTACAATGTTGGAGAGAAGTGGCAAGGGCAACCATTCTTGCCTTGTTTCTGACCTCAACAGGGAAGCATTTAGTCTTTCACCATTAAGTATGGTGTTAGCTGTGGGTTGTACAGCTTTTTAAATCTATTTTTAAATGATAATAACCAGTATCTTATTGCTATATTGTAAAATACCTTTCCCCACCCCTCTTTTCTTTCCATTCTCCTTCTGTCCTTTTAAACAAATAGTGCTTATATATAAGGGGTTAGAATTTTTCAATGATTCTCGGTGAAAATATAAGGATAGATCCCCTGTTTGTTTCATATATGTAGTTGGATACATATCAGAGAATTTTTGTTAAATATCTACCATGTACCAAAGGTAGACCTATAGACCATAGAACTTTGAAAGATAGAAAATACAACATAGGCTCTCCTCCTCCTGAGCTTCTAACATCCATGAGAGCCCAGATGTCTTTCTGATAAGACCAAAACTTGTATATTATACTTTTTAAACATATTGTTAAATACTATTAGGTATGCGCCAATGCATAGAATATAAATTCTAAGACTCAAATGAGTATTGAAAGAGAAGCCGTGATCATGTGGAAAGAGAAACCCTGGGAGGAATTTCAGGAGGGTAAGTAACCTAGGTTCTAGTTTCAGTTCAGGAATAAGTCAGCACTGCTCTTTTGAACAGCTTTGAACTACATGAGGAATATCAGACAAGTTTTATCTTCTATGTAGATTGATGCATTAATAGTTTCTACCTGGAATTTTGTATTGAAAATAATTCTAAAGCCATATATGACCTCAGCAGGAAACAAACAAAAAAAATTATCATGATTAATTAGTCATGCCTAGCACAACATTAGAACTTTTTCTCTATTTGAGGTCCCTGGATTCAATAATTTTAAGGTACCTTCCAGTGGTAATACTCCATGAGCCTATGAATTAAGAAATAATGACCCAAAGTTTTCTAAATCCCATGAGAAAGATACATCAATGAGAAGACGCTTGTCCAGAAGCAAAAAGCAAAAGATAGAAGAAAATATGCCGAAGAAAGGAGACACAAACTATGTGAAGGGTTGGGAAAGTTGCATCAGGAGATGCCACTCAGTTTGAGCCAAGGACAAGGACTGTAGAAATAAGTCAATGTTACAGAGCCTTCGGCCTCTGGTAACTTACAGTAAACTCAGCATACACTAAGGAGGAAAACTCTTTGGAATGAGAAAGGTAATTGAGTATATTACATAAACTTATTATTTGCTGGCATCTACAGAGTTTTGTGAAATGTTGCCAAGCTCAGAATGAAAGCCATGGTTACTACCCTGAAGGAGCTTAGAATCAATTAGCATGTGTGAAGCAGGCTATGACAAAAGCTGTGAAAATTCAAATTAATGGACATGAGATGACCAGAGAGCACTTCATAGAAGAATTTAGACTTTAATTGGCCTATCAGTACCTGAGTTAGTTTTCCTGAACTATCCATTGATTTTAAAAAAATTAGTGCTATAAAACACCAGGTACTGTCCTAGGTGCTATGTGGGGCAGCAAAATAAATAAAACAGCAAGGTCTCACATCTCAAGGAGTTCACTAAGAGAAATATAAGCAAGCAAATAATGGCAATACAATATCACTGATGATTCACATAAATTTAGAAAATTAATGGTCTTTATTTTAAATATCAGGAGATGAAGCCTAAGGAAGGTTAACTAATTTACCCAAGATCACACTGCTAGCAGGTGCAAAAGTCAGGTTTAAATTCATATCATTTTTACAGCAGAGCATTTGTCCTTTCCATTTATTCACACTGTACCTTATTCTGTTAGGGGTCAGAAGAAGGAGAGAGTTACCAATTGTGCCTTGAGTATGAGAGAATGTGTCATTTGAAGGAGATCTTGACGTCTGAGTGTTAGTTTTCCATGCATAGAAAACAGCATGAACATGAAGGTGGAAACTGTAGGCATGTTGGAGTGAGGCCAAGCAAATCAGAGGCATCAGATGGATGGTATGGGTAGTGTGATGTGAGTTGTAAAAAATAGAACTGGCAAGGATGGCATGGAAGGTCAAGAAGCTTGTGTGGAAAGCCTAGCAATGAGTTTCAACGGTCATTGAATTTTGAGAGCACTGTGAGAAAATCTGAGGCTCTCCATTTGGAAGTGCCCATGTGCCTTTACAAAGTCTATGTATACACATGCTAAGATAAGTGGATAGTTGTGTTAGTAACCCAGATAATTCCAGACTTTACAGACCCATAAGGTCAACATGGTCATCGATTGAGATGGGTCTCCTTGAGAACCGTCTCAGTTCCTCACTGTAGCCAATTTTTCCTGAGAATATCAGCTAAGTTCCTAATGAGTCTCCATTCAAACTAGCCTCTGGTGAAAACTTAATCAGCCCCTTAATATCCTTCTTCGTTTCTCTAACTTTTTTCATCAATTTCCTAATCACCCACTCTGTTACTTCTTGAGGTGTTTAAGAAATTGTATAATCTTGAGAACCAAGTTATTCTCTGTTGAAAAACTAATGAGTATTTAGAGATTTATACTAAATTTTGCTTTATTTTTATTTTAAAATCCTTATAATTTAAGAAAGGGAAATATATGTTAAAGAGAATATCAGAGGGTTATTAATATCTTTACTAAGTGTCAGCAATGTGCAGTGTATAAGTGTCCCCAACACTTTTTAAAGTAAAGTAGGCTATAGATAAATAACTAACTTGTTTAACCACAGGCTAGAACAAAACAAAGGAGGTAGATGTTATTCAAAGTAGTTGGAGTGTTCGTTATACAACCCCAGACAGCTTATATACATCTTTTAATCACAACAAAGACTTGAAAGAAAATTACTTATTCCCTCTTTATAAATTTAAAGAAACTGAGGCTTAAAAAGATGAAGAAATCTGAGCCCACATCTGACTGATTCTAAAATTCATAATCTGTTTACTACAGCATGCTCTCTTCTTTATTAAAACCATGTTACACTTGTGCACATAAAGAGGTAAATCAAATTGGATTTAACTTTGTCAAAGACTAACTTAGGCATAAACTTAAATCCTGAAAAGAGGAAGCTAGTTTCCTCCATGAGGTATACCTTTCTGGATGAGAAGCTTTCTGAAGTGAGCTTGAGCGGCACACTTTCTCTAGTATGGCCTGCAAATGAGGGGACAGGTCTTGGCAACACTGTTTATTCATTTATATAATAAAGTTTGTTAGATCTCGTTATAAGGCAGCTTGCTGGGCAATGTGGACCAAGATGAGTAAGTCGTGGTCAGAATCCTGAGGGAGCTGGGATTCTAGGGGAAAGAATGAGTCCTCGCAGAAAGGAAGTAGTTAATATTCTGCAGTTCAGAAAAGAAAGAGATTCTGGCATGAAAGCTGAGAGATTTTAATTGGAGTAGGGGGAGGGGCTTGAAGGATTAGTAAAATTTGCAAGGGCAGGCAGTGGGGTAGGAATAGGATGGATACATAGGAAGTAAAACATGGTTTACTTTCTTTGCGAGCAACAGTTTATGAAGGAGAAAGAAAGGACTCAACAGGAAAGTTAGATTCAAGTCAGTTCTGCTGCCTTACATTTTCCTGGAAACTTGTACTTTATCATGTAGATGGTGAAGAATTTGAAGGGTTATGACCAAACTAGATTTAGTGGTTTTCTCTGGGCTTGCACGCCGAATATACCTGTATCATTGCCCAAGTGTCACTCCCAGGCCTAAACTTACACATCTCTGTGCCCCTAGCACCTAGCATGATGTCCACAAAACAGATTTTGGCTCCTCCATCTACCCTTCTTAAAGGAAAGAGGAATGAATGATGAAAGTAGGTTTCCAACAGATCAATCTGGCAACTGAAGGAAAGATAGATTGGAGGAGACATGACTAACAGTGGCAGATGTTTGAATAGACATGGTTCTAGCCTTAGGAATCATAAAGTATTCTGCAGAAATAACAGGTTAGCAAATAACACAGAGAATCTGATGAGCGCTGAGTGAGAAGTGAGCCCAAGGTCTCAAGGTCTCATTTGAACTCAGACCTGGAATCTGTAAGCTTCTCTTGGAGTACATAGGAAAGTTCCTAGAAGATATAAAGTCCAAAGCAAAGCTTGAAGGATAAATAAAATCTAACCAGATGTTAAAGGATAGAAAGAATGTTGTAGAGGGGACGGCAGGTAAAGCCAGGAAAGAGCACAAGCCTACTGTGCACTAGAAAGCCAAAGAAGCTTAGTGTCAATTAAATATAAAAGCATAAGGACAAAGCTGCATGTGTCAGCAGAGAAGGCAGAGTGAAATCAGGAGCCAGATCATGAGGGCAGTGGAGAGTCTTTGCAAGATTTTAGCAGAGGTTAGAGTGCTCTACTGCCGGGTGGATTAAATTTCTAAAAAAAAGAGCAACCCTAGAAAGTAGGATTCCATTTTTAAAATGCAAGTACAACATGGGCTGGGACCATAGAGTAGATATAGAGTGAAAAGAAAGACCAGAAAATATTTACAAGAAAAAAAAAGAATGTGTAGCCTAGAGCGCCCACATTAACATCAGCTGAGGCTCTTTTTAAAAATGGAGATGGCTAGCTCAACCTCAGTCCTGTGGAATCAGAATCCTTGGGGATGGAGATAGGAAAGCTGCATTTTTAACAAGCTTCCCAGAGATTTCTTTAGGCCGGCTAAAATTAGAGATACACAGGCATAGCAGAAAGATTTGGTATCAAACAGCATGACCAACTTCTATCAGAGTTAGAATAACATATCTAAGCCTCAATTACCTCATAGGTAAAAACGGAAATTATATTAAAAGAGATAATATATGTAAAGTACCTAGAAATATCAGTCTATCTCTTTCCCACCCCTACCCCTTCCCCCCCACCCCACACACACCTCAAACTCTTCCCTTTTAAAAGGCTAGACTGAGTAGTTTCCTAAAAGCACTTCTTCTTTAGGTCTCAAATCCCCTTTGCACAGAGAGAAAGGAGGGGAGGGTCTGCTTCAATTTTGCCCTATACCCACTTACACAAGGAGGGGTTTTGACCCGGCGCTTGCCAACTTTGTGGTTGAGCAGGAAGGTAGAGGGGGCAGCAGGACTGCTTGCAGCCCCCAGCTCTGCCCCTGCCCTTGGCTAGAAGTCAGGATTGTTTCTGAGTTCTCTGCCACATTGCATGGCTGCCTGTGGGAATTTCCAGAACAGACCTGATCAGCACTTCTTGAATTGGAGAACCACTGCATTTCATTCCATGAGGGAATTACTCCACACATCTGCAGATTGCCTTGTTTTCTAGAGGTTATTTGTATAAGCATTGATCATTTGCTTCTTACAATAGCCCTGTAAGGTAAGTATTCCTAATATGCCCTCTTTATAGATGAGAAAACGGAAGCTGAGAAAAGATAAATAAATTACCCAAGCTCATAGAGCTAGTAAGAGGCAACAATGGGCCCTTCACGGTGACATATTATTGTGTGAGCAAAACAGAATAATTGATTCTTTAAGGCATTTCTATGTATGAACTAATTCTACGTGTTATTAGCATACCTAATTAGTGATGCTGGGGTTAGATAATATAAATAGGAGATGTATAATTTGTGATTGTAGAAATAATTAGTATAGTTTCATCAGATGAAGCTTTTGTTAAATTTTCTTCCTGCTGTTAACTTAGGATGTTAGGTATTATTCAGAAAACTTAGCTCAAACCCATTTCTACTTTGAGAGTTATTTGTGAATAAATTCAGATTCACTACAGGGCTTCTTTAACCTGACTCTTTAAGGTAAAAGGCCCAGAGTCATATACCTCAGAGTTTGCATGTTTCACTTTGCCAAAATCTTTAACTAGTTCAAAGCTAAAATATCAATACTGAAAGATAAAGATGCATAAGTGACCACCCAGTCATCTGACTTCCTCGTTACAGTAATTATAGCCAGACTTCAGCAAGCAAAAATAATATATCTTGCCTTTTAATAACTGTGGATTTATATGTGTTTGTATGTGGGTTGAGAATTTTTTTGTGTGTATGACAGATCATGTAATGTCTGAAAAGTCAATAATAACTTTTAATATGTTCCCAATATTCATAAAAATACCTAATTACTTTGTCTTTTCATTTTTAAAAAATAGGCTCCGAAATTAGATTTCTGGATTTTATTCTTAGGTTTCCTAACTATGTGATCTAGAGCTAGTTAGCTTCTTTTTCTGAGACTCTAATTTTTCAACTATAATAATAAAATCTAGAGAATAGATAGCAAGTTCTTTGAAGGCAAGGAATGTGATTTGATTTATTTAGAGCCTAAAATGGTTCATGGCATTCAACCAACATATATTGAATTAAATCATATGAGAATAGGTAAGGTAGATAGATAAATTAAAAAGTACAGCATACATGTTTTTTGCTGTAGCTTGTGAATAGAGAACTGAACAATTTATTATTGCTCTTAGCAGAAGATTTTTGTGATCTGAGTGTTAATTTTTTTTCATTTCGATAAATATGTTTTAGATTTCCCTTATATATAGGATATTGCCCTGAGGAGAGAGACAGATGAGTAAGGCCCACCTTTGCCATGACAGAGCTTACCTTATAGTGTGTGTGTGTGTGTGTGTGTGTGTGTGTGTGTGTGCGCCTATAACATATATAGGCAAAGGAAGTTTAGTGAGAGATATGAGAGTATTATTGGAGATTCAAAGGGGAGAGAGGGCTTACTCTTTGTGTGAGTAATTAAGAAATGGTTTCAAAAAAAAAAAAAGGTAGCATTTAAACTAAGTCTTTGAGGATTGAATAAGATTCCAACTATAGAATAATTGCATTTTACATTTAAAAAGCAGTAGAAGCAAAAGTAAAAGAATAGAGATGTCCGGTGACCAGCAAGTATTATCACATTTGACTAGAACATAGAACACATGCCAGGGAGCAGTGGAGGAAGTAAGGCTGAAAATGTAGCTTGAGGCCAAATAGTAGAGGGTATTGAGTATTCCTTTAAGAAGTTTGAGGAAGCTATTCCTTCATCCTCAGGGGACCCTTAAAAGTTATTTGGACAGAGCAGCGATGTTCATGAATGAAGAGATTGAGTCTTGCCCCTGGGAGGATGGATAGTGGGTACCTGAGAAAGACTGGAGTAGACAGGCACAGAGGTCATAGAGGGCAGGGCTGGAGGGCATGGAAGGACTCAGGTCACACACAGAGGCCCCATCATAGGAACTGATTGTCACTGCAAATGGCAATGACAATTAGCAGAGAATGTTGAAAATGTCACCCATGAACATGTGGAGGATGATGAATGAGTTACTAACTGGTAGATAAAAGGGTTAAAGGCAAGTAGTGCAAAGTAACTGTGCCCACTAGGATGACAGTGAGAGAATGAACTTGAAAGAGCAAGGCCGGAAATTAATATTGTATGTATGCTTTTAGGCCTATCCTCAAGCAGATATATACCCAACACCACCGCACCCCCGCCCTCCGCCGCCCCCCGGATAGATTTGCCTTACCTGCCAACTGAAGTCTCCAGCATTAGGTAATTGCTATGTGCTGTTAGAAATTGACACCAATTTTCACATGATACTGAAATAGCCACGGAATTGAACTGAAAACCAGCCCAGAGCAGAATCAATAAAATTGTCACTAAAATAAACTTAAAAAAAAGAAAAAAATGAAGCCAATTTTAGACCCATTGCCAGGTTAAAAGCAAAACGATGATTATAATGGATCCAGTCCTCTGGGATGAAGAAATTTCTTGTGGATACTAGTAATAAGACCTTATATTTGCAGAGCACTTTGATCTGTTATCCATTTCATAGTTGAAGAGCAAGATCAGAGGAAATGGGCGACCTGTCCACAGTCCCACAGCCAATTTCCTTTGAAGACACATGACTATCGTTTCATTATTTAGCTTATTTTACAAGGTGTCTTTCATGTCCAGCACTGTCCTAGCACTGGGAGAAACAAATATATGTGAGCCTTTGCCCTTGCTCTTGGCAAACACCGGAGGATCTGGGAGAGATCTGAAATTCCTTGGAAGCTGGCACTTCGGATACATAGCTGTTTCTCTCAGACAGTGAAGAGACCTGGTACTGCGATCCTAGTACACCATTGACCATGTCATCAGAGACAAGCCACCTCTATAAGATAGGAATAATAAGAGGGATACGGTGAACTTGCTTCATTAAAATGCGAGATTAACCTAGAGACATAGTATGAAAGCTATTAAGTCAAATCAAAATTACACTTCTCAAGGAAAACATTTACGTGTAGCCCACTTGCTATCTGTCAATCATAACGTAATAAGTAGCATGAACTTACCATCTACCATGAAAATATGAAACAGCGAAAAGCATATGATGACTAAGGATTATGATTTATCACATTCTGTGCACTCGAGATCTGTTTAGGGGAAAAGAGGGAAAACAACACTTTCCATGAAGCAAGAGTGATTGGTATGCATAAGTAACAACGGAGAAGCTATAAGAAATACCCTTTATTTGTTAGCAGCAATAACTTACAATGCGAACAGTTTCCACTTATTTATAGAGTTCAGGGAAATTGGGGTGACACAACTACAAAGTAAGAGCTTTCCCAATGGCTGCCTCATATTTGCTGCTAGCACTTGTCAGAATAAGTTAGAGCCTATCTCACTTGAAAAGAAGTGAAAAGCTCACAGCTATGCCATTTGCCTTTCATGTTTTGACAACTTTATGAATATTTGTATGAGACTACACTACCACTTGTTGAAACTGGTATTTGGGCACCCTTGATCTGAGTGATTGTTTTTTCTGGAAGGCACCAAGAAGCCACCATTTCTCTCTGCAATTGGCTTGTGCTCACCTGTCATGAAGAATTAACATTTTAATGGGTTTGCAGCATGTGTTCAGTGTGAATGTGAGAGCTCATCACTCCTCATTCATGAGAAAGCATTCTGTGAACACCTCCCAGGCCCAAAGGAGTGCAAGCCCAAATTACAGTTTTTACAATAAAAAACACAAATTTATGATTCCTACTCAGTGGTGCTTTGTTAAAGGTGAGACACTCTCTTTTTCCCCCAACTGATCCCCAAGAGTGGACTGAACTTTCCTGTTCAGGCAAATTTCAGATTTAGTAAATAAGAGATTGACTTTGATCAGTATTTATTTCTAAACTATGATAATAATATAACAAACATCTATTAAGGGTTATTAATAAGCCAGGCATTTTACTAGAGTATAAGAATTTTTCTCATTAATCCGCACAACACTGTAAGATGAGAACTATACAGAGAACTCTTTTCAAGAAAATAATTCTTCTGGTCTCCCCAGTATTGACTAAACATGTTTATATTTATAAAATATATAAACATAAAATTAATTCAAATACATTATGTTTATAACTCTTATTATCTATAAAATTAAAGCAATTTTACAAATTAAATGTCATATATATATTAGTATTTGTATATTATAGCCACAAAAATCAAACGAAGTTAATGTGATATTAAATCTTCACCCACAATGTAAACATGGCAGTGGCCGCTGTGTGGAAGTTTCTTTGAATTGTACCTGCTGGGTGTCAGGTCTTCGAACACTCAATTTTCTCACTACTTTTTTCTACAGTACACCCACTAGCCAGCCCTTAGCACAGGGCCTGAAGGAGCTGTTAAATGAATAATTATAGACCTCAGTTATCATACTACAGATGCCCTCTCCTCTGCAGCTGAATCCAAACTCGGTTGTTTTCCATGCCTGTCTCACTATGCAAGGCTCAGCTATAGTCTTCTGGCACTATCTACAGATGCCTCCATCCAGCCCCCATCCAAATTGAATTTGCTATTTTTAACCTACTGTGGGCTGAGGAACCCAAGAAACAAGCTTTTTATTTTTTTTCTTCATTTAATAGTAAGTAGGCTCTTCCCTCATGATGAAAGTGTGTAAAACTTTGATGGTTAGATTTTGTGATTTCTCTGTCGACTGCAAAATTCTTCTTCAGGGTTTATAATCCAAACATTTCAAGTTGCTGATTAAATGATAAAGAATGGTTTCTGAACTCTGCATTTAATTTCTGTAGAAAAATTTATAATGTTCATTTACTGCTTGATAATTTATTAAACAGAAGTAGATACTCAGTAGTGCTATATGTAACTGAGGGCTTCTTAACGGTGCGAGCCAGAGCTGCCTCTTGAGTGTCTTTTCAGCCCTTCCTCTGAGCCCCACCCGCAATCTTAACAATCTATCCACAGAATTTGAGAAGGGTGAAAGGGAGAAGAGGTGGCTTTGCGCCCCCTGTTGGGCAAGTCTTTCCTCTACCTGAACCAAGCTTTGCTCTTTCTCCACCTGACAATCTCCTACTCATTCTTTATTTTTCAGCTAAGATGCTGCCTCTGAAACCCCCAGCTTCCCCAGTGCCCATTGCTCCCTCCTTGGTGCCCTCACAGCTTATTGTGCATAGTTCCATCATAGCAATTATTACACAGTGTGGTAATGATTTGCTTAAACTGTGAGCTCTTCACTTTGTGTTCCCAATACTATAACCACACTGTTGCAGAAGGGACAATGTGGGGAATAAAAACGCATCCCACATACCATTCGGCAAGAGCCAGCCTAAGAAGTGAGCTTTGACCATTCCTCTTCCCAGAGAGTTGACCCTATCTAATTTGCACTTTTTCTAATTTGCATTTTCTAATTTTTATTTCTAAACGACACTTTGCCATTGGAGCCTTGAGCATAACATTTGACAAAAATAATAATAATAATAATAAATGCTTATGGAATGAGTATAATTATTTATTGAGCATTTGCCATGGCTAAGTCCTTATATGCCTGGTTGCATTTAGTACTACAATAGCCTATGATGGAGGTTTTAGAACCCCATCCCTTTGGTATCTTTGAGTAATGGATATTGTTGTCAAATGTAGCATCTTCTACTAGGATATGTACTATTTGGCTCCTAAATGAGTATTGATAATGGGTAAAGAGCAATAATATTGTTTATTAAACACTACTTCCTAGGCACTGTACTAAGTGATGCAAGTGCATTTTCTCACAAGTGGAAAGCAATTGTTATGTGAATTTTATGTCCAAACAAAGTGCAAAAATTGTCCCCTCAAACCAGGACTGTAGCAGGAGGCACAGAGAAAAAGTGACAGAAATGTACAAGCAAGGAATCAAGGATGACCACAGAGTTTCTGGTTGATGTTGGGGGAAAAAAATGCTCCCCAGGCACAAGAAGCATGCTCTACGGCTTTAAAATGACAAAGAGTAACAGTGACAGACTCACACAGTGATCCCTAGTGTTTAGTACAGAAACAACAATGAACTTGCTGGACTGTAACATGAGCATGAATCAGAAAGGTGTGTGTGTGTGTGTGTGTGTGTGTGTGTGTGTGTATGAGAGAGACAGACAGAGACAGAGACAGAGAGAAAAATTATTCTTAAAAAAAGTGTTCAAGATTTTGAAGGTGTTTCTAGTCCCCTGAGGTATGTGTATGTGTTTTCATAGCTTTTATCTCTGCACTCAAAAATCTTAGAATTCAAATCCTAGTCAAGTGAAATATCTGTACTTCTTTCCCCTAAAAATGAACCACTGAGAAATCCATGGGACATTCACATCTCTCTAGAACTATGATACACTCTTCTAATGGGCTCTGCTTGTTTTAGAAAACACAGTCAATAGGAAATGCATCTCAAAGAAAATGTGTAGATGGAAGGCGCAGTGTAGACTAGACGAAAGTGCCCAAGACAGAAACCACCTCTCTAATCGCATGTCATATGACATAACTTGCGGTGAGAGTCCTAACCCCTGTGACGTGTGGTGCTAAAAAGGAACTATTAACTGAGGGCCCAGCAGTCTAAGCTGTAATGAATTTGTCTCCACTTGTGAGTAATCCTGCCTTCCATTCAGGCTGGAGGTGAGAATTATTTGATCAGGTATAACTTTACAAAGAATGCTATTTATTATTGTACTTTACTTGTTGGTTTGCCCTCAATTACTCCTGAGATATGAATGCCTCAAGTGACCTCTTGTGCTTTAGGTCTGAAGTTGACATCAGATAGTTGCAGACAGAGCAAACTGTCAGTTCATGAAATTCAGTCATCATCTAAGAAGGTGAAGCCGAGTACCTCTCCTAGCTGGAGGAGGAAGGAGAAGCAGAGAACAGGCAGAGAGAAGAGGAGATATCTTCACTACGTGAAGAACCTTTTAAATCATCTCATTGATTTCCCTGATTGACAAAAGAGGGAGCTGATGAGCAAGGAGGGAACGTGACTTTCCTAAGCTCATAGACATAGGAAGGGCCAGGACCCGTAGGTAGTCTCTCCTCTGAGTTTCCATAGCACGCATAGCTTGGATATTTGCCTACTGTAGACAGTAAGCCCCACAAACAAAGCAAGTTACCTCTCTGAGTCTCATCTGTTACCAGTGGTGCTGATGATGCAACAAATGAAAACCGCAATGAGATATCACCTCAGACCTATTAGACTCCCTATTATCAAAAAGACAAAAAATTACAGGTGTTAGTGAGGATGTGGAGAAAAGGGAACACTTGTGCACTGTTGGTGGGATTCATAGATTGATGCAGCCACTATAGGAAACAGTATGGCAGTGCCTCAAAAAATTAAAAATGCAACTATTATATGATCCAGCAACTCCACTTCTAGGTATTTATCAAAAACCCAAAATCATTAACTCAAAGAGATATATGCACCCCATGTTCATTGCAGCATTATTTACAATAGCCAAGATATGAAAGCAACCTTAGTGTCTATCAGTAGATGAATGGATAAAAATATCTGTGATATATATATGGGAGAGAATATATGGAACAAAGAAATATTCAGTCATAAAAAAAATGAAACCTTGCCCTTTGTGACAGCATAGATAGACCTCAGGGACATTATAAGTGAAATAAGTCAGACAGAAAAAGGCAAATACTGTATGAACTTTGTTATACAGTACGTGGGATCTTAAAAAAAAAAAGAAAGAAAGAAAAAGTACATAGATACAAGGAACATATTGGTAGATGCCAGAGGTAGGGGATAGAGAGTGAGAAAAATAGGTGAAAAGGGTCAAAAGGTAAAATTTAAAAATAAATAAGTAAATAAATATTCCCAGAGAATGTACATATAAAGTCGGCCTCAGAAAAATAAATAAATAAATAAAATAAGGGAGGTGGGGAATAAGGTGTTGAAAAAATAATTTAAATTTTAAAAAAATAAATAAAATAGCAAAAGGACTTTTATTTCAAGTGATGATGTGAAGTAAGAATTATTATAGTCATGGTACAGATAAGGAAAATGAATTCCAGAAAAGGTTAAATAACTAGCCTCAAGGCCACACAGCTAGTAAATTGGATCAAACTTACTAGCAAGAAAGACTCTCAAAAAGAAAATGAGCCTATCAGAGAAGCAATGTGCCTGCCTGGACCTGTCTAATCCCAGGCCTGGGCTTTAATCTCTTCCCTGTGCACGCTCCTCACTTAACAAAGACCTGGGAGTATATAGTGATGCTGACTTCACGCCATACCATCACATACCTTCATTTGAACAAACCAAATTGTGAAATAAACTCATTGGTCTCTCCCTTCCTATCTGTAATAGGATATAGCATGGGTACCCTGCCACGGACAGCTACCTGTCAGCCAATCCTTCATCAGACAATATTGCTTAGACAACTACTATACTCGGCCCAGGAAAATTGCAAACAGAAAATAAAATCATGAAGTTTAGGCTTTGGAGTCTGAGAGAACTGAGTTCGAATCTAGTTTAGCCACGTATCAGCAAGGTTACCTCTCTCGGTCTCAGCTTTCTTATTTGCATATGTATATTAATATGGGCAGGTTGTGTGAGCATGTGTCTGTGTGTGTGTGTGTGTAAGAGAGAGAGAGAGAGAGCTGGAGGGGGAGGATCCAGTGAAATAATTAGTGTAAAATGTTTAACAAGATACACATTGACAATGGTACAGAGAAAGAACTCAATAAATATTAGTTGCTATCACTACCATTAATGAGTTTCCATTCTAATTGGAGAAAAGACACACGTTGAGTTTGTCAGAGAACAGTCAAGAACCCTGCCTAACTCCTTTCACTGGTAGCATAACCTCCCTCTCTTTCTCCATATTTCTCTTGGTGAACGATGGTTTATTCTTTAATATACAGTTCACATTTCTCCTCTTGCTCCCCTCCACAGCAGAACTTTTTCTGCCTTCCTGATGCCTCTTTAGTTCCTTGCACACACATTGTTCCAGTAACAAGAATCTGTCACTGAATTGTGAGGTCCTTTAGAGTTTATTGTTGCTCCAGCTCCTAGCACAGACCTGGTTCACATACGCTCAGTACATACTTGTTGCAAGAATAAATGGATATAACTGCCTACGGTAGAGGAGGAGCTTGGAATAGCTAGAAAAGCCTCTATCAGGCGGTTCATGAGAGATGAGATGAGTAACTGCAAAGTGCTTGGACAGACAGCAATGGAAATGGGGAAAGATGGAGCATTCTGTTACTTTCCATTGTTGTAGATCAACATATGGACGTGAGTGAGAGTCTTTTTCTCACACAGGTAAATGAGTTTATTGTTTTTCTGCTGGCTAAGTAGGGGTCACATCATATTCATGGTAGATATGTAGGCAAGCCGGTGAAGACTGGCCTGAGAGATTGCCAAAAAGGGGAGAAGCCCTTGGGGAAGCTGTGGAAGAACTGGCATTCCTGGGAATGAAGAAATGAAATCAACGAGCAACATATTCTCTGCAAATAGTGTATTACTTCATACTAGTAGAAAGCATTCAGTGTTCTTATAGCCCTAGAGCACCCATCACAGAAATCTCATTATCTGAACTATTTGAAAAGAATAAAGCAACAGAGATTATTTTTCAGATATAAATTATAATATTCCACCAGGTGTAATTTGCCTGAGGAAGTTCTCAGCCATGGTCATTATTATGACTATATGCTGAAAGCGGAGTCGAATGCATACTTGGAATCTTTGCAGGCAGTCACAGAAAAGGCAGTATTGAGTAGTGAAGAGCTCAACTCTAGAGCCAACTGTTTGTTTATGAAACTTGGCTCATGACTTGTAGCTGTGTAAACCCTGACCAAGTGACTCAAATTCTCTATACCTCTGTTTCCTTATGTGTAATTTATAGCCACTAAATAGGAGAGGATGATATGTGCAAAGCAATCATGGTTAATCTATATAAATCACTTTAAAAAGTGCCTGCCAATAGGTAAGCATTTAACAAATGTTAGTTTTTTTAAAATGCCATTATGATTACCAAGTATCTGTTAGTGATTTTGCTGCATTCATTGTCCTGAGGCTCTATTGGAAGTGCAAAGGAAAATTGTAAGACGAGATACTGGTACAGTTAGGCTGAAGATGTAACAAAAATTCTAATATCAATAAGGCAACTAGGAAACTTAAATCTCAAACAGGATGACTCCAGGTGATGAGAAAGGAAGAGTCCTAGAATAGTCAGAGAAGCCTAACCTGGTAAGTGCTCAATTAAGGCTCATTAAAGATAATTAAGATTTGATATCATTAAGATTAAGATAGTATCAGGTTTTTTGTCAAACTCAATTTTGGAGGGAAAAAAAAATCGTAGAAATAAAAGGACCCTCTCAATTATCAATGCATTTAGAGAATACTAAAATAGAAAGGGGAAAAAAGGAATTTTTAAAAATTGACCTTGAATGAAGTTTCAAAATTTGAGAATGATAGAGATAAAAGAAACCTCAGAGATCAGCTGGCTTAAGCAGCTTGTTTTAGAGGTGGAGAAACATGCCCAGAGTTGTGACCTGCCCAAGTCACACTGGAAACCCAGGTCTCCTCATTTTCCTCATTCTGATTCTTGGCTCCCTCTGGGATTTTTTGACTTTTGCCTCCCGAAAGGCATTCTTCTTGCCCAACACTCATCAACTAGTTGGACTTTATCTATGAGTCCTAGAGATTTTGCTTGCTAGTGTTTGTTAGCAGGAGGAAAAGGTGAGAAATTGGCAATGTGACCAATATCTGATACACTCAACGGTTCAGATCCCCATTTCTCTAACACATAGAAGTTTAAAATTAATTTAACATGTCATAATGATGAGAATATCTTGAAAATGAAGAAAGCAGGGAATGAAGATTTTGGATTTTTGCTTCTTTGTTTGGTGTTGTTTTCAAATCCTATGGGTTGTTGTATAAACAATAGCATTTTGTGGCTTCAAGATGAACTTTTGAATAACCCTAAAATTATGAATCAATTAATTGGAGTCACATAGCCTGGCAATTTTGTTTGGAGTATACCACACAAAATGGTGCATAAATTGACAGAGAATGACAAATTATCAGATGTATTACTAAATTTTATTATTTCTAGCACTGATCATAAATATCAATATCTATTTAAATGAAAACTAAATTGCTAAGGGCTTGGCACATAGAAAGACATAGTAGCCATTCAATTAATAAATTTATTAATGAATTAAGTAAATGATAAAAATTATACATTTATTAATAAATAAATGTATGACCACCTAGCCAACAGCAGCATGAAGGTACCATCAGCTACAATAAACCTGAAAAAAAAATTTTTAGTTTTTTCCAACAACTGCAGCTATGACTCAGTGACCACACAAATAAAGTTTCAAGTTGGCAAGGCAGGACAGACTGGAAAAAACTTATGTGTAGTAGACCACACAGTGCAACAGCATCACCTTTGTTGTCTGATTCTCTGGTACTTTCATCCCCCCAATTTGAGGTCATGTCCTCATTCATGCTGGAAGACTTTGAAGCTTAGCAAATAGATTTATACTAAACCTAGTCTACCAAAGCCCTGTATCCAGAATGATACCCCTCCTCCCCCAATCTCTTCGGGCCATTTAGAGCACGCCTGTCAACAGCAGTAGATGATGGATAAAATCAAAATCTTCCTTTTCAGTTGCTTGGAGGAGTGCTGGCACAATACTTCTGAGCTACTCAGGAATAATAGTTAGACCAATGATTTTAATATGTCTCCGGATATGATGTCTTGAATTATAAATATATTATTTTCAAAATTTGTATTGTCTTATAGATTTATATTTTAATGTAATGGTAATATAAGTTTATACTTTTGTGACAAATAATCTTTCTTGGAAAAGTCTTCAAGCAAAGAATTTGATAAGGAAAGACCAGAGCTTAATCTCCCAGTTGTAGGATGTATAAATGTTCTCTTACAATTTGATTAAATAAATCTTGTTCTTGGCTAATAGACTTTAAATGTAGCTTTTTCACAGAAGCCTTACATTATAATGGGGTGATAAGGAGAGTGCTGGGGATGTTAGTAGGGGGAATAAAAGCAGTCAAGATACATCATAGGGACCAATAGTATATTAAGAGTAAATGGCTGCTAGTGGAAATGTCAATTACTACAGATCATTTTGAAAGCAATTTGGCAAAGTGTCAAAAATTTTTAATTATTCCTAATTTTCAATTCAATAATTCAACTTCTAGAAATCAATATGAAAGTGTTATATTCATTGCAACATAGAGTACTTAAAAAATGGAAAATAACAGAAGTGTCCAACAATATAGGAATAGCCAATAGTGGTAAATCCACTTTATGAAATATTAAATTGTTTTAATGTTTACAAGATATATTGATTTATAGTCTTCTTTTCTTATGATGTCTTTTCTAATTTTGGTATCTGGGTAATAGTGTTCCATAAAATGAGTTGAAAAGCATTCCCTCTTCTATCTTTTGGAGGAGTTTGTGAAAAATTGGTGTTTTTTTTATTGTTTTAATATTTAGTCTAATCCACTAGTGAAGTCATCTGACCTTTCTTTATGGATAATTATTTAAATTACTAATTTAATCTCTTTATTTGTTATAGGTCTATACAGAGTTCTCTTTTTTTCTTGAGTGATTTTTGATTGTGTTTTTCTAGGAACTTATCCACTTCATCTAAGTTATCTAATTATTGGTACTCGTTGTTCATAGTATTCCCTTATAATTCTTTTTTGTTTCTTGCAAGGTCAGTAATAATATCTCCTTTTAGTTCTAATTTTAGTACTCTCTTTTTCTCTTGGTCAGTCTAGCTAATGGTTTATCAATTTAATAATCTTTCAAAGAACCCATTTTAGGTTTTATTGATTTTTCTGTTTTTCTATCTTCCAGTCATTAATTTCTGCTCTTTTACTACTTGCTTTAGATTTAGTTCAGTTTTCTTTTTTCAGTATATAAAAGAATAAGGTTAGATTATTGATTTGAGGTTTTTTTTTGAAATAGGCATTTTTATACCTAAAAATTTCTAAGTGCCACTGCTTTAGCTGTAGCTCATAAATTTAGGTATCTTGTGTCTTTATTTTCATTCGTCTAAAAGTATTTCCTGTTTTCCTTGCAATTTCTTCTTTGATCATTCCTTAATTTCAAAAGTGTTTGCTTTTTTTAAATTTCCGTATGCATAGACTTTCTCAAATTTCTTTTGTTAATTACTAATTTCATTTCATTGTTGTGCATTTATTTAAGCTGATGCTTCCAAAGACTCTAATGGTGTGGGAAAATGTTGCCGTTAAAATAATTGGCTTCTTTTTATCGAACTTTACCAAGTGTTAAGCATTATGATAAGTGCTTCTTATATGTTATCATATTTAAATACTCACAACTGAGGCTCAGAGATTAAACAATATTCTTAAGGTCATACAGCTCAATTCCAATGTCCATTCTCATAACACTTTACTATATGTTATAATAGTAAATAAAAGCAAATTATTTACTAAATTTAAACAAAATTATTTACTAAATTTAAACAAAATTTTTTAAAAGCAAAAATACTAAAGGTGATTTGTTTCTCAGTACTAGGATAATAACAAATTTGTTTCCTATTTCTTTCAAATTTGCCCTAAAAGAGGCATGTTTCATTTCAGTAGAAAAAGTTTTTTTTATAACAAACTAACCTTTTTAGTTAGGAAAAGAAACAGAAAATAAATAGAAAAAGAAAATTAAATAGTAAATTTCTTGGAAGCTACGAATACTACTAATATCTTTTAAACTTTTCCGTTATTCAATTAAGAACCACAGAGCTGAAAATGTGAACTATGCAAAAATATGCACGCAAATAACTGTGTTTTTATTATAATAAACGGCACCTAAAACTAAATCAGATTATTGAGCATAGAATTATGAGATAAAATTCATCACAAAATCAAATTCTGAGAAATAATAACTACAGAGAAATGCAATTTAAAATATTATTCATTTGGCTATGGTTCTTATTCTTCTATTATTCTTCCCCTTTTTCTACAGATGTTTGTTATTCCTCCTCCCCACTCCTTATTTTCCTTTTTTCCCCCCACAAGTTTCTACTCATACTTCTAATGGAAATCATCACTCAATGCTTTGGTGTATGAATTTATCTGATGAATATTTATTGAGTTTCTACTATGCTCTAGATACTGGAGATATAGAAATAAAAATGATGTGGTACCTGCTCTGAGATCATAATGTGGTTGAAAAGAAATATGTAAAAATGAGTGGCATTCATTGTGACGCTATTGGGTAGAACACCAAAGCAAAACCTTAAAGATGTGTCAGTGTTCAAGAGATGGACTAAGAGGAAAAGGTTTTTATAACTGCCACCCAAGTACAGCTGTAGAAGATATATCTATATACATTTACAAGAGTACCCTCGGCTAGAAATATATTTGGGGAGGTATCATGGCTCTAACCATGGTAAAGATGGATAAGACATATTTCCTACCTCCTCAACCACTGATTTGATTTCTAACACTATCGCTTAGTTTTGCCTGGTCCAGAACTTCTTATAATTGGAATCATACATAAATAAGTACTCTTTTATGTTTGCCTTCTGTCACTTAGCATAATACTTTTCAGATTCATTCATGTTGTTGCTTGTATCAGACACTCAATTTTTTTGTAGCTGAATAGTTTTTCACTGTATCAATATAATATATTTTATAAATTTACCTATTGTTGGACATTAGTGTTGTTTCCAGTTTGGAGCAGCTATGAACATTCTTATATATACCTTTTCGTAGACAGATTTTTTTTCTCTTGAGTAAATATCCAAAGGTGAATTTCTGTATCATGGGTTAGCTACGTAATTAACTTTATAAGAAACTGCTAAACTATTTTTCAAATCGACTATACCATTTTGCATTCCCGCCAATAGTTTAGTCAAGAATTGCAATGGCTTCACATCCTTACCAACACCTACTATTGTTAGTCCTTTTCATGTTATCTATTCTAGTGGGTATGAAGTGGTATCTTGCTTTGGCTTTAATTTACATTTCTCTGATGACTCATGATGTTTCTCATATGTTTATTGGCCATTTGCATATGTTATGTTGTGTGTTCAATCAAGTTTTTTGCCCATTTTTTTGTTGGGTGGTTTTTCTTTTTATTGTACATTATAAAAGTTTTTTCACTATTCTAAATAAAAGTCCTTTGTCACACATATGCATTGTAAATATTGCTCCCCAGTTTGTGGCTAGCTTTTCCTTTTCTTAATGACCTCTTTTGAAAGCAAAAATTTTTTAACTTTGATTAAATCCAATTTACCACTCCTTAAAATTATTATTTGTGATTTTATGTTCTATCCAAGTAATCTTTGCTTACTTGATTACAAACATATTCTATGTTTTCTTCTAGAAATTTTATAGTTTGAGCTTTTACATTTAGGCTTGCAATCTATCTCTAGATAATTTTAGTGTATGGTATGAATTTTGAGTCAAATTTAATTATTATGAAAAATTTCAAACATATAAAAATGTAGAAAAAATAAAATTATGAACTTCTACGTATTATTCTGCTTCAACAATTACCTATGCATGGTTAACCTCATTTTGTATTTTCTCCTGTATATGAGAATATACATAATAGATATCCATCACCTGAACTATTTTAAAAGGAAGTTGTAGAATTTATAACATTTTTTGTTCTGATTCAGAATTCAATCCAGAATCATATATCGCATTGCATTTGTCCTGTTTCCTTATCTCCTTAATCTAGAGTGAATCCTTAGCTTTTTATATTTTTCATGACATTGAGATATTTTAAGAGGATGTCTCTTAATTTTAACTTGCTGGATTGTTTCTTTATGGTTCACTTTAGCTAATACATTTTTGGTAGGAATACTACATAAGTAATATTTTTTACTTCTCAGTATTTCCCATCAGGAGGTACATGGTGTCAAGTTATCCCACTATTTGATAATGCTAAATTTGATCTTTTGGTTAAGGTGGTATCTACCAGATTACTCCCCTATAGAGGCAAATTTACCCTTCTTATTAATAATTAAATAATCTTGAAGGAGATAAATGTCTTGTTCCCTAACACATTTTTGATTGATAGTTTCAGCAGCCATCAATGACTCTTGCCTGAATTATTATTATGATAGTTGAAAAATAGTGATTTCCTGACTTTATCATTTCTTCTAGTTATTAGTTGGGATTCTACTGTTTTTCTATTGCTCCCTATTTTTAATTACCTAAGTTAGGTGTTCACGGTAATCTTCCAGTACTCATGAATTTCTTTTTTAATTTGAAATGTTATATACTTATTTTAATATTCAAATTGTCTAAGTTTGGCTGGTGTGACTCCTTTTAAACTAGCTTCACTGTCCTTTTGAGATGTCACCATTAGTTTTGTGTTTGTGTTTAGCACTTCTTACTTTCCAGTCCAACAAAATGTTTCAGACACATTTTACTTGCCCTGCTCTGAAATCAGCCATTTCTCAAAAAAAAACCCCTGGTTCCTTTTCATGGCAAATGGTATTTAGAAGACAAAATCTGAGCACCAGGTATGCTTTCTGCTACTGGGTATCATTACATCTAGGTTCCTTTGATGGAAGAGAGGAAATAAACTTTTTTAGAAAATCGTAAGTTTATACCAGATGCTTCTAATTACTATTAACCATCAAAAGATTATTCTTTTCCATCCCCAATCCCACATTTGTGCTTCACCCTTCACTCACAATGACAACCCGTTTCCCAGCAACATCCATGTATTCACTCATTGGCTCATTACTCACATATCAAACGGTTTCAGAAGTCAACTAACCTTAAAACTGGTAAGTGAAGTTTAAGGTTTCTTTACAATGCTGTGTTTAAAATATATTCTAAGGGTAAATAGTCAGAGTACAATGTTCCTCTCATATTTTTTGAAGAAGTCTAATGTGTCAAGTTGTTTTAACTGTAAGTATTTTAACATGACATGCCCACAATGCCATTATCATGCATAAAAATTAACAATTATTGGATCAACAAATATCCACTCTTTTTTCAAGCCTCAAATTGGCTCACAAATATCATAAATGCATTATTGTTCTTTGTTGTTTTACAGTTTGTTTGAACCAGAAATGAAGTGTATTGAAATTGGTTTATCCGTCTTAGGTCTCTTCCAATCTGTAAAGTTTCTCTGCATTTTTGTTTATTTTCTTTTAATTTTTATATTTAAGAAACCAGGTCATTTGTCTTCTGGAGTTTGCTCCAGATTTTTCTTATAGTATAATTTATGATGTTTCTCTGTCCTCTTTGTTCCTGTAAACTGGTAGTTGCATAGAGAGAGAGGTTTGATTAGTCAGATCTAGGAGAGGAGGGTTTTGTTTTCTTTTGTTTCTTTTTCTTTCTTTCTCTTTTTTTTTTTTTTGAGAGTAGAGATTTACAGAACTAGTTTGTAGTAATATTTTGTTCTCCCATCAAGAAATACGTATCATTTGATTGTCTTTTTGTGTATGTGATGTGACCAGCTGTTGATGCTCAATGACTAGATTCGTTAATTCTTAAGAGTGAAAAAGCAACCTTTTTTGAATTGGACAATCTTATAGATGCCACATATGTGTATAGTACATCCATATAGACACATTTCTAGGAATAGATATATCTCAAGCCAACTCTTGTTTTTCCCTTAACAAACTCTTTGTCACATTATTACTTGTTCTTGAACCACACTTGTTTTAAATTCTTTTTTTTTTTTTTTTGTCTAAAACAAGATATATATATTATCAGGTGGTGTCCTAAATTTATAGTAAAAATTTTCCAAAGGGAATACAGTTATTTTAGAAGAATGGAGACAATAATGCATTAAGAGGAAAGAAGCATTTATAAAAGATAAGGAGGCCACCAAAAAGGTGTATCTGGTCTTGGTATAAATTTAAACGTAAATTTCGCCTAGCGAACATTCATATCATGAAGGTGATATTTTAGAACTATGAAACATTTGCAGCTTGAAAAACTAGAACAAGAGGATGAAAACAAAAACTGAAACACACCCATAGTTAAAAAGTTTTCTGGACGAGAAAGATAAAAATAAATGAAGATTTATGTTTTGCTTGTTGTTTTGTTTCCTTTCTTCATGAAGTGTGTATGGTATCTTAAGCCAGTTTTCCAACGTCATCACATCTTGGGGTCAGCTAGGCAATTTTATGCCATTTGACTTAATAATTTAGAAATTCTAAGTGACAGTGATAATATGCTAACTTCTGTATGGGTGTTTTAATGTCTGTCACAACATGAAAGGTATTCATTTAAACAAGACACAACAGAATCAGATAAACATCCATGTGCATCTGATTGCAAAGGTTGAGGAGGGTGGTTTCCTCTCATTCAATTAAATACAAAAATATTTACACCAAATAAAATTGAAAACATGTGATTGTTTCCTCTCATCCCATGGTATGGGGTTTGGGAGAAGGGATCCTTTTATTATGACCTTATTGAGATATAATTCACATAGTATATACAAGTCATCCATTTAAAGTGTACAATTCAGTGGTTTTTAGTATATTCATAAGGTTATGCAACCATCAGTACATTCTAATTTTAGTACATAATTATCTCCCCTAAAGCTAACCCCATTAGCTGAAACGTCTCACTCTGAATTCCCTACCTCAGCACTAACCTTTTAATGGCTAGTCATACAGTGTCCCACCAAAATACTTTTCTTTTTACATTATCATCAGAATAATAACAATAGAATTTACCCCTCAAAAACATGAATGGGTATTGAAAAATTGTAACAACATAACCCACAAAAATATCATTGAAGCCAATAATATCTGATGGCTTAAATAAGTAATTGCGAAGCAGTGAAGCCATGGGAATGATGTCAGGTTGCGGTATCACTTACAAGAGTCAAATGCTAATAATTTTAAATATAAACTTGAAACAGTCTTGGGTTACAGGAATCTGTCCCACTCATTAGAAGAGTAATATTTGCATTCAGGAATACTTCCAAATTCAAATATGACTCCACTGCTCACCAACTGTGTGACTCTGGGCAAGAAACGGAATATTTGTAAATGTCAGTTTCCTCATCTGTAGTATGAGAGTAATGATGGTTCCAACCTCATAAAATTACACTGGAGGTTAACATATGTAAAGATTTTAGAAGCAAGCCTGGCACATAATAACTGCTCAATAAACAACTAGCTATTGTTTTATCACTTTCGTTTGTATAACTCAATTCAGGTCAAATTCCAAAATGGAATTCTTAGACATGCCAACTTGTCACATGTGATTGGTATTTTTTAAACCCTATTCAAAAAATTTCCTGCCACAAAAGTGAGGGATCGTGATTTCAGATACTGTAAAGCAGAGAAAAAATAGCATTGATCAAGTATGATTAATAGAGCTGTAAACCAGCCTTTAGTTGCTTTAGAGTCATGCACTCTAGAAATAGTAAAAGTGCTAATTTATTATTCTCACCTAACACTCGTGTAACAGATTTTCCTTTTCTAAATTAAGAGGAAAATTAACAGTAACCAAAAAAGGTTACATAATTGTATTAAACATGTCTTATAAAAAATAAGAATAGTGTTAGAGCATCATAAACTACATATAACCTCTTATAGTTGAAATGTTTAACTAAGACCCTAAATATGTGACTTTTAAATATGTGAGTGTGAGCTAAAGTTGTGATTCGATTTTGTGTCTGTAAATATAAGGCAGTGTAACCGCCAATTATTCTATTACATTTTCTGTAACTCCCGTACAAAATGTCTTTGGGTAATAAGACTGATATGTTAGATGATTTTATTTTTGAGGAATTGTTATGTAGTTTCTGTTCTTTTAAAAAGTGTGGTGCTATATATTATGTCCCAATCAGATGACTCATGATACACACATTTTCATTCTTGGGAAATGTTAACACATTACAGTCCCTGCTTTGAAAAAAAATAAGAATTTATCACAAGCAACACATTTTTATTTTCTTTTGACCCCGCGAGACAATTTAAATGATATAGTTTGCATGTGGCTGCATTTTGGCTCTCAGAGGCCTCCGCATTGTCCATCTGTGTCTACATTTTAATCCCAGGCTTTACTCCTTTGGCATTGTTTTGTATTTGCATGAAAATTTGTAAATTTTTTTGCATGACAAGTCATCGTAATGTTGAAGTTAAACATCTAACATATCTTGCAATGTCATGTGTCATTAATTCTTACATGGTATTTTTTTCTTTTATTTTCAGTTATTGAAATTTAAATATGCTTGAAATGTAAAAGTAGCATGAAACTGGAGTGATGCAAAAATATTTAATGTTCCTTTAAGAACTTACCATTTTTTAACTGGAAAAATTGGGAGGGGGGAGTTCCCACCCTTGTCTTTGAACACCAATCCTCAATCACAAATTATGATAAAACTATATTGAACATAGGTGCTATCAGCAGAGTAATAAATTCTGAAGTGATACTCCTTTATTCCCTAAGAATGTGTTTCTACTTCTTGAATATAAATTATAAAATGCATTTCTTAACTTCAAAAATTAGTAAATATTTGTTATTTTTCTTAAAGCTTTCTTAATGACACGTAAAATTAAACTCCCTTGACTTTGATGAAAGTTTCTAGTAACTGAAAAAGCAATGAATCACATCTTAGTGCTTTAACATTTCCTAAATTAACATGATGACCAAAATGGATGTTTGATATAGCAATAGGTGAATGATGGTACCAACCTCATTGACAACACCATTTTGTCAAACTTCAAATCCATAAAGGCACATAACTGATTCTCGCCAACAGGCCAAAATACACACGTCTAAACAAATGCTTTTGCTTTTAAGCAGTCACCTCGCTGGCTCTACATTTATTTCTACCAGCTGCCATTGATAAAACCGTTTTAGAATACCCCTTGTCAAATTACCTTCAGAGTCTATTACATTCATTGTAATACCTATGTGGTAACATGTCTTGTTCCTTGGAGAATAGCCCTCAGAGCCAAATCAGTCAAATAAGGTTGACAGTCAAACTGGCAAAACATATTTTTTAAATAAATGAGTATGAAATTACTAAGACTTGCATGGCTTATAGCTTATAAAATGACTGAACAAAGTTCCCAAAGAAGAACCCCAAGCATTTACATAACAGCAACAATGGGAATAAATGAAATTTTCTTGAGTCTTCTATACAAGCATCTGATATTCACTTGAATGAATAAGTTCTAATATATGTATTATATTATGTTTATATATATTATTTTAAATTCAGCATCATTTAAGTGAATGGAGTGGTTTACATTTTTAAGGACAGTCCTTCCATTATTTTCTACTATATTAGAATATAGATAATTAACCATCATATCTCTCTTGCTCGAGTTAATATCAACTTAATACTTCTTTAGTAACAGTCTTAACAGATTTTTGGTTGACTGTGTCCTGACTGTCACTAGCTAGCTCTGTGATATTGGCAAGGGACTCAACCTCTCTGTACCTCTGGCCCTCTGTCTATGAATGAGGGCTTGGGGCTCAATTATTGTCAAATCTCTTTTAATGAGAATATGATACTATAGTTATCCTATCTGTGTATGAAACAACTATAATATCATATATCATAAAATTCCACACATCTCTTGTGGTTTTAAATCCAACCTGAAGTAAATCAGATTCAACTTATTTAAAAAGACAACTAGACACCGATGTCTAGATCAAGTAAAAATCTTTTCTACCTAATTATAATGATGATGATAAAGACAGCATTTGTATAGCACTTTACTTTCCTACTGCCTTACGTGAGTCCCACACCTTAAGAGCTGCTATCATCATCTTCATTATGCAGATGAAGAAGTTAGAGGTTCAGAGAGATTCAGTTACCTGTCTAAGGTGATGGCCTATCCAGTCAGTCTAGTTCTTCTGCTTGCAGTTTAATGCTCTTTTCCTTCATCATCATGTATCTGTCTTTTAATTAGGAGACAATTTTTCCAGGATGTCATTGTTCAGAATTTACAATCCTTGAAAATAAAATCTGCCTTTAGGGATCCTCCGGCACCTCTTTAAACTATCCACTTGCGTCACTGCAGCTCTCTCTGCTTTTACAAACTAGTTGTTTTGTCAGCATGAGTGTGACAACAATTAGACGTCCCCTGTTTTTGCCCCATGCCTTTTCTCCTTCACAGTCATTCAATGACAAGCGTAAAAAGAGCTTCATCTTTTCACGAAAATTCCCATTCTACAAGAACAAGGAGCAGAGTGAGCAGGAAACCAGTGATCCCGAACGTAAGTAGATTCTCAAAGAGAATGTCACATGCAACACAAGAGAAAAAAATCCTTCACGGGCAACACGCATGATGTAGGCTCCCCCACGTCACACGCCTAGGCAAACAAACACAGCAGGTAGGCAGGTCAGGGCTTACTACTGTGACCAGTGTTTGTCTGCAGTCTGGATCCTTCCCTTGACGTGGCTCTTCTTTGCAGAATGCATTGGAGAGCGACTTGGGGAAGCTGGGATTTCCAAACAGCATTGATCTGTGACCAGGACTGGGTCTGATTTGCCTTTTCTATCATGCAACTCTCTGGGGCTTGAGACAAATTCTATTCTGGACAGAAATATTGGATTCCATTGCCATACATATTTTTTGGAATGCTAGCTAATTGGGAGTGATTAAATTCCTTCTATTGATCACTAGCATTTGTTCACTCTTTCACTCCCAACAAACATTAAAAACTTGCCGAGCAGTGAGCTCGTACTGGTATATGCTAAATCTAAGAATTTGTTGTGAAACTTGGAGTACATCATTGCTCTAAGTGGTACACTTGTGTGGCAACATTGACAGTGGGAAAAATGGGATCTACTGAATCTTTCTCTTTTTTTTGTAACTATCTTCTGCTTAAACATTTGAGTTGCTTTACAGATCTTTGAGTCTCAGCCCAGAGAGTTTGGGGTAAAAGTTGTGTCAAAAGAAGAGAAACTGGGATCCAGATTGCTTAGGCAACACGGTCTGTCATGGTAGTATCCATTTCAACTCCACTGACTTCTTCCTTCCTCTTCCGTGGCTGTTCTTCCTCTCTCATTGCTCTCTCTGGGGACTTCCATGCAGGACATCCCCGGATTAGGTGACGACGGTTATGGAACAAAGACTCTGAGTAAGTTCCCAGGAATGGTCACTGTAACTTTTCTTTTCTTTTCCCTTCCTTTTGAGTTTGGCTTTTGTTCCTTTTCTTGAGGGCCTTTCACTCCTAGCATGCACAAGATACGAGTTTTCTTTGTTACCTAGCTGTGAATGCTCCTACAAAGTAATTTTCAACCGTTTTGTTCTGCATGTCAGCATTGAAAAACAAAGTGTGTCAGGCACTGTAACTTCTGTTGCAGTTCAACCTTCCCTTTCTGATCGTGTGATATGACCAACATGGTCCTGATGCTATCTGTGGCATCGCTTGCTCTGCTGCCTTACACCTCCTAGAGAGCAAGAAACCATGTTGAATGAAAGGGCGAGCTAAATGTTCCAGAACAGGAAAGCAGAAATGTACTTTATGTCCCTTCTTCTGCCTTTTCACCCAGACTTGCCAAATTCCATTATTGGGTTGTATGTTGCTATTAGTAAAGGAGCTATTTTATAATCAAAAGGAACATGCATTCTCAAAAAGTTAATACTAAGCTATTCGATCTTCCATAAATAATTCTCTGCTATTAACTTTGAATGATTTTTTTCTGACTTGCAGTGGTCCTGCTTGAAACGTTTGTATGACAAAGTTTTAGATATGTGTTAATATGTTTTTTCTATTAGTGATGTATTAGCTGCATTACATAATCGAGTCTTCATTTTATAGAAGAAAATAAAATATATTAAACCTTTAAATCTTCTAGTTATTAATGCCTTTAGTCTGTGTCTCATTGCACTGAGCAATAAAATATAATAATCCTGTGTATTAATGTACTATGCTATGACTTTTCTTTCTTTAATACTAACTCCATTGTGTAGGCACCAGTGAAATAAGAACAGCATTTTGTGTCTTTTGTAACTGTATCACATGTTAAATTTTTTTGTTTTGTTTTGTTTTAACAGCTATGGGCAGTATTTTTAGAAGCTGTTCATTTCATTTGTATAAAACAAAATAGCATCGAGCTGAACTTTGTTTTCAAGAGCTGTTTACATAACCCTGCGTAATGATACCCTCATCTTTCAAATTGTTACTTTGGATTTTTTTTTAAGATATGTATATATAGAAAACAAAATCTGATCAAGAGTAACTACTGGTCTCCTTAATGTGATGAAAACTTTACCTTTGAATATCTATATGGAATAGGTCATGAAATTTTTCTTAAATTAGCGGCTGAAGTTCAAATATTGATTTCAACGTTATTCGAACAGCATCAAGCACCATCAGAGAGTTTCTAAATTTTCAACTGAGAGGGAAAAGGAAAGCATTCCAATATATTGCTAATACGTGAGCTTCACTAAAAGTAGTTGCTGTTGGAATGTCAAAAATATGACAGAAGCCTTATGCAAATGTTTCCTTACTCTTTAAAAAGTGAATAGATTTCACTAGGTAAGGTCATTTGCCAATTCATTTTATTGTTAGGTATAATTTGGACCTGAGCTGGAACACATCTTCAATTTCTTTTTATGTACAAAGTGGAAAAAATTCTGTTATACAATATCTTGATGCTAAGATTCATTGTTAAATAAAACACTGTATAGTCCTAAATTTCTCCACAGATAGTATAGCTTTGTTCAATTATTTTAAAAGTAAAAATCAAAAGCAAGTAAAACCCTGTCATCCCCAGTTCAGTATAGTCATGTACATAAAGACAAACATTGCTAGGTGTATGCCTGGACTTTCTTTTCTGTAACAGAAAACGAATTTGCACTGATTCATCTACACTTCTTTCCTTTGTAAAATGTAGGAATCCTTTCACAATGTATACACATACATCAAGTCATCGCGTTGTACGCTTTCAATGTACTATAATTTTATTTGTCAATTATACCTCAATAGAGTTTTAAAAAGAAAACTAACTCTACCAATTGGCAAGTATCTATAACATCAAATACATTTTAAAACATATTTTTACTGTTAGGGAATAATGTTATACATTCGTTTCCTTTTTCTAAAAATGTACAATAGCTGTCACTTTTTAAAAAGCTGAATAACTGTAAGTTATTGCTAATGAGCTTCAGAAATCAAGTAGTCACATATTCTTCACTTAATTAACCCAATATACAAAAAGGTCGATTAGTTGATGAATTTATCTACAACTTAATACATAATACAGAAGAAAGGATATGATTTTGGAAATAAAAGCTCTAATTCTTGCATATGCATCTCTGTTAAGTGAGCTGTATTTTCATAAAAAATAGTTTTAAGTATTATACAATATTATACAAGCAAGTCATTCAACATGAATTAGAAACATACTTCATGCCAGGACCTGCTTGGTATCAGGCCTTTTATCTCTTGTCTATATCATTCTTCCAGAATCTAAGAGCTACCTAAGCAAGAATCAAAAAAAAAAAAGAAAAAAGAAATATCAAACTGATTCATAAAAAGCTTTTCAGTGACTCATTTCTTCTGTCAAGATTTTCTACTCACTCATTGAAGCAGGAAAGATCTCCAACAATCTTTTTTCATTTTGAGAATTAGTTTAGGAAGTATTTAAATAGAAACAAAATTCAGGGGATTCCAGGGATCAGTTGCAATTTGAAAAAGCAATATTCGTACAAAATATCTAAAGGCTAAAACAGAGAAACAAAAAGACTGTAAGAAAACTGCCTATTTAGAAGCTCCTAAATTCATAGTCAAGAAACGTTTAACTGAGATGCATACTGACCTAAGTAACATAAATCTGGAAAATCAGACCTATAAAAATGGGTCAAAGTATTTATAAAAAGAAAAGTGCTTAATTGACATACATATTTTGTAAAGATGCTTTCCTAAAAAGAAGACATGGCAATCAAGTAGTAGTTTCCTACAAAATCGAGATAAAGTTTTCATCTTTTTTATCTTATCTGCGTTTTCTTAGTGCGGTTTTCCCTGCAGACTTTTAATTGCCTTTTGCTCACATTTCTAGTAGCCTTGCATGAGTGTATTCCTTTAAGTTCTGGCTGCTTGCCGATGCTTGGTATCTCTTTAATTTGCTGTGCTGTTCTTGCAGAACATGTTTCTTCTAATGCCAGCGATAGCGAAAGTAGCTACCGTAAGTTATTGCTTTGGTTTGTGGTTCTTTTCTTTGCGATTGCCCCGTTGCCTGTAATGGTCATTTCAAATTTTTGCTGTTGTTTTTTGATCACTGCCCTTTATCATCTTCATGCAAAGCAAATGGCTAGAAGTGAAATCATCAATTGATGTGGAAAGATACAAAAGACACTAAGGTCCTCGGCAGACTCTTATGCAAGCAGTCCCAATCTCAGTTGACTGTGGCCTGTGATGCAATTCTCCCAGAGAGGGTGGGGGGAAAGTTCAACCAGGTGGGTTTTGACATTCTGCCCCCTAAAATAATTGAAACTCCCTTCAGGAAGGTTGAAAAGTCATGGTTTCGTTTTCTTCCTCATTTGGCCTTTTTTTCCTCTTCTTGGCTCCCCTTTACAAGAGGAATCTATATAAATGATAGCGTTCCTTTTAAATCAAGCATGAACCTTTTATATCTCTTCTCTTCTTGATTAATATCTTAAGGTAGATACTATGATATATCTAACTTTATATTTTTGATGGTTGGGAAGTGATGAAAAAGTTTCATCCTTTAATGAAGGAACTCACTATTTTTTTAAGTGAACAAATCTTGGGTCAGAAAGCCTAGCTGAAAAGGTAGGTAACTACTCAAAATTTATTTCTGGTCTTTGTTTGGTCACCTCAAGCCATTTGTTTAGTGTATAAAAATATTCACCAAACACCAAGCACATCCTTTTGATCCATTTATGTGGTTTCTTACCACTTACTTACTGGTTTTTGGTGACTAACATAGGTACATATTATTACTGGGATTTTTACAATTTCTATAATATTTATTTGTAGTCCTTAGTGAAATGGATTACTCAAAAGGCAGTTGCCAAGAATATTATAAAACAGGCCCAATACATATGACCCCCAGCTACCAAGACGGAAATCAGTCAGTTTTTTTCCCTTAAATATTGTACGAATTGAAAACTAGAATAGTTTTTGGTTTAGTTTTGATTTTTTTCTTACAGCATGGTACTTCACAAGACCATGCATTTTTGAGGTGGCATGCCAACTAATTTTCTTGAAGTACGACAAACTTAGTTTGGATTCCAATATAGGCTTTGGAAAATCAGATGGCTGATAAATAGGAAAAAAGTACAAAAGAGGAAAGGTAGCAGAGAGAGGTCAGGACCAAAGGAGGAAGATGAAACACAGTACAGAATAAAATGAAAAGAATTGTGATGAGGTACCCTTGAGCCATTAAATATTAGAACCACCTAATTTTCTTCCTGAACAGAATGTCAAGTCTTATTAATGAAAGACTCAAAGGGTTCTCATTCTCAGTGTGGTCCTTAACATTTTTACATCTTTCCTATTCTTATTTTACAATTATCCAAACTGGGAGAAACATTGGCCTCGTCTGTACACTCATTTGATTAAAAAAAAAAAAAATTGGGCCAAGAAAAAATGACCAAAGAATATGTTCCTGACAGTTAAGGTACCCTCAGTTTAGTATAAGGAAAATATAAATTGTTTGTTGGGTTCCATAGAGACCAATGGCCCTCCTTTCTCTGATGTTCAATTTTCAATTTTTAATGTTGTCCTTCCATCCTATAGACACAGATATAGAAAGGAGAAATGTCATGCTTTGTTTTTTTCAATCCTTTTTATAGAAAGTTTATGTAAAAACTACCTTTTTCTTTGGAAATATTTTTTAGAGTATATTAGAACCTCCCTGCCCCCCGCCTTTTTTCTTTCAGAGAAGAGAATGTTCTTCCCAGAATCATTAGGTTATAAAAATTGAGTCAAGGCTTTCAGCTGCTCAATAAGTTTTGATAGCTCCAAGATGACATCAAATAATCTTTTCATTCTCAAATAGTAGGTACACATAAATGTTAATTGAGTGAATCTATGAGAAGAATTGGAACTGAACCCTATGATATTACCAGAGCAAATGTGTAATATAATAATCTATATTAGTTTGAGTCTCAGCTGAGGTTACAGAATGTGAGCCACTCAGATTGCTTTCTTTACAAATGAACAAAAGTAAGACGTGCCTTTGTCATAGCTTAGAGGAGTAAACGATATTTTTTTCTTCAAGACAGAAATACGAGGAATTATAAGTGGACATTTATTCATTTAGCATCTATTATATGCTCTTGTCACAGGCACCATGAGACCCAAATGAAAGTCAACCAACTCTGGAACTCAGCACACATATAGTGAGCGAGAGAGTTCAGTAAATGCACAAAGTGTAGTACTTTCTAGGGTAAAAGTCTAGCCCAATAACAGTTGGAGTTTTGGAGGTGATCTCCAAAAGGAAGTTCTCTTTGAGCTGAGCTTTGGAAAGATGAGATGCTTACCAGCTAGACGAACTCAGGAGAAAACTTTCCAGGCAGGGGAACAGCACAAGAAAAGGCACAGAGGCTTAAGACAGACATGGTTCTAGAAAGCGGCATTTTGAAATCAATATATGCTGCATTTTCTATTGAATTCCGGGCTTTTGCTGTAATTATGACTAACTTTATGTGTTGTGAAGAGCAACATAAACAAGTACTAAAAAGGTCCTTTTTTTCACTGGTGTCCAGGTGTTATTTTTTACTCTTAAGACCATTCGACGTCCACTCTGGGGAAAAATAGCTTTTTAAAAATGGTCAGTATTTAGAAACAAACACTGCGTTTCACAGTTCCAGAGGGCACCATTCACACTGCAGCCTAGAGTTACATGTTGTGACAACCTTACTTGAAAGCCTCACACTTTTCCTGAGATAGACACACACACACACACACGCACGCACACGCACACGCACACACACATACTTATGCAAACTTCAAATTCTAAAAAATAGCTCAGAACTTTGCTGCACCATCTCAAGTATCATAGAATAATTATTTTTGTCCAAGTCCAACTTTACTGAGCACTAGCCAAAAAGCAGTTAATTACAGTGCACGCTGTCTAATTATGCAAAATGCCACCTTAAAACTATCTTAATTAAGGGCTAATACCATGTTTCTGTCTCTCAACAAAGAATTATAGTGCAGGCTTGTATCTACGGTTGTCTTGTGTCTTAGCTTTCAATTGCCCTCGTATTGGGATGCAATACAGACCATGTAGGTACAATGGCGACTTTGTAAGTCTCTGCAGCTGACGTCCTGCCTTCCTCAAAGCTCAGCAAAGCTCCTTATGTCATTATGGTCATGGGAGAGCTGATGATTATCCTTCTCACCTGTTGGTGCTCATCAGCTAAGTAGGATTTTCAAAATGAGGATCTTGAAGAAATGATCTGATTGAAATTGAGGTGCTGACATGGGAGACCCAGGGCTTTTGCCCTGGAATCAGTCAGATTGATGCACTTATTCTTTGCCTTTCTCCACTCTAATCAAATATTGCCCTTATAGTTCCTCTAGTTCTCTAGTCTTTATTAAGCAATTTTTCATTACATCTATTTTCTCCTTTAATTTCTGCAACCAAACTGTGAGATATACCTTAATATTCCATTTTACAGATGAGGAAGCTGAAGCTCCAAGAGGCAATGTATCTCATTAATATGGTGGCACTTCAAGTCCAATTGAGATATTTTAATTTTGAATCCCATACATTTTCACTCTTCTCTATGGTTTGTAATCCCAGCCTCTTCACACATTACTTATGCTCTAAGCCTGATATTAAGGTTTTATGTTTATTAACTGATTTAATCTTCTGAACATCCCATGGAGACATTGAACCACGAATTCGCTATGTGATCGTGAAGAAATCACACCATGTCTTTGAACCTCATTTCTCTCCGTTGTGAAATGAGTAGCTTACGTTAGAACAAAGATAGCAAATACATTTTAATCAAGATTCCAATTCCGACCATTTGGTAATATCTGCCTGAAGGGTTGTATTGAAAAATATCGAGGCCAAGTCGAGGCTTGAAGTAAAGGCAAACAGTGATAACCTGTGATGCCTGTGCCAAGGGCATGGAATGGGGGAGTGACGTCCTGTGCTGCATACTCGCCATCTATCAACCACATGAACTCCAAACCCTTAGCCTCGTTTAATCTTAATAGTCATCAATGTAGACACTAACCACTAAATTTAGGACATTACATGTGCTGCCATTGGTCTTTAGTCCACTAGTCTCTTTTCTAGTTTCCAAAAATTTCTCAAGAACATCAACTTGCTTTTCCTTATCGTGAGGGTATATCAAGGGCGTGCTCTGAATTCCTCTTGTTGCGACTTGCTTCCATTTTGAACACAAAGTGTTTCATGGAGATAGTTACAGAAGCCTCTGCTAAGCTTCCTGCAGCTGCAGATGTCCACACACAGTACTGCCGCCCTCCCACTCACAGACATGCAGTTGCAAAAACAAGACCAAGTAATAGTTTATACCTTTTCGTCAGCTGCTATTTCCAAGTGCCAACACCTCCTGAGCAAAAAATAGAAAAACTACTAAGAATGATTATTTTATGGAGATGACTCAGCAGCATTTTTTTTTTTAAAGAGTTGTTGTTTACATTGGAGCACCTTCTGGCCTCTCAGTGACTCTGACTCAATTTAGCTCTTATCTCTGCTACTCATCCTTTGTTCATTTACAAGGTTTGCCCCTGCATCCCAGCCCCCACAGAGAATTCTACATCTTTTGCCTTTTTGAGACAGTATTATATACTCAACAAGGAGTCAAAAGATATGTGGTTTTAAATCTTGACTCTACTAATTATTACCTGAGGAAATAGACCTCATCAATAGCTCTGAGGCTCAGCTTCTTCATCTGTAAAATGGGTTATCATCAGAGCACGTACCTTAAAAGAAATAGCTATAAAAAATAGATGCCAATGGATGTGCAAGCCTTTTATGGCCTGGAAGGTGCCATACATACATGAATTATCTTTTATTCATTGCTGTGACTTTTTTTTTGCCTCCCCCTCTTAGTCTCCCTTCCACTATCCATAGGGCTTTTTATCCTTGAACATGAAAGTGAAAATTGGTTTAAGGTGCTGAATTCACAGCTATTATGTAATACCAGCTGCCATGGGTTCCCTACAGGCATCCTTACATAGTCCCTGATTGTCACGGGGTCTTTAGAAGAGACGGGTCTTGTCATAAGGGGCGTTGCCACCACTGTCTGCCAGTCTTTCTGCTTTGAACAAGAACTGGTTGCCTTTTATCAGTTAGAAAGTAAGCAAAAAGCAATGAATAAACAAAGAACTACAGAACTGTCTAACAAAGTTAATCAAAGCTGGGCTACTTTGAGCTAATTTTCCAAATCACAAATTATACACACTGACACCAAATACCTTATTTAAGGTATGCCTTTAGAATGCCCCATCAGAATGATTTGCAAGGTCATCGGAGGGAGATTCCTATGGAAACATGATGTGTTATATTTATTTAGAGAAAACCACACTTCCCAATGAGAAAGCATGTAGCCAGAAACATATAGTAGAACCTGTCTTTGGCCTCATTGCTCATCCTGTTTCCTACCAATGAAATCAGAATGCAAATTCATTGACATCTTTCTGCACTGGGGACACAGTAGTACATTAAACCCAGTCCTTGCCTTTATGGAGTTCCCAGTCTCATGGAGAGGCATAAGTATCACCTGATATTTAAAACCTTCATTATCCTGTGGTCAGTATTTCTCTTTTCACATATTAATCATTCTAGGAAGATTTCCCTGTAATATTACAGTCTAACATTGCAGTGTTAGTCTGCCATGCTTCTATTGCTAAAGCTATACTTTTTCCCCAACCATTTTACACTTATCTTTTGAATTCCCATGACCTCTATATCTCAGGCTTTAGATAACTAGGGCTTAGCAGTCATTTTCTTTTTAGCCTAGCCTCTGTAAATTTCAGTCGTTTTGTTTATTAACAGGAATCATTTTTCTCCTGAGTAAAAAAAAAAAAAAATGTGAATCTGTCTCCTCATGTATCAAACCCCTGCCCAGTTGTGAGAATGTCTCCTGAAGACTTCTGGGGCATCTAAGAGTATGCCACTTAGAAGGAACATCAGGCCCATTCTTCATGCCTAAAGGAAGTAGCTTGGCCTAGTGGTGCCATTCTGAGAGTAGGCTCTGCTTGAGGGTGCAGTAAAATGTGACTTAAGCCAGGGGCCAACTCTCGTGCTTGCAAATTTAAGACATCCCACCCCACCCCAGCTACTCAGTCTCCAGAAAGACATCTGTACTTCATAGCTTTATCTCCATATTGCTTCATTTCCCCCAAATCAACTGGCAGTATCAAAACTGTGATATTAACTCCTTTGATGAAATGAACTTACCTGGTCTGATGCCGTGACTATTGAAGGAGGAGCATGTGGTATTGACAAACCGTAACAGTGTTTCAGGCATGATGACGTGATAAAGCAATGAGATTCATTGCCCTTTGGTTTCTGAAAAACTACCTCATATCACACTTCTCCTCTGTAGAACAGCAGACAGGAAGTGCTTTTCAACAGCTCTAAGCTATTTCCTCACCAAAGAATAGTTAGTCCTAGGCCTAAAGCAAATATAAGAGCAGACTTTTCTGGGTTTGCAGCTGAATCAAGCTAATCTCATTCCCAGATAAAAAAAGATAATTGAAAAAAATAATTGCCTAAAACCAACTTACTTTCCATGTTTATTTGTTGACTTGAAGCCCACTGTAAATCAGAAGGCTTGTAGCAAATGACATTGGAGGGGCTGGAGCTTTTACTATATTGTCTTTCTTAGTTCTTTTTCCAAAGTTTCAAGGTTAGATTTATGAGTGATTACAACCAGTGATTTAGGGTGTTCCTCAATTTTTTATCCTCTTGAAATGACCTGCATTTTCCTGATGAATTAACATTACCATAAAATCCTCTGTGCCCTATAGTATATTCTGATGAAGTTTTTGTATCAAATAAAACAAGCAGACACTTGCTTTTGAACAATGTGCTTTTCTGGGAAATAAAATAGAAGATGAAATAAAAGGTCCAGAAATTCTGACAATGTAGCAGCACACTAATGGATGGACCCTGTCCTTGAACTAGACCATTTTGTTTTAAGTAGTAATGCTAGTCATAGAGGCCATGGTGCTCCATTTCTCAGTGTCAGACAGAGGACAGATCCATAGGTCACTGCCCTGATGAACTACAGACAGCTAGCTTCCAGTCATTTCTTAGAGATATGACCATCGATAACCCGAAGCTACAATAGTGCTAAATGGTATTATAAGGATGAAAGGAGTTTTTGAATGGTTCAAGGAGAGAGAGCAAGGAAAATGAACCCCAAACTGTGTATTTCCTGTGTTTCAGAGCAGGGCTTGTAGCTGTGGTGTGTGACCGGTTGTTAGTTCACTGTAATTTTCCTTTCTTCTCTTCTCAGGAGGGCAAGAAGACTTCATTCTTTCTTATGAGCCTGTCACAAGGCAGGAAAGTAAGTTTCCCATCATGCTCTGGTTCCTGATTTTCAGGCCACAATGGGTGGCACCATTACAGGAGGGAAAGAGTGAAGGAGTAAGGAAAATAAACTCTATTTAATACTCAGCTATCCTCAGACCAGATGCTGTCTTTTTTGCCCTATCACCAAGAAAACAACTTCTCTGCTGACCATGGGCAAGGACAGCTACCAAGAGGATGGACCAGCTCTCCAGATGAGTGATCCTTAATGGGAAGAACCACATCCATGTCACTACAGAGCCCCACTTACAGGACCAATGAAAAGAACTTTCTAGCCAGCCTGTCCTATGATACAAACCATCTGCAGGCTGCTTTAGCAGCCTGTGTTTCCTTTTCTTAGAGGCATTTCTACAGAGACTAATGGCTATTGACAAGGTTACCACAGAGAAAATTCAAGCATCAGATGAGAAGTTACACCAAATGAACATTAGAGTTCCTTTTAATTGGGAAATTAGGAATTGGGAAAACTCCAGAAGAGTATAAAGAGTATTTTGAGATGAGAAAAAGAAATTATGAAAACATAAGCTTTCATTACTACAAACGATTACTTTTCAAAGTTATTGTCTAAACAGTGGCCAAATAGCTACCTTGGAATCTTTTTTTCTCCTGCTCAATTGACTAAACTCAGTAGATGTTTTGACATCGTGTAGGCATAACCTAAGAATAAGCACAACCCCTCCAACTGGCTCTTTTCATTGAAAGACACTGCAGTTCCTTTTTTCTGTTAGTAAATTCCAGACAGTAGCACAGCCAAGATACTGAGTGTTAACCATCCATTTCCCTAGGCAGGGCTGTATGAGCAATTTATCCAATGAAGTAATGCCCACAGCAGTTCTTAGTGTTTAACAATTTCGCCTAAAGAATCACCTTGACACGACAGTTTTGAAGTCATTTCCGTGACTCTCTCCTCATCTGCCTCTTCCTTTTCCTCTCTGCAGTAAACTATACTAGGCCAGTGATTATCCTGGGCCCCATGAAGGATCGGATCAATGATGACTTGATATCTGAATTTCCTGACAAATTTGGCTCCTGTGTGCCTCGTAAGTATCATTTTTCTTTCCTCTAGGAAAAAGCTTGGCTCCTTTTGAGGTGATAAAGCATAATTCTGTTCCTCAGTAGTCTCTCCAGTGGTTCAAATACTACCAGTTAGTTACCTATTATCCAAGCATCTTATTTAATTTTCTCTGCCTGACACTTCATCTATCCTGCCATGTAATCTCTATTTAGTAAGTAGTAAGTATGTTCTCCAAACTGACTGTGGGCCCCTAGAAGGCAGGATGAATCCTTTCTTTGTAACTGCCATAGCATTTAAAATTGCATAGTATTATTGATAGGTATGCTCTCACGGACTGATTGAAATGCCACCGAAGCACCCTTTCCCACAGAATAAGAGAGATCAGAAGTAAAAGCCCTATTTTAAAATCGTCTCAGTATGATTTAGGGCCATGTGTCAATCCAAAAACAAAAGCCTTTCCTCTGTGTTTTTATAGTCCAGGGTTTTGGGAAGATGAAGACAAGAAGGTATATAAAAACTTAATCTATCCTCTAGGTCATTATAGACTTTAATCTACTTTCTTATCATTATAGACGATCATCAGATCTCCTGGTCTCTGAGTATAGACCCATGAAATTCTATCTGCTCTACCTCCTTTCTCTCTACTATACCTTCCCCACTCACCCACCTCCACCTCTGTTCCCACTATGTTACATTAAAATTAGAGGCCTTCCGTGTATATAGAGAAACCACCAGGAAATTTTAATTTATTAGCTAATTGAGCTCTTAACTTTATCCCAAATTTTTCTTTCTCACTCTACATTTTTTAAGCCGTATGCTTTGAACTGTCTGTTACATTGGATTGCTGCAAATGTCACCTGGAATATATAAGAATAGCAGGAATTGTGTATGTGTGCAGGACATGGACAGAGGGAACTAGGATGATGGGTATATCTCATGAAGCATTCCCAGCAAGTGCTCTGGGAAGAGATCCTGCCGTAGAACATAGCCTGAGAAAGACTCTAGATAGAAAAAATCAAGTCAAACTCTATTCATAGCAACTTCCAGTTTGTTCCTCCAGTTTTGAAGTAAAAAATAAAAAAGACTGTTCTTCAACACCATTTCCATTTTACCCTCCACCTTGCACACTCTTCTCTTTCTCTTTTTTTAATTAATAACATAGTTTATGATAATCAATACATATTCATTGTACAGAACTTGGAAAATGCTTTTTAAAAAGTTAAGCAATAAAAAATATACAGAATTCCACAGATAACATCACAGTTAATGTTTTCTTAGATTTCCACCTCTTCCTTCTCTCTATACATGCATTTTCTCCTGTGATTGAGGACATACTAGATAAATACAGTATTTTTTGTTTAACATTGTTTCAAATTTTATCTAATTATTTTAAATTACATTATGTTATAATTAATCATTGTATGGGTATGGTATGGTATTTTGTTTTTTGCCTCATAAAATTATATATTATAATTACTATTTATAACTTATAAAGCAATATAATTGACATTCTTGAAAAAAAAATTTTAAACAAATTTTGACAATTTTTAAGACAATTTTTAAGACAGATTCCTAGAAATAAAATATCTGAGTCAAATATTGAAAATATATTAATATTTTTCATTTATATTGTTAAATTGCCCTTTTCTAATGAAGTTTAGTCATGTCTAGCCATGATTAAAGTTTAGTCCCATCCTAACTGTGATAATCTCATTTCACATCTTTTAAAATCCCTGAAAGTAATTAAACTCTGTTTTGTTTTTTTTTTTTGATGGTTATATGACGCATTTTCTTGCTTCTTTGCTCATCCCATAATCTTTTATTTTGTGTTGGACATTGTAATGCTACATTACTGAGAGTCTGGATTTTGTTATCTTCCTTTATAAAATATTAAGTTTTTGTTCTGACAGGTAATAGTTTACTGACAGATGAGCTTCTTCCAAAAATGACTTGGTTTTAGACTTTGTGAAGATGGGCCTAGGGTAGGTCTAGAATAACCTTCTAATTTGTGGCTTTTCTGGGGCCACTATATGACCTCTAGACTTTCCATTTAGAAATGGAAGTAGAATAAATGGAGTTCCCCTCATGTGTTTCACTTGTCAAGAATGATAGCCTAGCACTGATTTTTATCTGATGACTGAAAATAGTTGTTTCATATATCTTGTTTAGTTTTATAGTTGTTTACTGGTACCTGTTGCTATGTCATGGTCCTTCATATAACATACATTTATGTATCTATGTTGAGGGTGTGGTGAAGAAAACAAGTGGAAAGGAAACTTATAAATATAAATATATGACCTTAATTTTATTATTTTTTGTTTTTTAAAGATACTACGAGGCCAAAGCGTGACTATGAGGTGGATGGCAGAGACTATCACTTTGTCATTTCCAGAGAACAAATGGAAAAAGACATACAAGAGCACAAGTTTATAGAAGCCGGCCAGTACAATGACAATTTATATGGAACCAGTGTGCAATCTGTGAGATTTGTAGCAGAAAGGGTATGTTCACCAATCATCCTACACCTCCTCCCCTGAAGAAGAATCCCAGGTGGCAAGATGCATTTTGATCTTTATTCTTTCCTGATTGTGGTTATAATTTTTGACTAAATCTTCTTTTTAAGACCTCTAAGCAGAGAATCACTTTAGAACATGGTTGCTAATCTTTGCTCTAATCTCAATAAAATATGCCAACTGACTTAAGGGGTGGGGAAGTATAAACCTAAAGACAATTAACAGCTTAAAGTTTATGAAGATTTATTTTGTCCTTCACTCACTTATCTTTGACCCTGGTAAACAACATTGAATTTATTAAGGAAACTTCATTACTCTTGGTTATTTAGATTGAGGTCCTCAATGCTTTTCAATAGCAGGAGTTACTTGTTACCCTCCTGAAAACCTGAGGTCCTCACAATGGAGGGTAAATAGATAGAGAGGACTGCTTAGCCAGCTGCTGACAGAAATCCCAACTTAAGGGAGGCGTAGATGCTGCAATTCTCTCTCTGATAATTTCAAGGGAATGGAAAAGGGGAGAATGTTCAAGAGGGAATAGGATAGGAAGGCACTCGAGTGTGGCTTTAAGATCTGCCTAAAGAGACATCTGAATCTGTAAACAAATGACCAATTTAATAGGAGGGAGGAAAAAAGAATTAAGAGTCAATCACATTTGTAACAGAATTAGTATTTGTTGAGTTGATTTATTTTGGCACAATCTTTTTTACAAAACCCCTTTTGATGTACTGGTAAAACAAACAAACAAACAAGAAATGTTAATGTCTATCTGAGAGTACGCTAAGAAGTTGCATCTGTTTTCCACTCTCTCAAAAGTTAGGTTCTATGAGGTATTTTATACTGGTAGCAATTAGTTTCCTGAATAATTGCATTTATTTTCTTCTTTAAGCATGTAGATACGATCTTTGTTAACTTAAGAAGTTCTGGCCAGTGAATAATCAGACAATTTAGAGATTTTTATGTAGCTGCTACACTTCACAGATGGTGAACTTGAAATTTACTACTTACGTGATAAAGGCTTGAACCGTCTCAGTGCGTTTCTCCTATAAGAGCTTAAGTATTTATGAATTCTGTTCATTTTCATTTGGATATTATAGATGAGTTTTTATCCCCATTATTGATTTAAGACTGCTCCTATCTGCATAATATGCTTTTTTTCTTCTCATGTAAAGTTCTTCTAGCATGAGGGTAATGAGGCCATTTCTCTCCAGGAGGTAGAATATGATGTGTGGCAAATAAATCTACTTTTACAGAAATACTTAATAAAGCAATTTCTTGTTCTGAGCACTCACTGCAGTGGAAGTCAAGTTAAATGAGGTGTGCTATAATGTAATAGGGTTTTTATTTGTTAACAAATTTACATACCCTGTGCAAGCCTCTCTCTTAGCATTTAAGATATAATATTTACAATAACTCTTTTTGTGTCTGTCCTCTGCTAGACTGAGCACTTCAAGGGCGGGGTGTATATAAGCATTCAGCAAATGTTTATGGAATTGTTCTAAATTCACATAATTACCATTTCTCCAAATTTAACATCAGGCAGGGTAAGACAATGAGGTGCCTGTTCATTCCAGTGCTCAGGATTTGGGTTTCTGTCCTTTTAGCCCTGAGACTTTAGGCAAGTTAGTTAATATTTCTAAGCTTTAGTCTTCTCTTCTGTAAAATAATGTTGATATGTACCTCATAGATTTGAGAATTTCTTCTTGACAATTGTCTTCAGAGATGGTTTATGAGCTTCAGGAGAATAGACTCACATTACACTTGTCTGCATATATTTCATTGTGCGAAACATCAGATATTTATTTAAGAAAACAGAGTTAACTGAGATGACACATGTGAAATGTCTATCCCTGTGTCAGACACTTAGTAAAGGGGTAATAAATATGAGTTATGGCAAGCATTCAATGATGACCTATACATCTTTCATTTATGCTTTGCACTGACCCTTTGTCAAACCTTAGGGATCCATTATTCCTTATCTTCTCCTAAAGTACACTTACCTTTTTTTAGGGGGTGTTGGATTATGATCACTTTTTCTGGATTAACTCCATATTTCTCTTCTTTCTACCAGGGCAAACACTGTATACTTGACGTATCAGGAAATGCTATCAAGCGGTTACAAGTTGCCCAGCTCTATCCCATTGCCATCTTCATTAAGCCCAAGTCTCTGGAACCTCTGATGTAAGTGGAGGCCACTGGGGGCCTTCATCCGGTTCCCTGTTCCATATGACACAGCACATTATTAACAGCTTTTTATCACAAATGCTTACAAATGGGAAATGCCACTGTTGATTTTTTTATGCATTTCCTTTTTTAAAAGCTATATTAAAAATTTTTTTTTGAGCCACTAGAGACATAATGTCAGTAACTCCTTAAAATGTCCTTAACTTTTTTTTCATTTCACAAGTTGTTTTGTGTGTGTGTGTGATTGTTTTGTTTTGTTGTTTTAAAGGTAGGTTGATTTAGTTTGGTTTGCTTCTTCGGTTTTGTTTTACAAATGATAGGTAGCATCATCTTTGAATTGTCTCTTTCTGATAGCAATTCCATTGGTAAATCTTTTTAAATGTATAGGTTTTTATAGAGGGAGCTGACAATATTTTAGACTCTTTTCATTGGCATTTCACTTTGTTCTATCATAGAATTCTTGTGTTCCTTAACTAAAACCTCATGTATATAGACCACTATCTTTAAGAGGGAGTTTTCAAGACCTTAGAGTATTTGACAAGGTACAGAAGTGAACCACAAAGCACTGGAAAAGAGTGCTTACGGAAAGACCAAGAAAATGAAATTACTTAATCCCAGAGATGAAAATAGCTACTTGCAGAGGATAACGGCTAACTGTTCCGCATCTTCTTTAAAGATGAAAAAGCGAAGTGAGCTGCAGTAGCTGGAACTGAAGCCAAGAGAATTAAGTTAAACACATAGTTGATCTCTGGGGAAATTGCCAGAGCTGTATCTTAAAAGCAGACTATATTCTCATAAATAAAAGATGGACAAAGTTTCTTACCAGGATGAAAAAATAAAATCAGGAGGTCGCTGACAATTCGGCCACATGAATTTAGGTCTTAAATTTTAACATAAAGATCATTGCCCATAGTTGGCACATAAGAAAATATGTGTTAATGTTAAAATAATGATTCTTGATAGTTATTCCTGATCGTGTACATTAAGTTTCTCCTTGTGTAGGATATTGTGTGGACTGTTACACAAAGTGAATTAAGCAACCACAAATTTCATTATGTAAAAGTAATTTATAATTCTTAAAGAGCCTCATAAAGAGCCTCAAAAATTATTAATGCTTACATTAATAATAGGAATCAAAAAATAGCCCTCTCATCCTGGAAACAGCATCTTAAAGGCCTGTTTCATAAATAGAAAAATGAATTTCCACATCATAAACATGCAGTGGGATAAACGGCTTCCTGGGGAAGTGAGGCCTGAGGGAGAAACAGCAGTTACACATTTGGTTCAGTGTGATATTGGGAGACATTCCCATCTGGTGTTCAGTAGGAGAAGGTCTACTTCCTTCCACAACTATAAAATGACTTATTTAGTTTTGCCTTAGGGCATTGTCACAGCCACTTAGCACCAAGGAAGATTAAACAGCCTGGAGGCTGGATTCCTCCAACAGGATAGTGAATCTGACAGAATTTTCTGCAGCCATAGTCATATGTGGTGACATTCAAACCAATGTGCTCTCATTCGTGGATGCTGGATGTTTACTTTCCAGTTCGCTCTTTTCCGAGAGTTTTACTTCAGGAGCAAAGCTGGCATGAATTGCCCAATGCCCAGGGAGGAGTGAATGCTAGGTCAGCTGGAACAAGAGCATGGCAGCTGTCACATCTAGGCATTGATACATCATCACACACATTATTTCTCAAGTGCATTGTCCACATCAAACCACAAAGCTTATTAGCACACACATAGCTGACTCTTCAGAGAAGCATAAAATCAAGGGCGGATATGAAGGAGATGTTCTTTTTATATTGTGTTGCCTCGTGACTTCCATTCCCTGTCCTGCCCAATGGCAATGGGAAGCTTTCCCGTGTCTCTTCACCTTGCCTCCCCCAATCTGCTCTTGCCTTCTCGCTCCTGTGATAGCCTGTGTTCAATTCCGTATTCAACTGTGACATAATTATATTTATTTGTCTGGCTCTCCATTCATTCATTCACTGACTTATTCATTCAACAAGTATGTGTTGAGTAAGGCTCCATGCTGTGGTCTCTTCCCTCAGAGAACTCACAGATTAGGCAAAACAAAACAAAACAAAACAAAACAAAAAAACCACAGAACAAACCCATAGATTAGAGGATTAAAAACCTAAGCTTAGTCATCACGACAGTAAGTGCAAAGGGAATATAGAGAAGACAGACTATCATGGGCCAGGAAAGTCAAAAAAGATTCTGACCTACATGATTTCTTGACATCTGAAGCAAAACCCCATCTTTCTGTGAAACATATCCCTTGGTTTAGCCCAGCATCTTCTGTACCCGAGAGTGACAGCCGCTCACAGCTTCTAGAGCTAGTGCTATGTGGGAGGAGAATCATGGACACCATCGCTCAGGATGAGATGAGTTTATTTCAACAATAAGAGCTCACAAAATTTTTACTTCTGTATATTGCAGCCATCAGTGTCATGTTCAGAATCATGTTAACGTCTAGCTTTAGTAACTTATTTTTTGCAAATAAGGCTCTTCGAAAAAAATTCTTGGTATAACTTTTAACCAATTTTACTTAAAATTGGTTTTAAAAATCCTGACACCAGATTTACTCTTTATTAAATGTACAACCTTACACAAGTCTCTTTACTACTTCAGATCTCATTTACTTTCTCTGAAAAAAGGAATTGACAGACTACATGTTCCAGCCCCAGATCTCTGGCTTCCTTAGTGGAATGAAAGGCAGCAAAGCTGTTACAATTTTATGTGCACCTGTGATAGTCCCAATGGACTAACCAAAATGTCTTTGCTCTTGGCCGGACTTTTATCAGCCTAGCACAGTCACGCTGGTATTCTTATGATAATCAGTGGCAATGACTGGCAGTCTTTGATTAATAAAATGTCTTTGATTAAGAAAAAAATCGGAAGATAAATAATATGTGCAGTTTGGTAGGCAAAAAAAAATTAACACCAGAGGACATAAGAGGATAAAGCTGCCACTGGTTAAGAATCTGTAATTAGGTACTTTTTCCATCTGCCTCCCACCTCAATTTGTCCTTGAGACTAGGTTGGATTTAAATAAACTTAAAATGATTAAGCAGCACTTACATACAGATAATGATACGCCAATGGTTAACAGACTAACAGAAAAAAAGAAACAAAGAGTCCCTGGCACAATTTCTTTACAGACCATCCTCCTATCAGAACAAAATAAACAAAAGTAAGCTTCGGAGTTTCCTACCAAGCTCCTCTATCCTGGCTCACTATTTAATATTACTTGCTTATCTTCTATTTGGACATATTTTGGTCCCAGGGCTTTTGATTGTTACAGTCTCTCTGTGTTCATTTTAATTCTAGCCTTCTTTAGCAGCTCCTTAAGATTCCATTTGATTACAAAAACAGAGGGAGTTCAGGGCTCTGGTCACTGCAGACATACCTCGCCATTAGCAGATGTTTAGCAGCAAGAGCTACAGATGGCAGTTCAGCCTGAAAGATACACATGCCCGAGGGGCCTGTCACCTCCTCTGTAATTCTTTGGAAGCACTTTCTGTGCTTCTCCACTCCACATGTGTCCTGCTGCACATTAAAGAGGAACAGCAGCCCTTTTGGAGGATGGGGGAGTTGAGAAATCAAAGCCTGCGAGGCCGGGACCTGAGAACAGTCAAGTTGTGTTCTCTCAGATGTAACGAGGTCCAAAATGCTGTAATGTACCTTCCCTGCTTTCCATCTCTTGTCCTCCCTTTGACTGCCCCTGGAAGGTTTAGTTCAATTCTACATGCTGCATGTAATGTAGGTTGAGCTAGACCAGAACGAAGTCCAAGGAAAGGTGGACAGGAAGGTTAGGATTTGGAAATCACAACCAAAGAGAGAAGGAAGGAAGTAGGATAAATTATTCCGAAACAGTGGACACCTCAAGGAACATGTGAATACTCGATTTAAAGACCATGGTGCCTGTCGTGGAGGAAGGAGGTTTAGCTCCTACCTATGGGACTGCAGAGGACAGAACAGAGACCTGTGACTGAAAATTATAAGGAGACAGATTCTGCTCCAATCCAATGTGGAACCATGAGCTGCCTTCTGAGAAAGCGAGCTCCCTGGCAGGGAGTTCTTGTTGCTGAAATTATTCCAGCCAGCAGAATCCAGAATGAAGACCACACTAGGCTTCCTGCAAGATTCGTTTTTGTCGTACATACCTTTTACTTTCTCAGGATTTGGTATATTCCCTGTGTGTTCTAATACCAAACCCTCATTTTCCCAGGGAGATGAACAAGCGTCTAACGGAGGAACAGGCCAAGAAAACCTATGATCGTGCAATTAAGCTAGAACAAGAATTTGGAGAATATTTTACAGGTAAGTTCATTTACCCTCGGACGGTGAGAAAGGAAATAAATTGTCTGACATTTGGCATAGATGTGGGCCTGGTATATCTGGGCTCTAAAACCTTCCTGCTGAGAATGCCTGATTTCCCTCTCTGCTTCACCCACTTGATCCAGACTCAGTTCTTCCTGCTCCGGTTCAGCGGCAGCCAGCTTCCAGGTTCCCAGCGGCCCTATGCAAAGCCGAAAACAGCCGCTGCCGCTGAGCTAGCTTCTATTTAGGAGGTTTTGGCCATTGATGCCTCATTAAGCTATCTTCCTAACATCATCAGAAAACTTGAAAAAAAAACCCTTTAGGGCTCAAAGTGTGCACTGGCCAAAGCAGACACTGTTGAGAAGCAGTCTCAGGTCCTCCGTTCTCTGCTTCGATGGCCCGGAGGTCTGGTCTGTGCCCCCACTGTCAGCACTTAGACGAGAGGCTCGAAACACTCCCCTGTGTTTCGATTAATTCCCTCTCAAGTCTCAACGCAAAACTTTTTTTTAACATTTCCTTGGAAACATGAAATTTGGGGAATAGAGAAAGATTTTCCTGGCCTGAATATCCTGGGTTCTCCCATATATTTTCATGAAACACTGATCAAATCCAAAGAGTGACCAAACTTTGTGGAATTTGCCTTACAACCGATACTTTGAAAACAAAAGCTTTCCTCCTGAATCGCTTTATGTGAAGTTAGATGTTTTATTTTTTATCTTATGTTGAATAGGAAAACACCGGTGGTCTAGTGGTTTGCAAATATGTCAAATTGGGTAATTTTAAGTAAAATTCCTATCAATAACAAAGATATGAGTTATTTTTCATCCTAAAAGAACATCTAGGTAGGACCATCAGATCAAAACAATGCACACTTGACAGTGGCTATATTCAGTAATAAAATATAGTAATCAAACTCTGAGGAGTGTTTTTGGAAATCTAAATCATGTGTCAGTAGCAATTTATCTCTAGGCCCTGTTGCCATGAATACTAGTGGCTGTTTAGAGATCTAGCTACGAGATAACTTTTGTTCAAAGGAGATAATAAAATGCACTTATATCTACTCTAAGAAACTGGATGTTTTGGGTAATCCATTAGCAGTTCATTTATTCCTCCTATCCATGTTTCTTATAAGCAGTTGCCATAAGGTATTCTCAATATGAGCAACCCTACAGAGCAAAATTTTATTTTACCAGATTACTTGGAGAATGAATAGAGTTTCCTATCAAAAGTTTTGGGCATTGAGGAGGTTAACTAAAATTTCTTCCAAACCCTTTATTATTCCTCTGTGTCTAAAATATCTGAATTGCTGTCCCTGACAAAGTAAATACAGTACAGAGAGTATAAGACCAGCTTTCTCCGATAAATGAGGAGCTCTAAATCTGAAAATTGATCAATGCCTACCTAGTTCATGTCTGGCCCAGAGTAAAAGGTAAATAAATAAATGATTCATTATACACAACTACAGACAGACATGTAGAAAGTGGAAAGACTATGATGCATGTATTACCGATCCAGAACATGCTTTGAAGGTATTTTTTTAATCGTGGATGTGATCTTACTCGAGTGAATTTTCTGCTTTTTCTTACTAACAAAAAATAATATTAAGCTTCTTGATGAGTTTGTCTGTCACTGATTTGAGCTTCTGCTGTGTGATTGATGTTTGATTCCCAGCTCTGGGTGTGTTTGCTTTTGTTCCAGCTATTGTCCAAGGAGACACCTTAGAAGATATATATAACCAATGCAAGCTTGTTATTGAAGAGCAGTCTGGGCCTTTCATCTGGATCCCCTCAAAAGAAAAGTTATAAATTAGCTACTGCACCTCTGACAACGACAGAAGAGCATTTAGAAGAACAAAATATATATAATATACTACTTGGAGGCTTTTATGTTTTTGTTGCATTTATGTTTTTGCAGTCAATGTGAAATCTTATGAATGTACAACACAAACTGTGTGAAGCCATGAAGGAAACGAAGGGGCCAAAGGGTGGGACAGAAAAGACACTTACGGTATGCAGGAAGGCTTTGGTTTGCTCGGGGGGCCAGGTGTAGGGATGAACCCCTGACAGGCTTTGTGCCCAAGAGATGGGCAGCCTCCTCACCCCAGCAGATGTCCAGAGCTGATTTAGCTGCTGAGCTCTCTGTGTTTTTTGCTTTAAAGAAAAGTTGCCAGCACTTGAACTTCACCAACCTTCCCATTACTCACATCTGTAATTGGTCCACTTCGAATTTTATAACTATGCACATCCTTTGATTTCTTAACAAGCAAAAGAAAGAAAGGAGGAATAAAGAAAGGAGTCCCTTTGGAGACGGCATAATATCAGGGAAGGATAAGCGTGTAGTTTCTTTGACTGGCAAAGATGAGCATTTCATAAAATTTGCAAGTATATGGAGGACTGATCTTACTGAGAGGAGGGGATTCCACCTGGTGTGAGCTTTATGATTGTTTATTGTCTATTTTGCCATTTATAAACTGAAAGAAGGCACTAAAGATGATAATAATTTATACAATAAAACTATATTAAATGTATAGAAACAAATTTCTATAGGTCAAAAAAGTTTTGTGAAATATTTTGTAAAGAATAGTTAATTGAAGGACTAAATGTGTGTGTACCATCTGCAGATGGTCGAATTCAAGAACTCAAAGTCGCACTGTCCCTTCTGTCGCCAACGATCCATTAAGAGCACCTGAGTTCTTTCGAAAGTCTGCCACAGACTTCTCCCTCACTTACCTCCCATGATCCCCCTTGCCTATTGGTGATACACTCTCACGGAGCACATCCCTTAATGAGTTGCCCTCATGGATATTTTTGGAAGATATTTGGTTAATGCATTTTTAAGCCGATGGCTTTCAGAGACAGACTCATGCAAACAAACTAAAGGGAAATTTTTGCTTTTCTCTTGTTAAACAACCTGGACCTGCTGTGTGAATAGTTGAATAATTTTGTTCCTAGTTACTTACATACAGTTCTTAAAGGATCATTTAGTATTTTGTCCAACTATGAGTAATTAGAACTTTTTTTGTCTGTTGCACAAGTAACTGAGATTTTATGACAGCTATAGATGGTTTGGAGAGATCTGTCCCAAGATGCACTACTTCTCTGAGGAAGAGAGAAAGAAGTATTTGGTTATGGGGGTGAGGGGTGCAGACTTTTGTTTCTGTGTACTGGGCAAAGAGAACCATAATGAAAGACAATTAATAACGTTGAGCTCAATCAATTGAACTGCCTTTCTTGGGGGCTACACCTGGACCAAGTTCATTTTTTAGCAGTTATAGTAATGATGATTTAAAAAAAAAAAAAAGAAAGAAAGAAAAGAAAAAGAAAGAAAGAAAGAAAAAAAGAAAGAAACCTCCCTAAGCCTATATCCTACTTTAGAGTTGCTGGTGACATCAGCACTACTTGAGCCCAGGGTGTTTAGAGAGAGACTTTTCAGTGATCTCGATAACCACTCAACTCTGGTCCATGCATGCCCAGACTAAGCCCCATCGCCTTATTTCTGGGGTACATCCAGACCTGGCAGGGATTCTGCCACACTGTGCAGTAAACCAGCATGCAGGCTGGGATGGGAGAGCCAGAGAGCCATCAACAGTGATGGGGCTTCTTCAGAGTAGAAACATCGGAGCTCAGAATGAGGGTCTCTTTCCAAAAAACAAGCATTGTTCATCTCACACTAAATACCACTCTCTGCTTGGCTGCAGTCACCAAAACAAACCACGAAAATGCAAAGTGATGCATCTACCTATAGTCTTGAGGCTGCCTTTGCCAATGGAAGGGCTGGTGATGTATTTTCCCTCTAATGAAACTTAAATTTCTGGAGATTTCCTTAGACTGTTCAAAATGTTAAAGATATGTCCATGCCTGCCATTCGCCAGTTTCAGGTCGAGGTCTACTTTCACCAGTATCTCTCCCAGAAGTTTTCTGCCACCAGAATGCCATCCCTGATCCCAGCTCTATTTTTAGGCCACCATTGATAACTTCTTTGGTTTCTCAACTGAGCATGCAACCATTTACTTAAAGGACTGTCATTAATGAGTAGATGTTTCCGCGGGTCGTGTGATGTGCTTTCCATTTCAAATTAAGTATTGCTGTGGCTGAGTACAATCAAATTGAACCACCAACCCTTGGTTTTGTAGTAATATAATTATTTATTTTCCTAGTGTAGATGCTTTCAGATTAGAATTGGCATTTGCACTGATTTTTTTATGTAGATTTATATAAATATATATATACATATATATTTGCTTGAAGAATCACCAAGCAAATTGGTGAGAGGGTCTTTTCCTATAGAATTTCCACCTCCATTTGTTGTGTTGTCTTGCGCTTCCCAATGTTGAGGCCTCTATGGCTCCAATGAACCTGTGTATTTTGCAGCAAATCCTACGACCAGTGTGGAAATGGCGTGAAGGTTACCCAGATCATATCTGGTGCAAAGGCACTTGGAGCCTGGGGCCAGACTGGTGCTAACACTGCAAACTTTGTCCGGAGCTCTCTCCACTCTGAAGGCTTGCTGGGGGCGCAACGTCACCTTCACGTGCTGGGCCCTTTCGGAAAAGTGCCAGATCGTGTCACTGGTGCTATTTTTCATGCTCTGGTACAATGTGTAGCACCACGGGGGTCTCAGCTTTACCAAAATCAAAATCCCACTTGTCAGCTAATTACAAGAGCATTTGTTTTTTGCTCTCCTCCCACGGCATCTGTTGGACATTTCTTTGCAGGCCTTTTCTCCCAGCCCCAAGTACTTGGGTGGGCTCTACCTGTTAGTGAGCTCACCTTTACAAAGCTGCACTCAGGTGCCCGTGAGCTGTCTTAGATCCTACTGCCAGCCCTTTGGGACTCCAAGCCAGGGAAAGCTCTCCACTCCTTGGGCTTTCAGCTCTGGTTCTTTCTCATTCTCTTCTGCAATTCCTCTCCTCTTTTTATCTCATTCCATCAGTCTTTGGGGTACCTCTGCTTTTATCCTTCCTTCCTGTCTTCTCTGAGTTGTGGATTTTCTCCTGTAGTCCTTCTTTACTCCCTCCCCTTACTTCCCCATCTCTTTGTCTACCTCTCCTTATTCTCACTCTCTCTTTTCCCTTCTAATTCCCCTTTCCTGTTCTTTCTCTTTTCCTCACATCTCTGATCATCTCCTCTGCCATACCCTGCTGCTTAACATTTCTGTCCTATAAGGGCTCACGGCTAACTCAGACAGCAAGTCCACAAATTGGACTAATGACACAAATGCTTTGGGGCACCGTTTCACCTGCGCAGCCCAGAAAGCAACGCTGACCGTGAGGTCCTGAACTGGAGCAGCTCCAGCACGCCTCACTGAGCCGGCCTGCACCGCTGCCCTAGCAGTGACGCTGCATGTGCTCTGGGCCCTGCCGGCACCTGGGTGCCTCTGCCTGAAGGCTGGTCCAAAGCGAGCCCACTCCCAGCACCACCCCGTGGCTCCAAGGACACTTCTTTTCAATAAAGGCAGAGACTGGCCCCAACAATTATTCTGACAGCAAACCTCTTCCTTCTCATCGAAGCCATGCCATCGCCTTGATTTGGAGAGACATTTTTTTCCCATTCATAAGCTTTCTTTTTCCCATTTTTATATGAAGCCCCCTCTGCTTTTCAGCTGGTGATTGCCCTGGTAAGACTAAACGGACTCGCTGGTGAAATAACATCTTTTTCCTGTCTTGGTCCTACCTAAATTCCTTCAAAAATATTTAAGTCAAGGACTCAGGATAGTTCCTAAGTTTATCATAGTAATTTGTTACTCCTGGGGGGAAAAAAAAGAGGACATTTTTCTTAAATCATGTGGAGTACCCCCTGTGACAACTGATTTGCCAGAGGACTCCCTAAAGGATTCTGTGGATATACATTTTACTTATGTGTATGTATGTTACATGTGGTATGTGTATCATGTGTACACATACTACAATGGGTATGAATGAATGTGGATGGAAACCCACACACACACCCCAGTCTGTAAATATCCTTCCTCACTGAAAACTGTGCTTTGGAAATCATACCTTGTACAGCTGTGCAGTTTCTTGTAGCAGCTGAGGACAAGCTAAGGCAGGTGGGTGATTTAGACAAAGGTCATCTAAAAGGTAGAATTCAGAATCTCCCTAGCAACTCATGAGGACAGACAACAAATGGCAAGGTTGACTCCCAATGGGATGGCAAACTTTTCTTCTCTCCTTTTTGAATTTGTTTCTTAAGTGTGTCTTAAATTCTGAGTGCACCAGGCTGTACCCGTTAGAGCCTTTCAATATGACAATTTCGTGCTTCTCTCCGACAGGATGTTCCTCCATCGAGCTGTAGTGCAGGATGGGAGGGAGGGGGAAATACTCCTTGCCTGGGCTGGAGTTTACAGAGACACTGCACAGCTTACACTCCTGTTAAGTGTAAATATTCGACACTTCCATTCCATTTGTGTAAAAATAAAGCACACACGATTATAAAAGCAAGATGTATATTTGATACTCAGTGTGTCCGTGCATATTTATTGCGTTTCCAGGTGTCAGCGATGGCCCCACTGTAAAAATGCTTGAGAGTGTTTATAAACATGTCGTGGTTTTATTATAAGATACAAATATTAAAACAATTTTTACTTTACAGCAAATTATTTTCTCCCAAAGCATAATTTGTCTTATTTCATGACGAATAGAATCATTCTATTTTTATCAAATTTGTCTGATTTCAGAACTGAAGTGTAGTTAGAATAGCTTAGAGCGCTGAGAAATATCGGCACTGCTGAGAGGAACTGTAAGTGGTACTTTTGCATATTTTTAAATATTTGGTTACCATTCTTGCCTGCTTTTACTCAGGATTTTGCTGAGTGAACAATGTATTAAAAGATAGCTTTAAAAAAAAAAGAAACCTCACATCTATATGAAAAAATTAATTCCAAAGTCTCAAAATTGTGAGATTCCAGAAGATACTATAAATGGAAAATAATACATATTTTTTTCTTATCTGATACTTACAATACAAGGAAAAGCACAAAATGGAAAGATGTCATTATACAGATAATACACCGGGGCCACAAAATATACCAGCTGCAAAGATCTGAACAGACCAAACATGTCAGTTTGAGGAACCTGAATCTGCCAAATAATGTTCTAAATTCTTTCCTCCAAGTTAATATGTATTTTGCCATATTGACATTTAGACAGCACGGGTCTGCCGACAGGAGGACTAAAAATCCTTTGTGAAAGGGGTGAAATTTTGCCATCAAAGTGATTGCCTAGAAGTGTGTTTTGCTTCGTGAAAAACTATCACATGATTGAATCCGCTATGTGGGAATCCAGACTGTCTTGGCCATCACTGTGAACTCACAGAGATCTCTACCAGATGTCATCGGCAGTGGCATAAGAAGGCATTGGCTGGGGCTGCAAGTCCAATGCGGACCTCACATTTAGACAGTTATTTATTTTTTAACATTTGCACAGTCTCGCCAGGTTTAATGTTAATGGTAACACTACATAAGAGCCAGATTCACTCCAGTAATGAATGGGTGTGTTTGTGTCGGGTGGGGGAGCTAGAAGAGCTTTTGACTTTTCTTTGGTTCTTACTTTGTTTCTATGCATGTAACTGTTTAAAACACGATCATTCTAGAAGTCTCAAAAGCTAGAAATGAACTACACATCTCTGAACCTAAAAGGACCTAGCTGCGAATCGATGGTCGTTGTAAATACTCAGACTAAATATCCAGTGACAGAATTTAAAAGCCTCAGTGGGGCACAAAGCTAAGGAACATTGCTAGAGAGGCCACCAGCTTTCTCAGCATAGCCACAGAGTCTTTGAAGTTGTCAGGGGACAATGTCTTCTGAGGGTTAGGACTGCTGAGTCTCATGATGCCATTCATTGTTCTATGTGACTCACCTTTCCCTTAGGGACATCTCAGGAGGTACCATAGCTATCATGAAACTGATCCCTTCCCCCTTCAAATGTTACAGCCGGTGTCAACTCCAGACTTTGTCCCTAATTCCCTTAAGCATAGATAGGACAATGCTATAAAACTTGGGCAAACTTTACTGAAGACTGGGGATAACAGAAGGGAAATAACAGATACTCTGATTTAAGGGTTGGACTTAGTGCCCAGCTTCTGGCCAGCTGCCATGTGACAAAGGCCATCTTTTCCGCACCACTCATGAGTCCCTAACACAGCTAGACCTGATGTCAGAACATTTACTCTGTTGCAGCACACTTGGGAGATACTGTATTCACACCTGACTCAGCTCTGCTTTCTTGTGACACCAGCTACAGATAAAAAGCATCTGCTGTCTCCATCCCCTTTGCTCCCACATACTAGAATAGAAATGGGAGGGAGTCACTGTGGTTAACTTGGATTACTCTACAATTGTAAATCTGCACCTTAGATGCGGATTCTGTTGCAGTAGGTGCAGGGAGGAGCCAAGAGCCCATATTTCTAATCTCCCAGGTGATGATGACGCTGGAGCGACCAGGCTCTAATCCAGTGTTTTTCAAACTGCTGCTGACCTCCAAACCTCTGGGTCACAAACCTGCACTAATTTTTTCTTAATGAAATAGAAATTAGAATGCTTCACCTGTGGTAAGGATAAATATTGTTTCATGTTGTTCATATCGGGTGTGAAATGTATTTCTTACTGTAGGTCATAGTCACAGTTTAAGAAACAGTGTCTGAACCTGCACTCAGCCAGCAAACAGGGGATAACTGCCTCCTGAAGATCGTGTGCCACTTTTGAGAACCGCAAAATATTAAGTCCTTCTTTACATCGCCTCCTAGCTTTTTCTCACTGGTCCTAGCTTTAGAGTCACACAAACCAATGCACAGAGCCTCTTCATGCAACTGAGACAACTAGTAAAATTTGAAACATCCATGACGAATTCACTAAATATGAGCAAAATCTAAGACAAGGTTCCAAACTGAAGTAAAGCAGCAGAACTAATGGCTCTTTCCAAAAGTCATCATAGGCCTTTTCAGTTTCCAAAGCCCTGGTCCACATCCTCCACGAGGGAAATCTAAAACTTCAGTGTGTCAAACAGTCTAATTAGCATGGCCTGATGACCTGTGCTTCATCTCTTTTCTGTACCGAAGTAACTTCTTTTTCGCCTACAATAATTCCCACAAATTGCGTTAAAAATTCAGAGACATTCTTACAGGTGAGTCAAAAAACCTAAAAAGTAAATGATTTGCAACATACTTCACAACTAATAAGGATGCACCAGTAAAACACCATTGGTATAACCCACGCACAGACAAAACAGCAAGGCCTGAGAGACACACAGGTTCTCTCCCGCCCCCCTGGCTAAGGCTTAGCTTCCTGGTTCTGGTCCCCAGTCTTACCTGGATGATCAATTCAGGTAATATCTGTTCTTCTAGGCTTCAAAAGAATAACCTGTGTGAATACTGCACAGCAGAAAGCCAACGTCCAAACAACAAGACATAGAACATATTTCATTTCAGCAAAATACAATTGACCTTCCATCTTATAGGAGAGGGAATAAAAATACTTCATTTTCAGGGGATAGGACATTAAAAATTTCACATTCCCTATGGCTCTAGATATAGAATTATAATTAACCATTCCTTAGTAATGAGGAGTCCCTTAGAGAGAACAGTTGATTTCTATTCAATGAAAGTATAAAACAACAAGTTAAAAGTTTAGGTAGTAATTGGATTGCTTGATTTTCATGGGCTACTCCTGCATCTTTGATATTCTTAGTTATCTTTCTGCAGAAATCCTGCATGATGCTATGGTCTTTCATTTGGCATTACTGGCATGAATAACCCTCTGATGAAGGAAATCTCTCCCCTTGGTCTTTCGACACTGGTTTCTTCTTACAATATCATTCATCCTAATGGACTACAGCCAGCAAATGTGGCTTTGAGTCCACAGTCCTTTTCCTTAACAATTGGTGGTATGATTTTTTACTATCTAAAATTCTTCAAAGTATAAAGTTATAAGAATGTACATCATGTTTTAAACTTGGGGTCAAACAGCACAACAAAATTTAGAGTATTTAAGCCAACATTTCATGCAAAGAAAGGCTAGCATTTGCTGAATTTAAAATGCCCTACCAAAAAAAAAAACATTTTCAAAGAAGCCAACATTTTTTATTATTTATTTATCGAGTTGTCATTTCTTACACGTTTGGTCAGCAAACGAGAAACACCTGTTTGGAGCCAGGCTCTATTTAAATGTTGGAATTAAAATAATAAATAAATAAATAGAGCAAGCAAGCAAGCACAGGACAAGCTTGTCCTCTAAAGGAATTCAAGCCTAGTAACAAGGACATTTAAAAAAAAAAAAAAAAAAAAAAAGGTAAATCACAGAAACTCTAGAACAAACTAGTGAGTGCATAAAGATTTTGAAAGAGTGACCTTGACATCTGGAGTCAAACATACACCTGCTCACCATTTTCCCCGTAGTTCACACCCTGGGAAGAACCTTTATGACAAACACGGTCTCTTTTCTGGCCTTCTGAATCTGTCAACCCACTGATATTTCATTCTATAGTTTAAGTCCCCGATAATTGGTTTCTTTCTTTTATTACTAGTGCAGTGCAAGTGCCTGACATTAAGCTTTTGATTGCAGAGACAGCTAGTTCCAATAAACACATTGTCAGATGCACAAATGGGTAAAGAGCCAGGCCACCTCATCCCTGAAGTTTCCTTCGTTTTAGTCTCTGATTGATTTAGATCATTGTCCTTTGACCACTTGTTTTTCCCTTTCCATCCTTTAATTCCCCTCTTTTTTAAAAAATTTAATTTAATTTCGTTATTAGTTTCCCATATACAGTACTTTGGCTAGACATTATAGTTTATGAAACAACCCCCCACCACTACCATTACTCTCTCACCCCTATGGCTCTACACATAGCCATTACATTACTGCTGATGGCATTCCCTATGCCATTCTCCCCATCACTGTGACCTTCCATCAACTCTATTTAGTACTCCTTTAACCCTTCATCCCTTTCTCCCAACCTCCTATCCCCCTCCCTTCTGGCCTCACCAGATTGTCCTCTGTATCTACAAATCTGTTTTCTATTAGTTTGTTCTTTTCATTCCTTGGATTCCACATATAAGTGATTCCCACTCTTATGTTTTAAACTCACCAATAAAGAATGAACCTGTGAAACCCTAGTCACCCCACCCTCGACCCCATAAAAGAAGAATCCCAGGTCCGTGCTCACTACCTCTTGCTCAAACTCATTCTTTTTTTCCTTAAATAAAATGATCCCTTTTATTATAAAACTTAATAATTTAATTATTTATATACTATTCCTTATAAAAATAAGAGGTGACAGTTGATGTTCAAAATTGGAGACCAGATAATCAGACACACAAAAAATCACATTTATTTTAGTAGCTCAAAGTGCAGATATACCAAGTCGGTTTACGAAATTTCAAGATACAGCTTTAAGTATAATAAAAACCTGATTTTCAAATATTAAATGGTATGCAGCAGAAATAAAGCTTCATTTGTTAAAAAAAAAATTCTAGAAACCTGAAAACCTTTAGACTAAAATATTTCATTAACATCAATTCAGAATTGCTTTAATTTGTAGATGCCAGTAGTACACTGGGACTCAAAAGAACTTCTCAAAAAAAAATCACCCTGAATTGGTCGGCTCCAGACAAGAGTAGATATTCTTGGTGTTGGCTATTCCTATTTTTGCAGCCCCACTCACATTGTATCAATTGATGTCATTCAACCCACATTTTGATGTTTAGGCAAATTCTAAAATACGTTAAAGTTCAAGATAAGGCCAACATCCACTAAGAGTTTTTTAAATGGCCACTAAAAATTTAAAAGATTTAAAAACCAATCTCAACTTCAGATCTTAGAGTATTACTGGGAGGAAAGACATAGATTAATACTTCTTCCATTTACTTTATGTAAACCTTTTTGTAAACTTAGCAACATGGCCTTTAAAACTTCCTTCTTATTTCTACACATACAGAACTTGAATGAAAAGCAGAAAAAGTTCACACCAGGAAGGTAAAGGTTGTTAATTTTTTTTATCACTTAGCAGCCAAGACACATGTTTGTTTCTGCTCCCCAGAAGCAATGTTAGCTACTAGATTTAATCCTGGAAAATGTGCATCTTCAGGAAGGTTTATGTAGATATTTATTCAGTCTTTTTCTCAATCTTTTTCATCTTTTCAGTGTAGGCAATAAATTGAGAGTCTGTTCCCAATATCCTATCCCACCATGTGAATGTTGAAGCATAGTTTCCAATGAAGTTCATGTAGTGAAAATTGTGATATGGAGGACCAGCATAGAATGGGATGAGATTTAAAGGGCTGAGAGGAATATCATAACCACTGTGGACATCAATAGTTTCTAGAAAACGAATGGTCACCCATGCCCAGAGAACTACGTGGTCACATAAACGAACAATTCCAATTAAAGATCCAGTTCCAAGAATTAGGGTTTCCAGGGGGTGTGCATATTCAGCTTCCATTCCAAATGGAGCCTGAAATTCATGATGAATATGACTATATATATATATATATATATATATATATATATATATATATATATTTTGTGGTGCAAGAGCCTATGTAAGAAATAGTGCCAGGTATCTTCGATCACTGCACAACCAAAGCATCTTGCCAGTTGCAAATACCATCTTGGCATTCCTTCCCAATCATAGAGAATGTTGAAATACTCTGTAAAATAATAAGTTCCATAATCAAAGGCAGCTGGATACAAAAGCGATTAAAGAGAAGTACTTTAAAACATTTCCATTGGCCTCCCCATGTTTCTTGTTTATCCTTCTGAATTTCATACTTTTTCATGGAAGGTATAAATTGAAACAAAAATTTAAGTAAACTGAACAAGAAACAAATGGCCTGGTGAACTATCAAGGATCCCCATGTTGCAATATGGAATTTTGTATTTTGTATAATTATCTAACATGTAGTTCCAAGCATTTTTAAATGGTTCTTGCAGAGGATTCTCAGGTAACAGTGTATCTAAATACTCCACAGCCAATGACACTAAACTAAAGATGCCGACACTTTCATTTGTTGCCATTTTTCAAATCTCTGGGGACAGCTTTATAATTCTGGATGATCCCACGGAGACTGCGGCTCACCGTCACCTGCCAGGTACAGCATCCCGAAACCCACCTTTTCCCTCAATCTCATTCTTAATCTCCTCTCTTTTCCTCTTCAGGATCTCTGAGTAATAAAACTTTTCGGTTTCCCAATGGCTATTACTAAAGGTGTCTTGCAATCATAGTGAAAACAACAAGGGACAATAGGCTACAACTTAGGTTCCTAAAAAGAAGATGTCTATGAGGGCTCTGTGTGGGCCCAGACGAGTTCCCTCAGGCACTTCTAGCCAATAACATTATTATCGATTGGCTAAGCTTGACACAAAGCACATTCCCACTCAATCCTATTGGCTACCTGACTGGTCTATCTAAATCCAGTTTTGTTGCCTGAGGAAGAGGTTAAAATGACAAATTAGCATGGACTAAGCTGGCCAGGTGAACAAGGGGTGGAAGGGGTAAGATTGACAAGAGATATGGAGGTTGGTTAATCCAAGACCTGGTATGCCCAATCGGATGCAAGAATTTCAGGAAGCAAAAAACAGCTTGCACAATTGGTCAAGATAGATATAGGACAATCCACATGCTTATGGAAGGACTGGAGAGACAGAGTTTCCTTTTTTTTCTTTTTCAATACACCGAGTACTGGATGCATCAAAGATCTGCTTCAAAGTACAATAGCTCAATGAAAGCTTTTCTGTAATTATAATTTGGAGCATTTAAAACACATATCTTGGAACCATATGCAGGGTTTCATTCTCTTGGAATTGTTGGTTTCCTGCTCTGGAGACTTAAATCAAAAACATTCAATAAAAACTAAAAGGTAAGTTAAACTCAACTTTTAAAAAAAAATGAATGTGGAGCCTAAGCCTATGACCTAAGTATGTCCCTGTTTCTGCTATTACCTTCTACCCAGGAGACATTTTAAGATTTAGAAAGAGTGGTGGTTGAGAGAGAAAATTAATGACATAAGCTCATAATTGCCTTGACATTTTATAGAATAAATTCTCAGCTATTTGATGTCAGGCATGACCTGGATATTGAAACCCTCAGGTACTCTCCAAATTCCTTTTTAGTTAATCACTTCACATCCCTGAGGCTTTGGCCAGAGCCTCAGACAAAGGCCAGCATTGTCAAAAATGAGGCTCCACACTTCTGAGTGAGGGTCCAATGCATAGTGATGAATTACAGGCTACGAAGGGAAATGAGAAAGGATAATGTGACAACAGTGGATCTGTCCTCACTGACGTTGTATACGTCTCCCAACAGTCTGAAGCAAGTCCACAAGAAGAGGCTTCTCGTGCTATCCCCAGTCACTGGTTTGCCAAAGTTGACTCCCTTATCACATTGTAGCTTAGTGAACACGGAGAGCATGTTCTGCATATGTTCTATTGGGCAAAGAGCAACAGAGTAGTGTTAAGAGCTGGGTTTGGTGCCAGCTTACCTGGGGAGCCAGCAGAGGGCTATGCTGCAAGCTCCATGCCCTCTATTAACAGCTCACAGAATTCAACAGCACCTGAAACATCAGCCGGTCTTGTGCATCCATGAATGGCACACTGCCACGTCCTCTTCAAAATGTGCTCTGGGCCCAGCCAGAGGCGTTAGCATCTCCTGGAGCTTGTTGGTAATGCAGAATTTCAGGCCCCATCCCAGACCTACTAAATCAGAATCTGCGTTTTGACAAAATTTCCCTGCAATTTCATGCATGTTAAAATTTGTAACACACTGATTTGCAAAACTGAATCAACTGTGAAGAAAAGGACAATGGAAAAAATACTCCCTTATAATCAAGAAAGTGAGTTACTAACGACAATGATGAAACCAAAAGGCAAATAGCAGAAAAGGAGACTGGAGCTATCTCTTGCTGTAGCCTTAAAACATAGGAACCCTGCCTGTCTCTGACTACTCCAGGGTAGAGGGGCATTGCAAAAGTCACATGGAGAAAGTACTTGATCGATGTTTAAATCCAGGACTTAACATTTCACTGCACCAACTGGGGAAGCAATTAGCATGAGCCTCCAAGGATGACAAAGTGACTGTCCAACATCATGGGTAAGAGTAATGACTAGGGACAAACAGACCCGAGTTCACTATGCCGTAAGCTTTCAGCAAGTCTTAGCTGTCATTATTATGTTTATTCACTGGTCCTCACAACCTGTGAAAGAGACAAGGCCATTAGCTTGCCCGTTTTAGAGGTGAATACATCAGGTTTAGGGAAGTGGAGGCTTCCCAAGGGCACAGGGCTGATAGCAGAGCTGGGTCTCAAGCTCAGGCTTCAGCTTCTCCTGTTCAGTGTCCTTTACTGCTACAGCAGTCTCTGTGAATGTTAATTAATGATCCAATTTGGAGCAGCGATTACCAGAAAGGGGCCAGATGGACAAGCAGACAGCCATCTACCTCCTACCTGGGTCACCTGCCCCACACCCCTGGTTAGCAATGAGTCACTCTGTCAAAGGCAAAGATGTTAACAGGAAAGGTCCTATCATCAAGCATGAATGCAGGAGTTTTGAGAGACTGAAACCAAGGTTTTTATGAGCAGATGGGCTATTCTCAAAGTGAACTACAGAAGGCTGTCTTCGGCCTTATGTGGCAAGAGGAAGAAGGGGAGGGAGGTGGAGAGAAAGAGAGAAGTAGGGGAAAAAGCTATCAAGAACTTGTCCTGTGCTGGACATAGAACCTC